>NC_139576.1:26615878-26668378 GCF_946808225.1 Silurus aristotelis | reverse complement strand
CCTGCTCTTAACAATCGTCAGAGCCGGTCCTTCCCGATGGTTCATTGGGTTAAGACTGGTGTTTCGCTGTTAGTGGGGTTCAGGGTTCGAATCCTGCTTTCTGTGTTTTTGTCTGGTCTGAATTTCTTGCTTTGAAGCATGAAACAAACGATAAACCCCCCCCCAAAAAAAAAGAAGGTGTGTTGTGGGGCTTGATGGCTTTGTGATAAAAGCCTTGCCTCTGAGCTCAGAGGTTGCTGGTTTGAATCTGGCTTGTCCCCACACTGGATAAGCTGTGTGGAGAGTAGTGTCTGGTGGGCAATGAGGTAGTTGACCCTAAACAGAGACTGTGAAGACCTGCTGCTTCACAGCCTCAAAAAAAGTGAGGGTGATAGGTTTTTGGCAGAATTTTTCCCTATATATGCAAAACTAAGTCCATACTTTTTTGAACGTTTTTGCTTCAGCTTCTCAGACACCGGGGGGGCAGATGCCCGGATTATTGCCCCCCTGCGTCAGGATACGCCCTCCGAAACCACATCCAACCTTTCACACAGCTATTTCTGACACCTTCCTCACTACAGCCACCGGAACCGTCCACACTCTCAACTTTGAACCGGCAACCTCTCAACCCAGAGGTAAAGCTCTTCCAATTGAGCCACAGGATTTCCTGCAAGAACCTGATTTTTAGGACCTTTTCTGGTTCTTTGAAATAGAGAGACAGCAAGAGAGAGACATATACAGTAAGACAGAGACATTTGCTAAAAGAGACACAGAGACAATTAGATAGAGAAATAGAGAGACAAAGATAGCGAGATATAGCCACTTCCTGTTGGAAGTGTTTATCCCGAGCGACTCTTAATGATCTCATTTACTAAATGAGCTGTGGTGACTTAAGGGTTTGCTCAAGTGCCCAAAACTGGCAGCTTGGAGGTGTTAAACATGTATCATATGTACAGCATGTGATATATATGTAAGCATATGTACAGTGATTAAATATAAAGGCTATATCAGTGCAGAGATGTGTGGACATCATTTAGAGCCTTTGCTATGTTTCCACACGGACAGTTAATGAGGTGATACCGGAGAAACTGCACCTCTTCAAGTCAAGTCAGGAAGCTTATATATATAAAATTATAGACATTTTACAGATTTGAATAATATATTGTTTTTATCTGTACGATCAATAAAGACAGTAATTCAAGTTTGTGTTGCCAAATGAGGGAAAACCCCACAAAACGCCACCCAGAGGGTTAATTGTGAGAATCATGGCGGATTTGGTGTTTGATTTGAGACTCAGAAATAAAACAAAATTTTACTGATTAAAAATATTTTTATCTGGAGGTAGTTTATTTATTTTATATCTAAATAAAGAAAGGAAAAAATTTTGTGCTGTTTAAAATAATTTTCATTTTGACAGCTCATATATATATATTAATACAAAACGAATTAAACATGTTGTTACCTAATGAATGTGTCCAGGCTGAAGATCCACATATAGAACACAAGCAGAGAAAAGATGATGATGATCATGAATGTGTCTGTTCTCAGTCATGTTTACATCACTGACTCCCTCTGTCTCATCCACGTTAACCCCAAACTTCTTACTGCCTTCTGCCCTGCTGATTCTTAGCTTCGTAAACGAGTCTACATCAGTGGTGAGTGAGAGTCAGGACTTTATACACCAGTGGATTGAACGCGCAATGACAGGAAATCGGTTGTTCGGCTGAAATCGGCACGCAGTGAAAATAAAAAATATATATTTCACCAAATCAATGGATTAAAACTAAAGTAACGATTCTGTTTTGAAAATGTAAGAAGTAAAAAGTACAGATATTTGTGTAAAAATTTAATGAGTAAAAGTAAAAAGTTATAAATAAAAATAAATAGTGGAGTAAAGTACCGATACCAAAAAAATCTACTTAAGTACAGTAACGAAGTATTTGTACTCCGTTACTTCCCACCTCTGTTGTGTACAGCTCTTAAAACTCACCTATAAACACATTTCTGGATTATAAGAAGCTAGTTGTATCTCTTATTTTTATGGCAAAACATGGCAATATGACTATTTGAAATGTTTTAGCAAAGAATCCTGCTTTAGTATAAATTTTTTTACATAAGGCATGACCCATTTAAATAAACTTGTCAAAAGAAATTAAATGATGAGTTAAACAGTAGCAACTAGTGGATAACTATACTGAATTAATCTTTAATGCAGTATGGGTAAACTGGAAACTTGACATTTGGCTAGATAATATGGTTAAGGAACAATCATGATTAAAATTTTACATTTAGAAATAAACATTTTCTGAATAAGTACATTACATAGTTTACAGTGAGTCTACATGTCTTGCACCATGATATGATACAAGATAAGCATTAAATAAGTATTAAAGCAATGTGTGTAAATTCATTCAATCAGTTTGTAAAACTTTATCCTCTTTATCTCCTTAGGGTCACAAAGATCTGAAGCCAATCCCAGAAACCTTGGGTGTGTTGTGGGAATAAACACTCAATGGGATGGCACCCAATTACAGAGTTACACTAGACACACAGTTTCCTACCAAGGGGCAATTTAGTGTATCTAATGCACCTACATTGATATATTTGTGAGAGGGGTAAAAAACATGCAAAACACACGCACTCAGGATCAAACGGAGACCCTGAAGCCGTAAGGCGGCAACGCAACCCACTTCTTCACCATCCCATTGCTAATGTTTCCATTTTGTAACACAATACAGTATACATTACATTTGCTTAATACTAGCTAGAGGGTTTTTTTTACAAGCTCTTTTGTTATTAATGTTCCTAGAGAATTGCAAAGAAAAAAAGGTGTTGTATAAATGACCGATATTATTTTGACTGTTTTATGCTTTAGGTAGACATTCTATATTAAAAAAGTATTGTAAAAAAAAGTATTTGTCATATTAACATCATTTTGCCTATGGCAGTTTTACCTTGTTTACCTGTATATGTGATAATCCCTTTCATCTATCATTTTCATTCATTTTGGTGACTAGGCACCAAATTTTTCTTCTCTTTCTCAAGAAAAAATTAACCAGAAGAATTACTGTAGAGAATGCTGCAGGCAAATGGTTAAAATTTAGCAAGACAGCTGCAAATTTCTAAAAATATTGTCAATAAATTAAAATATCAGTATGGTAAACATTCGGATAAAACATTGCCTGAAGCCCCTTAAGAGCATCACTGCTGATTCGTTTTTCATCATGCTGGTAATCAGACAAGATATCTCAGTTGTAAACCAATCACTTCTGTCACTTTACCATTGCCTGGACCTCCATTATATTGAATGGAACCTGTTTTTTCATTTATCCTATCTTTATTGTTAATTATTAAAATAAATAAATAAATAAATGTTTGTGTAAACATACAGTATATAAAAATCTTTTGGCCAAGCTAAAAATCTGAAAATATTAAGCTTTGAATTCTCTCCTTCACTTTTCCTTTCCCGGTAATCTGATATACAGTATACAGTACAGTACAGTATACGGTATGTACAGTATAGACAATATCTCATTTCAGCAAACAATACGGTTCAGGTCTGGAAACATTCTTGGCCATTCCATCAACTTCACCTTCAGCTTCCTCAGCAAGGCAATTGTCATCTTGGCGGTGAATCTTAGTGCCACTTTTCTGGGAGCGGAGCATGCAGGTTTTCTCTGCTCTGAAAGTGGCACAAAGATTGTTTCCAGCATTCTGCCACAAGGTTCGCCTCTCTGCGGTTTCTTTTCCTTGCTATGAGTGCTCAGCTTTGCTCAGCCCTGAGAGACAACCCCTCACAGAGCCCCCTTTCGAGGAGCTATTAAAGGTAGTGACCCATGCCATGCCTGAGATAGATAACAAAAATAAAACATTTTAACAAAAAAATAAAAAAATAATACAAACAAAATATTTATAAATAGCCAGACAGACAGCAGCAAGCTCGCTCGTCCAGTAAGCTTGTCTACCCTGGTGGGGCTCAAGCAAGCTCTGGTCATGGAACAAGTAGTAGATACTGTCTTGAGGAAGGAGGCCACCGAGGTGGTTCCTCTGTTAGACAGAGAGCCTGGGATCTACAGACAGTACTTCATAGTTCCCAAAAAGGATGGAGGTTTGTGTCCTATACTAATCTACGTCAGCTGAACCGCTCACTTTGAATGACCTCCCTGTTTCTGCCTGGTACCACAGCAGACTTTGAGGGTTCACTGCCTCCAAGGAGGCCCCTAGAGCTGTACCAGGGTGTAGCTACAGCTCTAGGCACACCAGGGGTCAATCTCGAGAGGCTGATTTCCTTAACGATCAGCCAGATGTGTCTTGATGGGTACTGCAAGTCTTGGCCGCCCCGGTTCAATAGGGTGTGCCCCACCCTGGTGGGGCCCGAGCAGCCTCTGGTCATGGAACATAGAAAGTTCCTGGAGTTTGCTTTCAAGAGAGTGCCTTGGAGGTTGCAGTCAAAGCAACTGTTTATCCGCTATGGCCCTCTGAGGAGAGGAGTCAGAGCATGGACAATGCGGAAGCATTCCCAAAGTGTTGTTGATGCAGTGTCTCGTTCCCTCAGGGAACCATGGTTACATACGTAACGGAGACGTTCTTTGCCATGAGATAAGATAGGTGCCATGTTGAACATCCAGTGGTCAGTATGAGAGAATTGTATTTAAAGCACCACATTTGTAACTGATCAAATACAAGATACACAATTTTGTATGGTCCTGTCAAGCAGACAAAATTTATGAACATGATGAATGGGACATGTGGCTTTGCATAGTTACACAACAGACAGCTGTTATCACTTAGGGTCTACTTACTTTTGTTGCCAGTTATTTAGACAATAATGGTTTGATGTTATGTTACTTTCAGAGAACAGTAAATCTGTACAGATATACAAGATGCACATTGGCTACTTATATCTAATTTTATTTGTATAATATTATCCCTTGTGAAAATATACTAAAATAGTTGCTAAGATTTGAGGGGTATGTATGTATATATGTATGTATGTATGTACAGTATATACTGTATGTAAGTACTACTACAGTACTGCTGTAGTACATTTCTAGCTCAAAAGGAATGGATAAAATTGCTGCCCTATGAGTTCAAACACAGTTTTTAAAGCCCTGCCATTTATTATTAATAGTTACAATATAAATAGTTTAGGTCCTATTAATATTACATGACTGCAAGGCAAAAGATTTGAGTGTTTGCTGGTAAACTTGATGACAGTGTCTTGAGGCTAACTTACTGCTGGTAATAATTATAAATAAATATGCAGAATGTTATTCGGCTTTGTGTTATGCAGTGTTTTGCAATTGTAGGATGCATTGTTTTAGACATTCACAAAAATTTCATTCACAATATCTCAGAGTGACATTCTGCATAAAATATGTGTGCATCACTATTATTATTAATTCCACGGTGAATTTTTAAATCTGATTATTCAGAACATGTTGATTGAAATTTTCTATAACAGGAGCTCTGGCTGTAGTTCCAGTAGTGAGAAAATCACAGGTTTATTTTTATAGGTTTTAATGTTATAGATCACACAGGGAGTTGTATGACAGATGCTTCACATGCATTCAGTTCATTTTAGCACATTTAGAGGGCATATTTAGTGCCAGTGCTTTGTAAAAGTCAGAGGAAAGTGATCTTTTTTCTCGTTGGCTTTAAAAGAAAAAATAGAGGTTTTGTGAAGGGGTGACTGTTTATAGCTTCTGCATAATAATTGATGACAGAAGATGTTCCACAACATTAAATGTAACTATAAATGGATAAATGAACACCCCATATTGTTTTTGTTTCTTGCATAAAGAATGTCAATTAATTTCTAGTACCATCAGTATTGATGTTTAATGCACTGCTGCCAAAGACTTCTCTTTGCATACTTCAGTGCTTTTCTATTTTTACAAGGAAATATTCACAGGGCCAGATCACGGCATCAGCATATTTAGCCTCCTGGTGCTGAGGAGATGTGCAAAAGCCCATTCATGTTAGGACAAGACTGTAGCATTAGTCAAGAAGCTTTTTTTTTTTTTTTTTATTTCAACCATATATAGCTAATGCAGTACACAGTGAAATGAGACAACGTTTCTCCAGAACCCTGGTGCTACATAAATCAACAGAAAGCTACATCACACTACATAACAGGACACAGAGCTAAGGACTGAAGTTACTAGTCCTAGCCACATAAAATGTATAGTGTTTGCAGCCTGGTGCAAACAGTGCAAGAAAAAAGACCAGACAATACACATTACACACATACACATATAATCGTGTGCAAAAGAAAAATATAAACTAGAGTGTACTTGTAAACATAAACACAATGTTTTTCAGAACAGCAAGAGCAGCAACTGAGAGGTGTGCAAAACAGCATGTAAACCGTTATAATATGATTATAATATAATATGGGTGGTGCTGTGGACATGGATGTGTATGAAATGAAACTAGCATTGAGTGTGTGTTTTCCGGTTGTCAAGTCAAGTCAAGTCAAATTATTTCTATAGCGCTTTTTTTTAAAGAGAATTTTAAGAGTTAAGGTGAACGATGTGTTCCTGATGAGCAGCCATGGCGACTGTGGCAAGGAAAAACTCTCTTAGATGTTATGAGGAAGAAACCTTGAGAGGAACCAGACTCAAAAGGGGAACCCATCCTTATTTGGGTGACATCAAAAATGTGATTATAAATCTTTATACAATACAGAACACTGGAGAGTGAGAACTAACATGAGCACTGGAGTGTAAGATTATGAGTAATGTTCTTTCTACAGTCTTTTACAGTCATTTGTGGTTATAAAACCAGGAGTTACTGAGCAACTCATAAAATAGCTCAACATTTGCGATCATCACAGATCCTAACCAGCTTCTCCATGCCAGAGTCTTTAAACACTCAAAAAGGTCCAGTGTCCAAACTCCACATGAAGTGGGATCCAATTGGCACTGGTACGTCTCTAGATGGTTCGGGATGTTTGCGGGGGTCGGCATCTACATAAGGTCCACAATCTTCATAAGGTGGGACGTGACTGGAGCTGGTGCAACTTTAGGATGGGTAGAGAAAGAGAAGCAGTAGAAAGGAATTAGCGTAGATGCTGTTCATGATATTAACAGCACAAGTTGATAATGTGCATTTGATCAGATGTGTTATGTGTAGGCTTTGCTAAAAAGATACGTTTTAAATCTGCACTTGATACGGGAGAGTGTGTCTAAACCACGAACACTGTCAGGAAGACGATCTTAAAGTTTAGGAGCTAAATGTGAGAATGCTCTCCCAACTTTAGTGGACATTGTTATTCTAGGAACTACTAGAAGTCCAGAGCTTTGAGATCTCAGGGAGCGTGACGGATTGTAGCATGTTAGAGGACTGATAGATAATTGGGAGCTAAACCATTTAGGGCTTTGTGAGTTAAAATACTTAATAGTTAGCCATTGTAGGGATGATATGATTGGGGTTATAAGATCATATTTTCTCGACCTTGTGAGAACTCTGGCTGCTGCATTCTGGACAAACTGTAGCTTGTTTATTAATGATGCAGGACAACCACCTAGTAATGCATAACAATAGTCTATTCTGGAGGTCATCAACGCATGGACGAGCTTCTCTGCATCAGATATAGACAACATGTTTCATAGCTTAGCAATATTTCTAAGGTGGAAGAAGCCTGTTTTTGTAACATGGTTGATGTGATTTTTAAAAGACAGGTTGGTGTCCAAACATAACTCCCAGGTCTTTTATTGTTGAAATCACAAAAAAAAACCAGGTTGTAACAGTTAGCTCTCCCTCTGGCTGCAAGATCATTTAATCAACCCCTGATACTTTGCCCATTTTTTGTTGCTTATAGATGCAGACCTTTAACTCAAACTCAAAAGTTCAAAACACGAACTAAGCCATATTTCCTGTTTCTGGAAAAAAAAACACATTTTATCCTCCTAATATCTTTTATAGTTTGTGTAATGGCTGAATTTATGTTGTTATTGTTGCATAATTTCAGGATGGACAGGATTAGAAATGAGTTTATTAGAGGGACAGCACATGTACAATGTTTTGGAGACAAAGTGAAGGAGGCGAGATTGAGATGGTTTGGACATGTGCAGAGGATGGACATGGGGTACATCAGTAGGAGAATGCTGAGGGTGGAGCTGCCAGGAAAAGAGGAAGCATTAGAGAGGAGGTTTATGGATGTGGTGAGGGAAGACATGCAGGTAGTTGGTTTAAAAGAGACAGATGTAGAGGACAGGAGGGTATGGAGACAGATGATCCGCTGTGGCGACCCCTAATGGGAGAAGCCGAAAGAAGAAAAAGAAGATTGTTACATAATTTAAACTACTCTTTGACATACATTCTAAATGTGTTGCTAGCTATTTTTCTTTTTATTCTTTTCTCAGTACAGGGACAAGACTGTTGCCTGTTATCACATTGATTTAAAAACAAATCTATTTGGTCTGTGATGAATAAGCTTTTATTTTAAGTGTATTTTATTTATTATGTTAATGTTAGGATCCTAAGTGTTACAGAATAGTGCTCTCCTGCCAACAGGTGATTACAAGTTTGACTTCTTGTAAGGCTACAGCCATCTATGGGTTCAAGTTCAAGGGAGCAAATCTGGTCATTTTCCATGAGAAGAATTGCATACTCTCTCCTCTATTTATGAGCTCATCAATGTAGAAGATGGCGAATAGCAATTCAGTATCTTCCACTTTTTGTCCTGTCTTGTCTGTTTTTTTCTTGTTTAGTCCAAGCTGAATGTATAGTTTTATTTATGTCTGTACTTTGAGAGTCACTAACAGCTGGAACCAACTTCCTTGTGTGTGTCAATACACTTGGCCAATAAACCTGATTCTGATTCTATAATTGCATGTAGATAAAAAAATGTGTTTTCACTGTAACTTACTTGCAGTAGTGGAAGGTCCGCTTGTCAGTGCTCAGGCCATACGCCACACACTGCAACAAGTCAGTTTGCATGGCCGTCATCCCAGAAGGAAGCCTCTTCGGAAGCTGGCTCAAAAGAAAGCCTGCAAACAGTTTGCTAAAGACAACCTGGCCAAGAGCATGAATTACTGGAACCATGTCCTGTGGTCTGATGAGATTAAGATAAAATTGTTTGGCTCAGATAGTGTCTAGCATGTGTGGTGACACCCTGGTGAGGAGTACCAAGAAAATTATGTCTGGCCTAAAGTCAAGCTTGGTGGTGGTAGCATTATGGTCTGGGGCTGCATTATTGCTGCTGGTGGAGCTTCTGGGGAGCTGCGGTTCATTGAGAAAAACATAAAATCCAACATCTACTGTGACATTCTAAAGCAGAACATGTTGCCCTCCCTTTAGAAACTGGGCCAAACGGTGGTTTTCCATCATAATAATAATGACACCAAATAAACTGCCTTGCTGAGGAAGCTGTAGGTGAAGGTGATGGAGTAGCCAAATATGTCTCCAGACCTAAACCTTATTAAGCACCTGTGGGGCATCTTCAAGCGTAAGGTGGAGAAGTGCCATGTGTCTAACATCCAACTGCTCAGTGATGTCATTATTGAGGAGTGGAAGCGGATCCCAGAAACAACCTGTTTCTCTGGTGAATTCCATGCCCAGGAGGATGAAAGCAGTGCTAGATAACAATGGTGCTCACACAAAATATTGATGCTTTTGACACAGTTTTGACATGTTCAGTCATATTCAGGTTTATTTTTTTAGACAATAATGGATGTATGCTGAGTTATTTTCAGAGGACTGGAAATCTGTACTGCTATACAAGCTGCACAATGACTACTCTAAAATATAACCAAGATTATTTTCTTTTGTATTGTCCCTTGAGAAGATATACTGAAATGGTTGCTAAAATGTAAAAATGGCTTTCCAACTATTTTCAAAGCCATACTCTATAATGAAGAATTCTTCACTGCTTAGCTCTGACTTTCTCGTTTTATTGCCCATTGAAGCAGTTATAGAATGATTACCTCCATACTCTATTTGGACAAACATAAACGCATTTTATTTGAGCTCTCTCTTATATAGATTGCTTGATGGTAACTGATTTTGCAGATCTACATTTCCACCCACATTTCTGTGTTTCTTTATGACCTGGCAGGGGTCAGGCCCAAGTGTATTAAAGATAGACTGCTAAGGCCAGAAAAATCCTAGAGAGAAGTATTAGCTTTTAGATATCATTAAACATTTATGAGGTGTGAGAGATGTGCTGAGTCTCCTTTTGCTGAACTTCAAGCTGTGTCCTAATAGATCATCACCTTGCGTGTGTCTCCCTGGTGTAGCCTTGTGTCAAACGAGATATCATACCCGGGGCTGTTTCAGAGAAAACAATTAACTTTCCTGCTCTCTGTACATTCTGTCTGACAATTTGAGCACCGAGGAACACACACCGAGTGTTTGATTCCACATTTCGCCGGTACACTACGGAGCCGATGAAATGCGGTACTCAGTTTTGACTTGAATATTATTGTTAATAATGAGCATGTTGTCAAAGGAACATAAGATGTGATGGATTTGTGCTGTGACTGTCTCACAGATTTCCTTGATTAAGTGGCCTCTCTTTATGTTTTCGCATATCAGGGATGACAAAAATCAAATGCCTTTCTGGGTAATGGCAATGCAGAGTTACATAGACGGTCTGGTTCAGAAAACCTTGTGCTTTTGACAGATATGTGTTTTTTTTTGTCTGGCTATGATACTGACACTGTAGCCTGTCCACACATTTTAGAAGGGAATGCAATAAAGGTTACAGAAAAAACACTAACTGTGGACTGCACGTTTCAATTCACAGTAAAATTAGTCAAAAAAAAACACAAAATTCACAAATACTGTGTAATTCATGAAAGAAATTATGGACCTTAGAGGCATAGTTTGGTTTAAAGGAGGCTCAACATAAACGATTAGCATGTTCACCTTCTTCACATATGTTTATGCTACTGCTTTTACTGCCACAAACTTCAAGCAAACAGAGAACTTCGGTCAAACAATCAAACGACCGACTCCGGTGTACTGATGCAAGCAACTCTATTATATTTGCTCCATTTCCAAGCTGGGTTTGAAACAAGAGCTTTGGTGTTTGTGTATGAACTAAAACCTTAAAAGATGTTTTTGGAATGTTACGTTATTGTTGATGTTGTATTTTTATAAAAGAGAGGATTGTGTTTGCATTTTGATCTGTTCCAGGATAAATTGCTACATAAAATTACATTAATGTACTGGCTTTTAAGTTTTGCTCCTCACTTTTTACTGATGAATGAGTTTGGTTTAAAGAAAAGAAACAGAGCTTTGATGGTTATATGAATCAACAGAAGCTTGATATAGTCATAGTGCAGAAAGTAGCATTGTTGGCTTACAGCTCTAGGGTTCAGGTTAGATCCTGAACTCTTGTTATTATCTGATAGTTGTGTATGCATGGGTTTCCTCCCATTGCCCTAAAAGTCCACACTAGTAGGTGGATTGGCTAGGAGTTGTTCCCTAGGCTCCCTGTGTACTGAGGTCCTAGCCAGGATAAAACTCTTACTGTAGATGAGGTAGGTATGATTTATTAGGTCTGCATGAATTGTATAGTAAAATACCTTTCAGGCAATTGAGGTGGCCACTCCCCTGAATGTATTTTTATATTTATATAATAAAGAGACAGTGTTGCCAGACTGGGCTGCTCCAATCCAATTTTTGGATTGGAAACATACATGTCTTTGGCTTGTCCTTGCTATATAGCTTATGTAAAAATTTGACTACAGTATATTTTAGTCTTAGTGTGTAGGGTTTGGATTTTAAATCTGAATCGTAGGAAAGGCAGTCATGTCATCTGGCAACCTATCCAAGCAGGATAAGCTGACGTAATTAATATAATATTTAAATATCAATCATCAGAAAATGTTTTGCACTAGCTTGGCACTGAAAATCACTATAATAAATATTTTTTCAATGCATAGATTCTCAAATCGTTTAATGTTACATGTTACACTGTACACCACTGTACAGTGTAACATCCTGCTAGTCTTGCCTATTGGAAATACTCATCCTGGTCAGCAGCTCATAAAAAAAAAAAAAAAAAAAAAAAAAAAAAAAAAAAAAAAAAAAAAAAAAGATCCGTTAATGAGCATGATTATAATCACCACTATGCAGAACTGCTGGAACCCAGAAGCAGAGTTCAGAATTCTGAATACGTCTGTTTTGATTTGTGGAATAATTTTTTGTGCCAATAGAGGGCAGTCTGTCCTAATTTTAGGCATATTGGTGCACCACATGAACTACAGTATATTCCCTTGCTTATCCCAGGACTCTTCTACACAAAATGCTTATACTGAATGTTTATTCGAACACATTTAATGTTGTTCGTCTTTACCCTGGCTAACTGTACTGATTAATAATCATGCTATTCAGTGTAATCTCAAAGAAGACGAGATCTGATTTTCCTCACAGTTTTACTTCTGGCTTACTCTTGCTCTTTAAACTAAATGTGCATCCGGACTTTTTATAACTCAGTGGCAAAGTGCTTTAATATGTGCTAGACAAATAAAAATGTATTGTATTGATGTAGTCTATAATTAAGGTGGCTGTCAAATGTTTGGAAACACCTAGTCTTTTATAGTTTTTGAGCAACAGATTCATGTTGTTCCTATTGTTTATTTGCAACAATGTAGGTAATTTAACAGTATGAAGATTTTTCTTTGACCAAGCAAATATATAAATTAATAGATGTTAAACTTTATTTTTAGTGATAAATCCTCCCTTAGCATGAACAACTTGACACTCTCTTGGCATACGGACATTTTGTTTGTTCAAACAATTAGCTGAAATACTTTGACATGCCTCTTTTATTGCCCAATACTTTGTATTGCCCACTTAAGTGCCAAGTACAGTCTTTGCCTTTTTCAGAAGTTCAGTTTGGATGTTTTGGTATTTTAAGTCTGATATTGTCAGCGTGTCAATGGGAACTTAGATGAACCAGTAGTGCAGCTGTAGTTTTTGTAGTTGGATTAGTTCCAGAGGTCTGTTGGTTCAGATAAGAAGACTTGCCAAGTCTCCAACATGTTGCAGAAGTTCCATCTTGAAATGAAACAAAAATATTAAATGAATTGATTACACCCTTATTTCTGTTTCATCAGAAAAGTTTACTTCAATATTTATTACTCCCACTATTTTCATCGTAAGTACTTTATATTTATATCCTTTATACAGGTTTGTAGATCTTGAAAAGGTCAAATTTTACCTTAACAGTTTAAATTCACTGTATAAAAATAGCTGCATTAGATGGCAGTGTGCAGTCAGAGGCAGTACTAAGGTGTCATTTTTCCACTCTAACAGCTGATAGTGTTCATTCATTATTACTCTGTGTCTCAATCTCACCCTTTTTAATAATTTATATAACCATAAATACCCTTTTGGTTAGGACAACAGTTTTTTAGCACACACCTGATTTCAGGCTCTGAATCAAAGAAGAGAATGTAATTAGTGAATTGAGGCTGTTAGTTAAAGCTAATGTCTGTTCAGCTACTGTTGTGCACCATGAGTTTTATTAATTACTGTAATAGGCATTGCAGTGTAGCGCATCATCGAAGTAAGAGCACATGAATGCTTATGTTAAATCATTATAGGAAAAATTATAGTCAAGTCAAGTCAAGTTTATTTGTATAGCGCTTTTCACAACAGACATTGTCTCAAAGCAGCTTTACAGAAAACAACAGTGAAGGTGAATGGTGTGCATTTGTCCCTGATGAGCAGCCGTGGCGACAGTGGCAATTGCTAACATATATTACTTTAGTAACCACATTTATTCTTTTTCAATAATAGTTTTATCCTGGTAAGGTAGATTTGGACCAGAGCTTAATCCTACAGAGTAGGTAGAAGAAAGAGAAAAAGGATCAAAAACATTTCAAACTCCATTACTGAATGGGGAAGCATTATCTATTCAGATTGTCCTTCCATCATTTAGCAGGATATCTCAAGAATGAGTGGTTTAGGTTTATTTGCAATTATCGATGTAACTATCAGATGAAATGATAAGGTTTGATTCGAATAGCATCAGGGCCACAGCAAGGTCTAATGTCTGAAATAGTTTTTCTACAATAACTCACGTTTGTAGTATATTTATATTTCTGGCATGCAGGTTAGTTGCAAGAAAGACTATCCTTGTTAGAAGGTATCATCTTCTGTAAAGTCCTTATTTTTCAAAAGTCCCTCTCCCCCATTCAATTATATTTATTGACTTTGCAGTTAATTTGTGAATCACCACAAGCATACTGTTAAAACACACACAAAGCTTGCAGGATATTCAGGAAAATACAAATTCAATAACTGCCCTAAGACATTTATTTTATGTGAATTTAAATAAAAACAGTTTTTTTTTTCCTTCCATCCCACAGGGAAATGCTAATTTGACAGGATACAAAGCTGCTGGAAGGGAAAAACTGTCAGTCAGAATAACAGCTTACATTACAATCTTAACATTAAACATTAATGAAATTTAACAAAACAAATAGATCTTTGTAGAATGTTCTTCTGAGAATTTGTTGTTGCCATCAACAAAGCATCATTAACCTATTAATATACTTGCTTTTGCCTACTTATTAATTATTAATTTACAATATTGATGAGTTTTATACCTAAACAGTTGAAGTAACATTCTTTTTGATGTTGTTTTTATTTCCAGGACTGCCTACTGCAAAGAGGAAAAAGAAGGAAATTTGTATCTACAAATCCCTTTAGAAAAAAACAAGGCGTAGGTAATAATACATTCTATCAGTTATGAATGTTGGTAAATTATTTTGATTCATAATTGATCCTCTCTTCATTTCACGCTTACCTTATCTACAGTATCTCGCCCCCCTATTTTATAGGTAGTAAAACTGTACTGAACAGACTGATCTTTCTTCAGTCTTCTGGAAGTGTGGCAGCACCTGGTCACATGACCTGGAAGAGAAAAGCCAGGAGACCTTTTGGATCCCTCTCTGGTTAGATTGTAATTATGCTTATTCATTTGTTTGACTCATGGGGCTCTGTGTGTGTGTGTGTGTGTGTGTGTGTGTGTGTGTGTGTGTGTGTGTGTGTGTTTAACAGAAAGCAGAGATACAGTACTGTTAAATAGACTTGAAAACAGTGAAATAAGTCTACAATGGAATCTCTTTCAACAATTTGACAACGAAACTATTAGGATTAAGCAATGCATTATATATTGTTCTTGTTAAAAGAATAATAATGTACGGCAAAAAATGTCTTTCACCTTATATAATTTCTTAACAGCAAAGATTAAAGTGTATAAGTGATTAAAGTATATACGTAAGTCTCTTCAAAAAAGATAATAGTGCCTAATTGAGGTCTGGTGATAGACTTGGTCAGTCTTAAACCTTTTTGTTCTGTTGGCAGCGTGTTTTTTTTATCATTGTCTTGCAGAGGTGGCAAAAGTACACACATCCATTACTTAAGTACAGATACTCATGTTTTAAAATACTCGGGTAAAAGTACTGATTAAACTTTTTTACTCAAGTGAAAGTAAAGAAGACTTGGCTCTGACATGTACTTAAGTAAAAAGTAGTTATTACTTCTTCCTGTTTTAGCTGTTAACTGGACCTCACATCATATTAATATTAGATAGATAGATAGATAGATAGATAGATAGATAGATAGATAGATAGATAGATAGATAGATAGATAGATAGATAGATAGATAGATAGATAGATAGATAGATAAGAAAGAAAGAACATTGTCATTGCATTGTACAGGTACACAGCCACGAAATGCAGTTTGGCATCTACCAGAAGTGCAAAAAGTAGCAATCGTGCAAATAGTACAGATAAATATGTATCATATGTACAGCATGTGATATATATGTAAGCATATGTACAGTGATTAAATATAAAAGGCTATATCAGTGCAGAGATGTGTGGACATTAAGAGCCTTTGCTATGTTTCCACACGGACATTTAATTAGGTGATACCAGAAAAAGTGCACCTCTTCAAGTCAAGTCAAGAAGCTTTTATATATAATCATAGACATTTTACAGATTTGAATGATGTTTTGTTTTTATCTGTACGATCAATAAAGACAGTCTTTTAAGTTCGTTTCGCCATTATGAGGGAAAAACTCACAAAAAGCCACCCAGAGGGTAAATTGTGTACAACATGGCGGATTTGGTGTTTGATTTGAGACTTGGCGCAGAAATAAAACAAAAGTTTACTGATTAAAATTATTTTTCGGTGGAGTTTATTTATTTATTTTATATCTAAGTAAAGAAGGGACGACGTGAATAAGTGTATTTTTTGCTGGAGGTTTCAATTTCGCCTCTTTTATATTTAGTTATTTATTTATGTATTTATACTTTTTATAAAAATGGTAAAAACAGAAATGCGCGCTGAATTGATAGCGCGTTACTAACATTTAGTGCCGTTTAAAATAATTTGAATTTTGACAGCCAAATATATATATATATAAAGTAACGAGCCGGGTTTGAAAATGTAAGCAGTAAAAAGCACAGATTTTTGTGTACAAATGTAATGAGTAAAAGTAAAAAGTTGTCTGAAACATAAATAGTGGAGTAAAGTACTGATACCAAAAAAATTTACTTAAGTACAGTAACGAAGTATTTGTACTCCGTTACTTCCCACCTCTGTTGTCTTGCTGCATAATGCAGTTGTTCCCAAATATATTGGATGCATATTTTTTCCGTCAATTGATTGTTTTTATCAACTTCTGGATTTATTCTGCTGCTAGAATCATAAGTGACGTAATCAATATTTCCTTTCAGGAACTCGAGCTGCGTCAAAACGCTTTGGGAACGCGTCCAAGTGTTCATGTTCTGAAATAATGTGTGTAATCAGACAAAAATTGGACGCTGACCGTCACCGTTGGGGTAACATTACGACCAGGAAGTATAAAACACACATTGAGTGAGGCAAACACCAGCTTCATTTTGTTCACGAAGCACTCTGTGTATGTGTTGAAATGTCTGTCAATTGTTCGTCAGAAAATAAAGGAAAAAAAAATCCTGGGAGCAGAGCACACTAATGCCAATGCCATCACTCTGCTCCCGAGCGGTACTCTCCGAGGAGAGAGCTCACGCTTCTCACGGATCTGGCTCTCGCTGAGGCGCAGCGGCACGGCAGTTCCTGGGGCTCGCAAATGGACCTCGCAGAAGGTTTCAAAACGGGCTTGTCCCTTTCTTCAAATTTACCTGCTTGGACCAGCACTTGCTCACAGGCTTGAAAGCACGTCTTCCGGCGATTCTTTTCCCCCTGTGATGAGAGCATTTTCTCTGCCTCTCTTCTGCTAAGGAGGTGGGGGGGCGTGCATTGCGAGCTAGGCTCGAGGAGCTATGGACCTGGGGGCAGAACTAGGTTGGGTCCATAGGGATCTGGCTGCGCACATTCTGCGCACTTACGGCGCAGATTCTCTACACACTCTGTGCATGATCTGCGCATATTGCGCAACGCCAATTATGCCCACACATTCTGCTCGCATTTCTATGCGATCGCTCCACTCCCGAAGAGCACTCTTCTTACTATTATTGGGTTCTTCTGTTTGGCCTTGCCCTCTCACCAAGCACCTTCACAAAATGTGTCGATGCGGCTCTGAGAATTCAGGGCATCTGCATCTTCAACTATATCGGCCATTGGTTGATATTAGCTCGATTGGAGCAGTTAGCGGTCCAGCATTGAGATGTCGTTCTCAATCACATGAAGGTTTTGGGGTTTCGGCTCAATGCCGGGAAGAGTGTGCTTTCTCCAGCTTTCCCCTGCCCGCATTGTGGCCATCCTTATAGCCGTCAGGAAGGTCAGCCTCTCACTGTCTTAGCAGAAACTGCTAAGACTCATGACAGCTGCACCCATTGGTATCCCACTTGGCCTTCTGTACACGAGTCCCCTTCAGTGGTGGCTCAGGACCCATGGGTTCTCATGGGAGGGCAATGCACTCCCACAGCGATGCCTACGTGCCTTAGATGTTTGAAGAGTTCTCGTGTTCTTGTCTCAGGGCTCTATGTTGGGAGTTCCCAGTTGTAGCGTAATGTTAACGACGGATGCATCCCTCACGGGATGGGGAGCGGTCATGAGTGGTTGTTTCGCCCAAGGTCTATGGGAAGGGCCACATCTTCTTTGGCACATCAATTGCCTAGAGATGCTGGCCATGCTTCTAGTGTTAAAGCATTTTCTTAAAGCATTTTTACCAGAGTCAGTGCAGGGTCGGGGCTGTCAGGTCATAAATTGTCCAATCAGGCCGACACAGAGCACAGCTTTGTCGCAATGTAGATCAGCACATCAGCCTTTAGACTCAACCATCAAGGAGGTTTGTGCTTGTGCCCCCTGTACAGGCTGGCACACCAGATCCTTCTGTGGGCCCAGGGAAAGCTCCTCTCATTAAGGGCAGCTTACATCCCGGGTCAGTTGAATGAAGCAGCAGACACTCTGTCGAGGCAGGGGTTGAGACCCGGCGAATGGAGCAGATTTGGGAGGGATTCTGCAAAGCCCAGGGAGATCTGTTCACACTGTCCTCTCTGGTTCTTCCTTACTCCTCCGAAATGGCTCTGCCACCCCCCAATCACACTGCTTCCGGGAGTTCTGAAGAGAGTTGGAGGAGAGGAACTCCATCCTGGCGGCTCCAAGGTGGCTGTGGCCCCTGAAAATTTATGCATTCGCCATTTCGGCATATCACGCACCCTTAGTGGAGCATTCTCTGGGCAGAGTCCCTGGATGGGGCCTGGCCATAGTTTTGGGGGCTGTCTCTGAGCCCCTCTTTGAGCCTCTGGCGAAGGCATCTTGGAGGCATCTCTCTATCAAGGCTGTGCTCTTGTTGGCCATTTGCTTTTTTAAGAGAGTAGGAGATCTACAAGAGTTTACGCCAGTGCCTTTTGTACCCCAGGACGGTTAACATCCCCAAGGTGCCCTGGGTCGTCCCACGACCTGTAAGGTTACATGCATTCTATCTTCCTCCTTCTTAGGCCCCAGACCAGGAGAAATTGAACCGGCTGTGCCCGATACGCACTGGACAACTAAGTCTATAGGCCGGGTCCCTGGAGAAAGTCTGACTAACTGTTCGTCGGCTACAGTCCTCCGAGGCCTTCCTGCCAATAAGCAAACCCATAGCAGATGGATCATTGATGCCATCACATCATCATATGAGTTCTCTGGTCTTCCCGCTCCATTCGGGTCAGAGCTTACCCTACCTGAAGTGTGGCTGCCGCAAAGACTTGGTCCTCTGAAGTACCCCTCCAAGACATTTTGCAACGCTGCAGGCTGGTCCACACTGGTGGCCTTTGTCCAGTTCTATAACCTGAATGGCAGTGCTACTCCTGGCCCCTCTGTCCTTCAATCTAGCTGTGCTTATACACACTAGTCAGGGACTGGTCAGACTGGTCAGTCTGCATTTCAACGCAGCATCTCATTCCCTTAGGGAACTAGGGTTACATACGTAACCTAGAGGCGTTATTGTTGCTGTTTTGGCCAAACTGTTTGCTGTTTGATTGTTGATATGCCAGAGGTTTATTTCTTTTTAAGCTCCAAAATAACTGTCTTTTCTCTCATAGATGACTCTATGTGTTCATGTCGATTTATTGTTTTAAATAGCAAATGCAGTCTTTACAGGCAAAACACAGGACATAAACCAAGGGTAGACATTCAGAGCTATTAATTATTCAAATAATCAATCAAATTTAAATTGTCAGCCACATTTTCTAATATTCTTAATACTTGGGGATAAAAAAAAATGCTCCAATTGTTTATCACAACTAGACAGTGAAAATGTAAAAAATTAAAGCTGAAATTCATTAGATTCTTTATTTCAAACCAAAATGATTTGTATTTTGTGTATCAAAATACATATAATAAACATTGCATATAAAAAATTCTATAAAAATTATACAGCCTTGTCTTTTAGCTACTGTGCATTCAAAGTAAAGACCCAATACAAAATTCAAGACATAATTGAACCTAAAACTGCAGAAATTCTCTCAGCAACACAGCCATGAAAGTTTGTTTAAAAAAAAAAAATTATTAAATGTCCAGCAGGCTTACAAGCTTCACAATAAGTTTTTTACAATCTCTGCAGGTAAGATCTTATTTTTGTGGTGCATCACTTGTTAAAGTAGTTATTTTTTTCTGTAATTTTTTTTAATAACAACGTGTTTAAAATCTTTGCGATTTATTAAAAATAAAAAATGAAAGAAATCACATGAACATAAGTTTTTTTATAATAAGTCTGTAACATAACAAATGTGAAAAAAGCCCTGTGAATACTATTCGGGTGCACTGTATATGCATTTTTTGAGATGATGGCTTTGCTAATTTATTAGAGACTGTACAAATACTTGTGTTTCTCCTTTACATCTGTAACGATGTTCCTAATGAGGCAAGCCATCTAAGCATATGATAAGCAAATCAGTACCCATATGGTTCCTGTGTGTGTTCACTCATGCTTTTGGGTCACGAAGCCCCTTTGGCTGCAGTGAGGCCCTGGTGTGGTTAGTGGCCAAGCATGACTGGAAAGCTAGGACTTATCTAGGCATCACTGGTAACGTGTGATTTTGTTTGCAGAATGGGCCAGTTATCAACCTGGAAAGAAGTCTAAAGGCTGATGCACTGATCTACATTGCGACAAAGCTGTGCTCTCTGTCGGCCTGATCGGACCATTTATGACCTGACAGCCCCGACCCTGCACTGACTCTGGTGAGGTTTTTTTTGCTTTTCTTTTCCTGTTTCTGTTCATCCCGCTGTTTTTTTTTTTTTCTTTTTTGTTTTGTCCCAGAAGCCCTGCATGCTAATCTGGCATCATGCCTGAGGTCTACCATCTGCTGGGATCTGTAATGTTTTCATCCTGGAGTTCTTTACTCCTCATCCTGTGGGCCACAGCACTGCAAAATTGATATATGTTTATTTTATTGAAAGATTATTATGTCTTAAACTGTCTTACTGATGTCTTACTGGAACAATACATGGTTTCACTTCCCCACTTTATGACACATATAATGAAATAGCTTGATTTGCACTTTCATTTGTGAACATTTACTAATGGACTTGTGTATGAAATGAAGTTTTGTGTTCATTAGTAATGAAAGCAGTCAGCATTACTCAAACAAGCTAGAGCATGATTGGTTTTATGATTAAAATAGTGGAATTATGAAAATGTTGTACATTTCTGAGTAGGTAACCATGGAAGTCTGCTGTGCTGCTAATGAAACATTTGTTGTCATCTTAAATGCATTCTGAGCTTTTGTTTACACTGATCCAAGAATATTATCCTTGCAGGTTGTCATCTTAGCTGACCAAAAAATGAAAGATGTTGTAATGATAGTAATGCAAAAGAAGGCTGTCTTACGGGAGTTGTGCATACACATATAACTTAAATTATAGCAATTCACAAACATAAATTGCTATATCATTAGTGTTCATGGCCTTGGTGAGAATAATGTTCATAATAGAGGTGAGAAATTTTGTAAATCACCACATGATTTGTACAGTGACACTGCTAAGTATGATATGCGCAAACATGCGTAGACATCAGACAGGAGCTCTGGTGGTTTTTAGAATTTCTTATTGAATTATTAGTAATATTAAGGCATAATCTACAGCCAATAGCATTAATAGACCTAGAAAATAAAATGCATTTCTGAAATTTCTAATGAAAAAAGTTGAAAATAACCTGCTAGTGTTAATGGGGAAATTACAATCTCATTAGCTGTCAGCTTGATATGATTATGCTCTGAGGGTTAATAGTTAAACTGGGAAAAATAAATGATTGGTTAATCCTGCTTCTCAATATAGAAGCTGGTAGCCAAGAAAGTGTTCTAAAACACATTTAGGTAAACACCTACTTGATTTTATATCTTGAATATTTATATATAGAGGAATCAAAATTAGTTTTACTTTTAAGTAATTATTAGAAAATACCATAAAATATTTCTGGGGGGGTTTGAACAATTCCTCTTGGACTCTTTCACTCCTTCGTTTCTGTGTTTATGCTGCAGCATATTACTTTCCCTATCAGCATGTGTCGTCTGTCAGACACCTCTGGGGGAATTCTGAAGGGAGCTGCTGTCCTTTGTCATCGTAAGTGCCTTCGCCACATTGGCAGCATATACTGAAGGGTAATCCACACATGAACTGCAGAATGGGCATTCAAAAAAACTTGCACAGAGCCATTGGCATTTTCTCCACACGTCGGTTCATGAAAAGTTGAAAAGGTCGTACGGATCACCTCTGGTCTATTTTCACACTCTAAACATAAAGTGATTTTGAGGAATTCTGAGGTTTGTGAAAATGCAGAGTAGTGGAGATGAGAATGGAGTCTGAGAAGCTCAGAGAAGTCACATTTTTCAAAATTGCTTTTGAGCTGTTAACTGCAGTTTTTTCATGGTTTTTGAATGATCAAAGGATGTGGCAATAGAGAGCTTTCTGTATTCAGAATTCTGCTTTGCCTTTTATAGTTGAACCACTAAAATAATTTAAAATGACCTAAGTTTGAAAGGTTTTTACCTTCATTGCTGCCATTCATTAATATTCCACCTTATTTAAACACTCACTCATCCACTTGTCCAAAGACATTGCACAGAGATTATCTAATATAATCTAATTGCAGCCTAATATACTATAATATACTGAGCATAATACAGTAAAATTGATCAGCACCAAATACATGAAGCTTAGAGTGGAGTGAAAAAATTGGAGTTGGAAAAGTGTGAACAATTCATAAAGTTATTTATTTCATGATGTCCTAAATAAGTATTTTATATACAGGTTGTGTTACTTCTTTCAATACAAAAGTTAACCTTCTCTCAGTTTAACTGGAGATGGCTCTTTAATTGTTCTCACAATAACTTTCCTTTGCAACCTAAAATAAGAAAAGCACTAAAGACTGATAATAGACTAAAACACATGCATTTTAAGGACTGCAGTGAACACTTTGGTGAGAGTGATGAGTGACTAATCAGTCGAAATCAAGTGCCCATGGCAGTTTTAGTTGTCTTTTTTGCCAGCAACCTGCCCTGTTTTTGGAGGCACTGACACAATGCAGCAAGGGCATACCCACTCATACTCAAGTCCTTTCCACTTCCATTTCGTGTTATTTAAGGGCATAGTGCAAAGAGAAATTGAAGACAGAGCTGGCATTTACCAACCATTTTTGAGCTGAATAATTACTTTGCATTTCCAAATTACAGCACTGGAAAAGACAATAAAAATGAATGTCTGTGGTGTTTTTCTTTACAATTTTAATATTTCATATATAACATTTTATTTCTTCTAAATTATTTCACATTTTTTAAGGGTTTTATTTAACTCACTATTATCTTAAAAACTTCTTATGGCTTCGTAACTCAACTTTCACTTTGTACCTGATTTTAAAATATTTTAGTATCTCAGCTATATAGAATACATTAAGAATTTTAGTACAAACATAAAAGTTTCAAGCTCACTGTCTGGCACATCTTTCACTGCAAATCCCAGTATGTAAAAAATCAAAGCTGCATGGAAAGACTTATGGATAAGAAACATGGATCGTAAGGACATCTGTACAAATATCTAGCAGTTAGCACTCAGCATTCCTCTCTGTCTCAGTGTTCTGTGATTGCACCAACTGACTTTAAGTGGTGTCCTACCTGAATCAATCCACCTATTAAAACCATGATTATGATGCCACAGCTATAGAAACCATCAATATTACATAGAGTAACATGGTATGAACATGGTATAACAGAGTGCTGCATCACATTCAGGTCTCTCATGCAGTGAGAATGAATGCGATTACTAAACACAATTTAAAAAGTCTTCATTCACTGTAGCCACAGTTATGGCACCCGCATACATCAACTCAAACATAAATATTTACCTCATTAAATGACTCTGGATTTCTGTGCATTTTTTCTGGGAATTTGAAATGAAGGCCAATTGGCCAGCCACTGTGGAATAAACAACTGCTCCTAAATCTAAACAAATATAGTTTAGCTTGTGCAGTTTGCTACAGATGCAGTTAATTTCTTTGACCATCCAGGGAAAGGACATGTAAAATCTGAAGTTATAGTGCAACTGTTAACGAGACAGTCTCCTGAAGGGCATTGAGGAGAGGCGGCACCGTGTACTAAGTCATACACCGCCTCACTCCCAGCAGAACCCATTTTCGTTGAAGCCAATGTGTTAAAGATGATGGTCCTCAGATCCATCACTTCCCTGGGCTTCAACTTGGAAGGCCACCTAGAGTCCTGAGCGGGGGAGTGCTAGTGGCGAAGCTTTGTCTCTGGATCTCACGATATGTGCTTATGCCTGCCTTTTTGCCTCTACTTTTACGTTGGAGTAAGGGTTAAAATTGGGTCTGTGTGTGGTGGCTCTTGATGTCTTGACCCCAGCCTTAGTCCATTCCTAGTGAAGTTTCCCCTAATTCTTGAATCGATTTTGTTTGACAAACCTCTCAAAGCTGAGGTTCTCTCAGTTGGTTGTGCATCTTTTTCTTCCACCTATCTATCTGTTTACATGCTTAAATACAGCACTCTCATCAGCCAGCTTCTTTGGCAATTAATGTTTGTGGCTTACCCTCCTTGTGAAGGGTGTCAATGATTGTCTTTTGGACAACTGTCAGATAAGCAGTCTTCCCCATGATTGTGTAGCCTTGAGAAACAAAATGAGAGACCATGTTGAAGGCTCAGTAAACCTTTGCAGGTGTTTTGAGCAGATTAGCTGATTGGCATGTCACCATATTTAAATTTTTTGAGATAGTGAATTACTTGTTTTTTGTTCATTGTGAGCCAATATCATTATCATTAAAAGAACCTTAAGACTTAAACTACTTTAGTCTGTGTGCATTGAATTTATTTAATACACAGGTTTCACAATTTAATGTACGATATTCTGATTTAATAAAATGTACCTGTATTTTATTTATAAATGATTTTATGTTTGTTTGATTTAGACATATTTGCTTCGATTATTTACATCCAAATTTTCATTGCATAGGTTGATTATGTCTGGCATTAGGTTTTATATTTTAACTTTCTATTGCTAATATCATGCTTTATCGCCAAATTAGGTTATATAAACATTTTCTGGTTTTTATCTTTAATGGTTTCCATGTGGCAATAAAGAAAATAAAGAAAGCAAAATGACATAATTACTGCTTTTAAAAACTATTCCATACATTCCCTTAATTTACAATGTCATTTTTATTGTGAATTACTGTAGTTCTAAAACTTTCCAACTTTATGACATTGAGTAACTTGGGCTGCTTCAGAGATGAGGAAAATGATTATGAATACATGGTCAAAAGATTTGTCCAAGATTTCATACATCTATTGAACAAAGCAGATGTCTCTTTCCTCACTGAGCTGCATCCAGTTTGGGATTGGACCTCCCTGTGGGGTTCATTAGGGCTAAAGCACATACATACATCTTGCCCCAAAGTTTTGATTTCTGGTTTGCCCTCATTAATTTTTTATTTTTTTCCCTCTGAATTGTGTCTGATTGTTATAGAGAAATAGAAATCTCTGTTTGGGATTTGCAGAGGCTTTGGACATTGTCCAGTGACCAGAGTTTGGTCTGCACCTTGTTAAAAAGTCTCTTCTGTTATAGACTGGGAGACTTTTGTAATACAGTCCAGTGCCATTAATGATTAATGACCTTGTGCAGATATATTTTAATTGTTCACTTCACTGACAAACAGTCTGTCATGTAACATCTTCTTTAAGATGCAATGGAAAATGTATTTCCTTACTCAGTAGTCAATTCTACCTTATAATGCAAACACTGACATTTTAGTAAGTAAAAAAATATTAAATATTGTCAGTTATTTATTGTAATGTGATAATGGACCTTATTTAAGATTATACTCATTTTATACTTTATTCTGTATTTGCTCCTTTATATAAAAAAATGCTTAAAATGAGAAAATTGTTTCAAGCTTGAAAAGCATAGAAATAGGTTTAACAATCTTATATTTGTTTCAAATTTATATACAGTGAGGAAAATAAGTATTTGAACACCCTGCTATTTTGCAAGTTCTCCCACTTAGAAATCATGGAGGGGTCTGAAATTGTCATCGTAGGTGCATGTCCACTGTAAGGGACATAATCTAAAAAAAAAAATCCAGAAATCACAATGTATGATTTTTTAACTATTTATTTGTATGATACAGCTGCAAATAAGTATTTGAACACCTGAGAAAGTCAATGTTAATATTTGGTACAGTAGCCTTTGTTTGCAATTACAGAGGTCAAAAGTTTCCTGTAGTTTTTCACCAGGTTTGCACACACTGCAGGAAGGATTTTGGCCCACTCTTTCACACAGATCTTCTCTAGATCAGTCAGGTTTCTGGCCTGTCGCTGAGAAACACAGAGTTTGAGCTCCCTCCAAAGATTCTCTATTGGGTTTAGGTCTGGAGACTGGCTAGGCCATGCCAAAACCTTGAAATGCTTCTTACAGAGCCACTCCTTGGTTATCCTGGCTGTGTGCTTCGGGTCATTGTCATGTTGGAAGACCCAGCCTCAAACCATCTTCAATGCTCTAAATGAGGGAAGGAGGTTGTTCCCCAAAATCTCGCAATACATGGCCCCGGTCATCCTCTCCTTAATACAGTGCAGTCGCCCTGTCCCATGTGCAGAAAAACACCCCTAAAGCATGATGCTGCCACCCCCATGCTTCACAGTTGGGATGGTGTTCTTGGGATGGTACTCATCATTCTTCTTCCTCCAAACACGTTTAGTGGAATTATGACGCAAAAGTTCTATTTTGGTCTCATCTGACCACATGACTTTCTCCCATGACTCCTCTGGATCATCCAAATGGTCATTGGAAAACTTAAGACGTGCCTGGACATGTGCTGGTTTAAGCAGGGGAACCTTCTGTGCCATGCATGATTTCAAACCATGACGTCTTAGTGTATTACCAACAGTAACCTTGGAAACGGTGGTCCCAGCTCTTTTCAGGTCATTGACCAGCTCCTCCCGTGTAGTTCTGGGCTTCACCTTCCTTAGGATCATTGAGACCCCACGAGGTGAGATCTTGCATGGAGTCCCAGTCCGAGGGAGATTGACAGTCATGTATAGCTTCTTCCATTTTCTAATGATTGCTCTAACAGTGGACCTTTTTTCACCAAGCTGCTTGGCAATTTCCCCGTAGCCTTTTCCAGCCTTGTGGAGGTGTACAATTTTGTCTCTAGTGTCTTTGGACAGCTCTATGGTCTTGGCCATGTTAGTAGTTGGATTCTTACTGATTGTATGGGGTGGACAGGTGTCTTTATGCAGCTAATGACCTCAAAGAGGTGCATCTAATTTAGGATATTAAATGTAGTGGAGGTGGACATTTTAAAGGCAGACTAACATGTCTTTGAGGGTCAGAATTCTAGCTGATAGACAGGTGTTCAAATACTTATTTGCAGCTGTATCATACAAATAAATAGTTTAAAAATCATATATTGTGATTTCTGGATTTTGTTTTTTAGATTATGTCTCTCACAGTGGACATGCACCTACGATGACAATTTCAGACCCCTCCATGATTTCTAAGTGGGAGAACTTGCAAAATAGCAGGGTGTTCAAATACTTATTTTCCTCACTGTATATGTATATGGGATGCAAAGATGGCAAAGATGCTGAAAGAAGGATCTAAACAGCTACCTTGCTGGACAAACACACACAAACACCTCAGTGTTTTCCTATATAAACCACTGTGCTCTGGCCTCCTGTACAAACTCTGTGTGTGTTTGTCCGGCAAGGTAGGAGCTGTATAGATCCTTCTTTCAGCATGAAAGCGACCAGAAAGACGAAGAATTGCTTCCGTCCTTGCATTTCTCTCTGCCCCCGCTATATTGGGGGTGGATATGCATAAAATGTGTGTCACTTGTTTGGGAGCAGAGCAGGTTCTCGACGGAGCCGACTGCACAGATTGTGCTTGCATGATGCTCCTCACAGTTAAGACTGGGTTCCTATTGGCCCTCTCTTAGTAGAAGATTTTCCGGCCCTTTCTGTGGCCCCTTCCTTCCTGGAGTTTACTCCAGGCTTGGGCAGTGCCTTCCTCTACCCTAGATCAGGGTATGTTCCCAAAGTACCTTCGGTAATCCCACAACTTAGGCTCCAGGCATTCTCTTTATTCCCTTTTCAGGCCCAAGCAAATGGATTGGGGATGCAATTTCCACCTCGTCCTTTGGTCTCCCCGCTCCCTTTATGGTCAGAGCACACTTCACTCAAAGTGTGTTAGCCTCTAAGGCCTTGTCTTCTGGAGTTTCCCTCTAGGATATTTGCAACACTGCGGGCTGGTCCACCATGCTGCCCTTTGTCAGGTTCTATAGCCTCGACCAGTGCCACACCTGGCCCCTCTGTCCCTCACCCTAGCTGTGCCTGTCCACACTAGCCAAGAATTGGTTAGTCTGGCTTGCTTAGACTTTGGGAGCGTTCCCGAAGCGTTTCGACGCAGCGTCTCGTTCCCTCAGGTAACTAGTTTGCCTGAGTTTGGCTCTAAAATAATGTGTGTAATCAGTCAAAAATTTGACGCTGGCTGTCACCGGTGGGGTGACATCATGACCAGAAAGTATAAAACGCATATCAAGTGAAGGCAGCAGTAGCCTCTGTAAGGGAGAAGGAAGCGCTGCAGGGACGCCGGAGGTGTGGCATAGAGACGCAGCGTCTCATTCCCTCAGGGAACTAGGGTTAGATACGTAACCTAGAGATGTTCCCTGAGGGAACATGACGCTGCGTCAAAATGCTTCGGGAATGAGTGTCCAAGCATGTCAGACTGACCAGTCCCTAGTATGTGTCTGTCGAACACAGCTAGAGGAGGACTGAGGGGCTAGGAGTGGCACTGTGGTCTAGGTTATAGAACCTCACAAAGGTCAGCGGAGTGGACCAACCCGCAGCGTTACATATGTCTTGGAGGGGAACTCCAGAGGACCAAGATTTTCGGGCAGCCAAACTCCGTGTGAAGTGATCTCTCTTGGAGATGAGCAGCTGATCAGTCTTTCTACAAGGACCTGTCCTGTGGACGTAGGTGTCCAGTGCGTGCACTAGACAGAGGCTATTCAGATTCTCCTGGTCTGGGGCCTGCAATGGAGGAGGGTAGAATGCCTGTATTCTTACAGGTCGTGGGACGACCGAGGGCACCTTGGGGATGTAACCCGTACGGGGGTACAGGAAGGCACTAGCTATACCTAGGGTACACTCCAGGAAATAGGGTGCCACAGAAAGGGCCTGCAGGTCCCCTACTCTCTTGATAGAGCAGATGGCCAACAAGAACGTGGTCTTGATTGAAAAGTGCCTCCAAGATGCCTCGGCTAGAGGCTCAAAATGACGGCAAGGTCCCACCCAGGCACTCTAGGTTGTACCGGGGGCCTAGCCTCCAGGTGCTGCTGAGAAAACATGTTTCCATTGGGTCTCTGCCTGGAGATTGCCCGGCCACGGGTGCGTGATAAGCCGTAATTGTGGACGCGTAGACTTTTAGGGTGGACAACCCTTTGGTGAACTGTTCCTGGGGGAAATCCAGTACCAAACCAACCAGCCAGTGGACTGGATCCAGCTGGTGGTGCTAACACCACAAGCAGAACAAGCAGAGCTGTATAGATCCTTCTTTCAGCATGAAAGCAACCAGAAAGACGAAGAATTGCTTCCGTCCTTGCATTTCTCTCTGCCCCCGCTATATTGGGGGTGGATATGCATAAAATGTGTGTCACTTGTTTGGGAGCAGAGCAGGTTCTCGACGGAGCCGACTGCACAGATTGTGCTTGCATGATGCTCCTCACAGTTAAGACTGGGTTCCTATTGGTCCTCTCTTAGTAGAAGATTTTCCAGCCCTTTCTGTGGCCCCTTCCTTCCTGGAGTTTACTCCAGGCCTGGGCAGTGCCTTCCTCTACCCTAGATCAGGGTATGTTCCCAAAGTACCTTCGGTAATCCCACAACTTAGGCTCCAGGCATTCTCTTTATTCTCTTTTTAGGCCCAAGCAAATGTATTGTGGATGCAATTTCCACCTCGTCCTTTGGTCTCCCCGCTCCCTTTATGGTCAGAGAACACTTCACTCAAAATGTGTTAGCCTCTAAGGCCTTGTCTTCTGGAGTTTCCCTCTAGGATATTTGCAACACTGCGGGCTGGTCCACCATGCTGCCCTTTGTCAGGTTCTATAGCCTCGACCAGTGCCACACCTGGCCCCTCTGTCCCTCACCCTAGCTGTGCCTGTCCACACTAGCCAAGAATTGGTTAGTGTGCTTAGATTTGGGAGCGTTCCCATTGCTTAGACTTTGGGAGCGTTCCCAAAGCGTTTCGACGCAGCGTCTCGTTCCCTCAGGTAACTAGTTTGCCTGAGTTTGGCTCTAAAATAATGTGTGTAATTAGTCAAAAATTTGACGCTGGCTGTCACCGGTGGGGTGACATCACGACCAGAAAGTATAAAACGCATATCAAGTGAAGGCAGCAGTAGCCTCTGTAAGGGAGAAGGAAGCGCTGCAGGGATGCCGGAGGTGTGGCATAGAGACGCAGCGTCTCATTCCCTCAGGGAACTAGGGTTAGATACGTAACCTAGAGATGTTCCCTGAGGGAACATGACGCTGCGTCAAAATGCTTCGGGAATGAGTGTCCAATCATGTCAGACTGACCAGTCCCTAGTATGTGTCTGTCGAACACAGCTAGAGGAGGACTGAGGGGCTAGGAGTGGCACTGTGGTCTAGGTTATAGAACCGCACAAAGGTCAGCGGAGTGGACCAACCCGCAGCGTTACATATGTCTTGGAGAGGAACTCCAGAGGACCAAGATTTTCGGGCAGCCAAACTCCGTGTGAAGTGATCTCTCTTGGAGATGAGCAGCTGATCAGTCTTTCTACAAGGACCTGTCCGGTGGACGTAGGTGTCCAGTGCGTGCACTAGACAGAGGCTATTCAGATTCTCTTGGTCTGGGGCCTGCAATTGAGGAGGATAGAATGCCTGTATTCTTACATGTCGTGGGACGACCGAGGGCACCTTGGGGATGTAACCCGTACGGGGGTACAGGAAGGCACTAGCTATACCTAGGGTACACTCCAGGAAATAGGGTGCCACAGAAAGGGCCTGCAGGTCCCCTACTCTCTTGATAGAGCAGATGGCCAACAAGAACGTGGTCTTGATTGAAAAGTGCCTCCAAGATGCCTCGGCTAGAGGCTTAAAATGACGGCAAGGTCCCACCCAGGCACTCTATGTCGTACCGGGGGCCTAGCTTCCAGGTGCTGCTGAGAAAACATGTTACCATTGGGTCTCTGCCTGGAGATTGCCCGGCCGGTGCGTGATAAGCCGTAATTGCGGACAACATACTGTTGCTCACAGATGGTCACCTCTTCTCTCAGCCTGGCTTCCACTACTCTTTCCCATAACTTCATGGTGTGACTGATCAATTTAATTCCCCTGTAGTTACTGCAAGACTGCACATCTCCTTTATGCCTAAAGATCGTTACCAGCACACTTCTCCATTCCTCAGGCATCTTCTCACCTTCCAAAATCCTGTTAAACAATCTGGTCAAAAACTCCACTGCCATCTCTCCTAAACATCTCCACGCTTCTACCGGTATGTCATTTGGTCCAACCGACTTTCCACTCTTCATCCTCTTAATCGGTGCTCTCACTTCCTCCTTACTAATCCTATTCACTTCCTGCTTCACCAACTCCACATCATCCAACCTTCTCTCTCTCTGATTTTCCTCATTCATCAGCTGCTCAAAATACTCCCTTCACCTTCTCAACACACTCTCCTCACTAGTCAACACATTTCCCTCTCTATCCTTTACTGCTCTAACTTGCAGGACATCCTTCCCAGCTCGGTCCCTCTGCCTGGCTAATCGGTACAAATCCTTTTCTCCTTCCTTAGTGTCCAACCTCTCATACAGCTCCTCATATGCCTTTTCCTTGGCTTTTGCCACATCCCTCTTAACCTGCTGCTGCATCTCCTTGTACTCCTGCCTACTTTTCTCATCACTCTGTCTATCCCACTTCTGTTTTGCCAACCTCTTTCTCCTTATGCTCTCCTGCATTTCCTCATTCCACCACCACGTCTCCTTGTCTTCCTTTCTATTTCCAGATGTCACACCAAGTACTTTTCTAGCTGCCTCCCTCATCACTCCAGCAGTAGTTGCCCAATCATCCAACACCTCCTTAACACCACTGAGCCTCTGTCTGACCTCTTCCCTGAACCTCACACTACACTCTTCCTCCTTCAGTTTCCACCATCTTATTCTTCTTTCAGTCCTCACTCTCCTCCTCTTCTTCTTCGCCTCCAAAACCATCCTACAGACCACCATCCGATGCTGTCTAGCTACACTGTCCCCTGCCAACACCTTACAGTCTCCAATCTCCTTTAGGTTGCATCTCCTGCATAGCACATAGTCCACCTGTGTGCACCTTCCTCCACTCTTATACGTCACCCTATGATCCTCATTCTTCTTAAAATAAGTGTCCACCACTGCCATTTCCATCCTTGTAGCAAAATCCACCACCATCTGCCCTTCCACATTCCTTTCCTTAAGGCCCTACCTACCCATCACCTCCTCATCACCCCTGTTCCCTTCACCTACATGCTTATTAAAGTCTGCCCCAATCACCAATTGTTCTTTCCTAGGTACACCATCTACCACTTCATCTAATTCACTCCAGAATCTTTCCTTCTCCTCCATCTCATAGCCAACTTGTGGAGCATAGGCACTGATAACATTTATCATCATCCCTTCAACTGCCACCTTCACGATCATCACCCTATCAGAAACTCTCTTCACCTCCACTACACTCTTACTGTAGTCTTCCTTCAGAATCACCCCTACACCATTTCTCTTTCCATCCACACCATGATGAAACAGTTTAAATCCACCTCCAATGTTCCTGGCCTTACTCCCTTTCCACTTGGTCTCCTGAACACACAGCATATCTACTTTTCTCCTTTTCATCATATCAGCGACCTCTCTCCCTTTACCCGTCATAGTACCAACATTTAAAGTACCAACCCGAACCTCCACTCTCCTACACTGCTCCTTTTCCTGCCGTCTCTGTAGACGTCTTCCTCCTCTCCTTCTCCTCCTTCAGCCAACAGTAGCCCAATTTCCACCGGTACCCTGTTGGCTAACGTTACCTGTGGCGGTTGTTGTTAACCCGGGCCTCGACCGATCCGGTATGAAATTCTCATTTGTGATCCGCATATTTGATTTGGCACATGTTTTACGCTGGATGCCCTTCCTAACGCAATCCTCCCGATTTACCTGGGCTTGGGACCAGCACTAAGAGTGCACTGGCTTGTGCATCCATAATGGCTGGGTTGTGTTCCTTTTTTAATAATAAAGTAAAATCTGTAAAATATTCACCTCTGTCTTGCAGTTCAGACATTTTACCTCAGTGTGCTCTAGTAGTCTACCATGAATCACGTGAGAGTGAGATTCTGACCTTGTGCCTATAAATCAATTTATTTTATTTTAGTTGCCATTGCTGCTTTTGTGCAGTAGATACATAACAGTTTGTTTTCAGTATTTTTTTAAATATATTTTTTTAAGCACACAAGTACTTTACAGCCTGCACCCGCATTCACAAAACAATTGTTGTCCCATGCCGCACTCGTTTGCGTCAGGGCCCAGTTGATTGCAGGTCTCTAGTACAGGTCAAGCAGCAGCAGGAAAAAGTGTGCGTCCTAAGTCATCCTAGGCACGGAAGCATTTTATATTGAACACAACAAATAAAACTGTACCTGGAACTTATTGCAAAGCGGAGCTTGTGTGGCATGAAAGTATCACAGTGATGCACGAGCACCTGAAAAGAAAACACACTGGTGTCACGGATGAAGGTGAAACATCAGCATGGTAAGCAAAAACTGTATAATCCTAAACATGTGGAAATGGTGTAGTTTAATGAAGTGCTATTGTGTAAACTGTTTGTAACTTCCGCACAGTCACACTAGATGTGTTCTGTCGTCACTTACGAGCATTAGGTTGTGCAATCATCTTGCTTGCGACATAGTGATGGATTTAATTAAACAAACCTTATCTTTTAGTCATTAGCTTTGTGTTCTGTATGTAGCTCTATGTTGTTTTATGGAAATGGTGTCTCATTTCACTGTGTACTGCATCAGCTATACATGGTTTAAATGACAATAAAAGCTTGACTTGACTTAAGTTCTATCAGCTCTATAAATGCTATGGCAAAATGTTCCTCTTGAGTGGGAAGGATGGCTTAACCTCTCTCTATACAGGACACTATTAAACCCTCTACTCTATCACAGATGTATGAGTGTTCATTATGGCACACATGGTTAAACTAAGTCTAGTTTGTAAGACTCATTTTTAGTTTTAGTAAGAGACGTGAGTAATTTTGATTCCTTGTGGTGTGCATGTGCGTGCAAGGGCCACATTTACAAGTGAGACAGACACTTTTTGAGAGAGGAGAAGTTGAGGATTATTACTCCAGGAGCGTTTGTGACATCCCTTCTTGGCTGCATAGCCATTTTCATGTGCAAGGCATTACACACACACATACACACTTTTCTCCTCAGCCTTTTCTTTTTCTGTCTCTGGGTTGCTGGCTTGCTGCTGGCTATGCTGTCTTTTTGAATGGTTGTCTCTCAAAGAATTAAAGATGGCTTGTATAGAAGCAGGGGAGTGTAAATAATTATCCGTGAAGAGGAAACTCTCTGAATCATTGAGTCTGTTTATGGCATGTTGTAGCTTCCCTTTGAGGAAAAGCATGACCTCCTGACCTAACTGGACTTCTAGTCGTAGACTGAGCTGTGTTATTGAGATAGGTTGGATTAATTCATGACCTGTATTGTATTGTTGTAATGTTTTATGTTGGTTATTTTATGCAGTTATTTTTGCAGTTTATAAATGTATGATGTCAATTGTGTCCATTTCCAAGGTAGTGATTATATGTAAGGTGTATACTGAGGAGAATTAAGCCTTGTAAGTAGTTTATCGTTTACAATTATTGAACTTGTTCAAATAAACCTTGGTATAATAATATGGAAGATCTGGATTTGGAAGGGTTTATTCACTCTGAATATACCCACATTGTAAAAAAAAAATTCTTATGTGTTTTTCTTTTTAATTTTTTATTAATACTTTAAAAAGACAAACAAATCATATACCAGAATGCAATAATTACTAGTTATTTAGAAACGTCGATGAAATTGCCAATACAAAGTTATACAGCTATGAGAGAAAAGGTTTGTGTCTCATAGAATGTATTGTACCTTGCATTAACTACCACTGGCTGAATTAATTTCTTCTTCTTCTTCTTCTTTCGGCTGCTTCCATTAGGGGTTGCCACAGCGGATCATCCGTCTCCATACCCCCCTGTCCTCTACATCTGCCTCTTTCACACCATCTACCTGCATGTCTTCCCTCACCACATCCATGAACCTCCTCCTTGGCCTTCCTCTTTTCCTCCTACCTGGTGGCTCTATCCTCAGCATTCTTCTACCAATATAATTCATGTCCCTCCTCTGCACATGTCCAAACCATCTCAATCTCGCCTCCCTCACCTTGTCACCAAAACATCCTACATGCGCTGTCCCTCTAATAAACTCATTTCTAATCCTGTCCATCCTCGTCACTCCCAACGAAAACCTTAACATCTTCAGCTCTGCTACCTCCAGCTCCACCTCCTGTCTTCTACTCAATGCCACTGTCTCTAATCCATACAAATCGCAGGTCTCACCACAGTCTTATAAACTTTCCCTTTCATTCTTGCAGATACCCTACTATCACAAATCAGTCCTGTCACTCTTCTCTACCCACTCCACCCTGCCTGCACTCTTTTCTTTACTTCTCTAACACACTCTCCATTACTTTGCACTGTTGACCCCAGGTACCTGAACTCCTCCACCTTTTCCAGCTCTTCTCCCTGCAACCGCACCACTCCACTGCCCTCCCTCTCATTCACACACATGTACTCTGTCTTACTCCTACTGACTTTCATTCCCCTTCTCTCCAGCGCATATCTCCACCTCTTCAGGCTCTTCTCAACCTGCTCACTACTCTCACCACAAATCACAATATCATCCGCAAACATCATAGTCCAGGGAGACTCCTGTCTGACCTCGTCCGTCAACTTGTCCATCACCACTGCAAACAGGAAAGGGCTCAGGGCCGATCCTTGATGTAGTCCAACCCTCACCCTGAACCAGTCTGTCGTTCCTACTGCACACTTCACTGCTGTCACACTGTCCTCATACATGTCCTGCACCACCCTTACATACTTCTCTGACACACCTGACTTCCTCATACAATACCACAACTCCTCTCTCGGCACACTGTCGTAGCTTTCTCTAAATTTACAAATACACAATGCAATTCCTTCTGTCCTTCTCTATACTTCTCCATCAACATCCTCGAAGCAAATAAGGCATCTGTGGTGCTTTTCCTCGGCATGAAACCATACTGTTGCTCACAGATGGTCACCTCTTCTCTCAGCCTGGCTTCCACTACTCTTTCCCATAACTTCATGGTGTGACTGATCAATTTAATTCCCCTGTAGTTACTGCAAGACTGCCCATCTCCTTTATGCCAAAAGATCGGTACCAGCACACTTCTCCATTCCTCAGGCATCTTCTCACCTTCCAAAATCCTGTTAAACAATCTGGTCAAAAATGCCACTGCCATCTCTCCTAAACATCTCCACGCTTCTACCGGTATGTCATCTGGTCCAACCGACTTTCCACTCTTCATCCTCTTAATCGCTGCTCTCACTTCCTCCTTACTAATCCTATCTACATCCTGCTTTACCAAATCCACATCATTCAACCTTCTCTCTCTCTCATTTTCCTCATTCATCAGCTGCTCAAAATACTCCCTCCACCTTCTCAACACACTCTCCTCACTAGTCAACACATTTCCCTCTCCATCCTTTACTGCTCTAACTTGCAGTACATCCTTTCCAGCTCGGTCCCTCTGTCTGGCCAATCGGTATAAATCCTTTTCTCCTTCCTTAGTGTCCAACCTTTCATACAGCTCCTCATACGCCTTTTCCTTGGCTTTCGCCACATTCCTCTTAACCTGCTGCCGCATCTCCTTGTACTCCTGCCTACTTTTCTCATCACTCTGTCTATCCCACTTCTGTTTTGCCAACCTCTTTCTCCTTATGCTCTCCTGCACTTCCTCATTCCACCACCACGTCTCCTTGTCTTGTTTTCTATTTCCAGATGTCACACCAAGTACTTTTCTAGCTGCCTCCCTCATCACTCCAGCAGTAGTTGCCCAATCATCCAACACCTCCTTAACACCACTGAGCCCCTGTCTGACCTCTTCCCTGAACCTCACACTACACTCTTCCACCTTCAGTTTCCACCATCTTATTCTTCTTTCAGTCCTCATTCTCCTCCTCTTCTTCTTCGCCTCTAAAACCATCCTACAGACCACCATCCGATGCTGTCTAGCTACACTGTCCCCTGCCAACACCTTACAGTCTCCAATCTCCTTCAGGTTGCATCTCCTGCATAGCACATAGTCCACCTGTGTGCACTTTCCTCCACTCTTATACGTCACCCTATGATCCTCCTTCTTCTTAAAATAAGTGTTCACCACTGCCATTTCCATCCTTTTAGCAAAGTTTACCACCATCTGCCCTTCCACATTCCTCTCCTTAAGGCCCTACCTACCTATCACCTCTTCATCACCTCTGTTCCCTTCACCAACATGCCCATTAAAGTCTGCCCCAATCACCAATCGTTCTTTCCTAGGTACACCGTCTACTACTTCATCTAATTCACTCCAGAATCTTTCCTTCTCCTCCATCTCACAGCCAACTTGTGGCGCATAGGCACTGATAACATTTATCATCATCCCTTCAACTGCCACCTTTACGATCATCACCCTATCAGAAACTCTCTTCACCTCCACTACACTCTTACTGTAGTCTTCCTTCAGAATCACCCCTACACCATTTCTATTTCCATCCACACCATGATAGAACAGTTTGAACCTACTTCCAATGTTCCTGGCCTTACTACCTTTCCACTTGGTCTCCTGAACACACAACATATCTACCTTTCTCCTCTCCATCATATCAGCTATCTCTCTCCCTTTACCCATCATAGGACAAACATTTAAAGTACCAACCCGAACCTCCACTCTCCTACACTGCTCCTTTTCCTGCCGTCTCTGTAGACGTCTTCTTCCTCTCCTCCTCCTCCTTCGGCCAACAGTAGCCCAATTTCCACCGGTACCCTGTCGGCTAACAATACCTGTGGCGGTCGTTGTTAACCCGGGCCTCGACCGATCCGGTATGAAATTCTCATTTGTGATCCGCATATTTGATTTGGCACATGTTTTACACTGGATGCCCTTCCTAACGCAACCCTTCCCATTTATCCGGGCTTGGGACCGGCACTAAGAGTGCACTGGCTTGTGCCTCCCAAATGGCTGGGTTACTGGCTGAATCGATTTAAAGCTAATATTTTTACATTTTGTAAATTTTATTCACAAAATGTAGAAGTTTTGGAAAGACACTCTACACACGGATTTGATTTTGCTGCTAACTTTGTAGTTATCTAGTCTTCTAATGAACTTTTAATGAATAAGTTTTCATCTGAGTCTGAATTAATAAAAAAACTTTCCAAGACTTACTATATATATTGTATATGGGAACGTTTCATATAAACAAAGTAATTCATCATTCATATTTCTAGGGATTCCTAGAAATAGACATACATGACTGTAGTGACTATAATGACTTGCCTAAATGCTTTTCATTACTTGTATATCGAAATAGCCCCTTTCTGTATAGCTTCAGGTGTTATACCAATTTGTGAAACTATTTCATTGTAAACTTTCATTATGAAATTCCCAGTAAAAGTAGAATAGCCTGTCAGTGACCACTAGTGTCAGAGTATGAGTTTGTTAAAGCTTGGGCTATTAGGCTCAGGATGAATCTCTCTCCTAGTAATTTCTTTCATATAACACTTTCCTTTTTGTTACTGCTCTCATTTCACACTGGTAATCACTGAACTATTCTCACTGGCATGATAAGTGTTTTAGTCTCTTAGGCTAAAAGAGGTAAAATTACATGCAGGTGTCTCTTTCTGTAGACATAATGCTAATGGTTGCATTAAAATTCTTCTTTAACGCTAGAGAATAATATGCTGCTTAGATTTTGAGAGTTGATAATGATTTTCATTCACTTCACACCCCTCAGCTTAAAAAAAATAAAATAAAAAAGATAAGAAACTAGGATCAAAACACTCATGCCTCCAACTATGTCTAGGAGCTTATCTTCAATAGCTCATTTACAAACACCAAAGTGTGTTCTACATGTTATGGTTTCTTATCCTGTTTCTGGAATGACCAATGCTCAAACTAAGGTCATGCTGAGCCAAGATATCAAGGTGTAAATCGAAAAACAGTTTATTATGGTGGAGGTAGCAGGGTAATAAGTACATTATTACACAGTTTCTTTAGTAAATAATCTAGGATCCTCTGCACCCCAGAGGAAGTTCATGAAGATTATGATCTTGGGCAGAAATGTGTTGGAATGCAGCATCAAAGAAAACCCAGGTGCATTCATGCACAGCCTAGAAATATTTAGTTGGTTACACTTCAATACGAAGGCTTCGTTTGCTTTTGTGTGTGTGTGTGTGTGTGTGTGTGTGTGTGTGTGTGTGTGTGTGTGTGTGTGTGTGTGTGTGTGTGTGTGTGTGTGGTGACCAGATCCTTTGAACTCCAGTTTACAGCTACATTTGCAAAGTAATTTCAACTCTTAATACCAGCTTGTGGTTGCTCACAATTGCGTGGTGAAGCTCAATATGTATTAACACTTGAAGTTTTTCAAACCAGACCTGAATCAAGTGGTTGGAATTTAAATATTTAAACATAAAGATCTGTGCATTCTGTATACTGCCCAGTCTGCTGCATTTTAAAGGGGGAAAAAAGGCTGCATCAAAATTTTGAAATTAAATATTTTTGAAAAAGGAAGTGGGAAGGTGGATAAAAGCATCAAGTTTAGCAAAGTGTCCTAATAGACTTGTATCGCTTGTCAGTCCTACATGTGCATGACTACGGGATATAACACAGCAGCAAATATAAAAACTTTTATAAACTCAATCTGTAATTTAAACCTGTAATATCTGTTGGCACAGAAAAGTATTATGGTGGTGGGGGAAAAAATCTCTGAACTTGATATGCAGTATAACCTTACACAATGCTATAACAGGACTATCGCTGCATCCTGCAGATGTACTTCTTAGGTTTTAGAATTTATCTAAACAGATGCAAGTTTTTCTTCAACAGCACTATTCCTGGATTACATTTACATTAATTGCATTAGGCAGATGTTAAATTCTCTCATTTATACAACTAAGGGTTTGAGTTGATTTAACAGTCTAGGGCCTTATTTTAGGGCTCAGCAGTGGCAGCTCGGTGGTGCAGGGATTTGAATTGATAATCAAAAGTCTTAACCACTAAAATAGCACAAAAATAGCAAATATTGTTTTTGTGGGGTTTTTTGTGTATTTGTGTTACACATTCAGTAAGAAAAATGTACTAAACTAAAGTTTTCCTTGAAAATTGTTGAAGTGATACTCACAAGGGGACCTTTGTTTTGTGAATTTTAAATCTATGTACTGTAGATATGTTTGGCCATTTTTTAAATAATTTTCATAACTGATTTGCTGTTTTTATCATAATTTTCAGCACAAATGTATGTTTTAAATAGTAAATAGTAAATACATGTATTTTAAAAAGTTTTGCAGAGCTAATCATGTTTCTTGCAGTGCAGTTTTCTTATTCCAATATGTCTTGGATCTCAGCTAAAGAACATAATTTAGCCCAGGTCTTTATGGCAAAATATTTAGAAATGTTCAATGTATTGAAGCAATACATTGTAAAACCTGATGTTAACTACAGGGTGGCTAAATTAAAGATGCATTCAAAAGTTACAAAAGGTGCACTCTAGGTTGTACCACACAAACAACAATGAATGGTACAGTTGAGTGCTATTTTTTCTGAAAGTGTGAAGCTCTCCCTTTCTATTTCAAGCTTATTGTTTATTGGTTTTAGCTGCAAGCATTCTCAGTATTAAAAGCATTGAATGTGTCCGTGTGGAGGGTCAGGCGAAATTTTCCATTAGCTAGTTGCATCTGGGTTGGATGTGGATAGAGGGCATAAAAGCTTATAGAATCAAATATCCTTTTAAGCTAGCACAACCTTAGAGCTTAAGAATTCTCCAACCTAACCCTGTTTATGTACTCTTGCACACAAACTCCCTCTAAGCAAGCTTCCAGAGTAATTTGTCTCAAGCATCATCCTCACTTTTTATCTTTGAAAGAATGAAAGACTGGTAAAGGGAGTGGATGTGACTTAACACATTGGAAACACATCGTCACTTAAGTGAACATTAAAATATGTTAAAATATCCTGAAATACTGAATGTATGGTCAGTCTCTGTAGCAGGCTCTCACACACTCCATCAGCAGTAAGTGATGTATAGATTTTATCAGGCCCATCACTGCTCTCAGAGTCTGGAGACCCAAGCCAGACGAGGCATGGCCATGTTCAAACCCAATAATGAGCTGCTCGATTACAGCCTGCAGGTTCACAGTTCAATTTGACACTGAGGCTTATTCAATCAATCGATGATGGTAGTGCTTTAGCACTACACAACTAAAAAGGCCAATCATGAGTGCCAACCTGGAGAAAAACACATGTATGAGTAGGTGGTCCCATCTCTTAAGGACATTGGAACCATACCATCAGTTCTTGTAAAATGATATCTGTTGTCTAACAGCTAACTCGTCTAGTCTCTTTGATCACACCGATCGCTCCGTCCTTCACGCTCGTCAGGGCCGATTAGCTTGCTCAGTTGACGTGTAGATGATGAAGCTAATGCTGTGCCTGAACAACCCACTGGCCAATCATATCCCACGCCATGCAAGTTGACTGATTTGTGTCCTTGCTGGAGGCGATAGGGCAGTTTGCTTATAGGGCCAGGATATCACTCCCATCCCTCATTGTGCCCACTCTCTTCCACCTTTGGTCCTAAATCAACCTCAGGAACTTTTCCTACTTCTGGTAAGAGCAATGAAGGACAGACTCAATTACAGTTTATTGATATAAATTACATTGCGCTTGTCATAATTTTTTGCACCTTCATTGCAATTTAAAACAGTGTTTAAGCCATCGCTTATAGCTTCATTTATCCATTTTATATACTATTAAATCTAAATACAGCATTGCAGCTTTGAAAGTAATGTTGTCTAAAAATCTATTCAGAATTTACAATAATTTGCTAGTTCTAGTCCTATTCTTTTTATATTAACTACAAAGCATAGTGTATAACTGATGATTTGGTGCTGATCAACATGCATGGAACATTTAATGAAGGAGTATCCGGTGTAAGTGCTTTGTGATTTTTTTATGGTAGTGTTAAGAAAAAAACAGGCTTTCTGCTTAGCAATTTCCGAGTATCCTGACTAGCTGCATTATTTGGTCTTGCATTATCATTCTACTTCAGCAGAGAGGCAAAAAAGAGGCTAGTAAGGGACCAATTGCTAGATACAGATATTCCCCAACATTAAATGTAATTATACTATAATACATTGTGTTATTTTTTTTATTTTCTGAGTGTAATCACATATCTCCATTGGTTTTTTCTTTGTAAAATCCACTGTACAATAGAAAAACCTCTTGTTTTGTTGTTTGGTTAAATTTGCATCTAGTTGTGTCCTTTTGTACAGGCCCATATGTGCATATGTGTTTGTATGGGGGAAACAAATTGCTCATGACCCTAATTTTGTTTGAATGAACAAGAAGCCTTGGCTGCTGCATCCTCATTTAATTCACTGCTGTAATATTCCATTTGAATTGACATCCCAAGGGCACATTTTTTTAGACCGCAGCCCCTATGTGTTTTACAGGAGATGTGAGATGTTGTGGGCATTGCATTAAAATAGTGGTTTAAAGAAGTTACAAAGAGGTGTGTTTGTGGGGGATTTTTTGATACCTTCATCATGGTTTAATCATGCCATCATCACCACTTTTGTAATTTCATCCAATCCCATTTTGGTAAAAGCAATGCAGCTTATCTGTTGTTGATTAATTCACATTTTACTGTCCAGCTGAAGTGGATTAGTCTGTGGGGTTTATAATCCCGCCCGAGTCTGTGATGGCTGCTTGCAATCCCACATGCCATGAGATTAAATGGGGTAGAGAGTTTATGATGCAGATCAGACACCATGGTAGGCATCAGGAGAGCCAGGTTACAACACTAAGTCCTTTTGTCATGTTTTATTTCATAATCCAGGCCTAAGGTCCTTTGCCTGAAAAAATGAGGACATGTTGGGGGGTTGGATGTGTTAAAACGATGGTCTGGTTGATGTTTAACTGTCACAAACATATCTTTCTATTTAAATGAATAAATGTAACAATAGAAGTGAATGTACTAATTTAAATAAAAAAGCAGTCTTAAACATCCATGTTTTGATCCGCAAAAGAATCCAAATCACTATCACTAATGTCACCCCTCTATTTCGCCCTGAATACCCCTGGGGGTGCTCGATTGGCACACAGAGACCACTGCTCATCTTCTACACCAAGAATTAACCTCAATCCGAAACCGTAGCACAAACAACGGCGACATTTTGATGCAGCGATTTTTTTATGCCTCACTTTTGCCACAAAGGTCACGTGTCCAGAGCCTCGCCCACGTGACCTCAGATGTGGGCCAATCAAACTCCGAACTTCTGTCAGAGCTCTGAGCAAGAAAGGACAGTGGAGAAATCCTTTCTTCGTGAGATTATTTTAATAATTTCAGTCTTTTCCAGTCGTCCTAATTTGTAGCATTCCGATAGGAGCTGCACAAAGGTAATATGGCTTCCTGTTAAAGCTTACTTTTAATTGTTTTTTTAAGTAATTTGTAATTATCTGAACATTTGTAATGGTTGAAAATGGACTTTTATTTAATAGTTATATCATACTCATATTTATACTTGTCTCTTGATGTATAGAAAAGCTCTAAAACCAAAATGAATGGCAATCCTGTAAAGATCAAGTAGAGTAGGATCAATCTTCTCATAGCTTGTTCTTGTGTTAGCATGGTGCTCCTGTTTAATTCGGATTGACTTATGAATAACTGATTAGGAATAAGTGGATGGAGTCCTGTGGTCAGCGATTGGTAAATATCGTCATTAGAACATGAATGCTTGTTTATGCCGCTAGCTTTTAAGCTGTGGTAATGCAGAATGCAACAATTTTTTTTTATATTCTATATATAATATATATATTATATATATTTTTCAGTTTTTCAGGCTCAGTAAAGGATAAAAAAATCTTATGCTTATGAAAGGCACAGTACAGTCTTCTATAACATCTGTACTTCAATTATTGTCATGGTCAGTGAATCAGACAAACTTTTTTTTTGCCTAAAATGATATAGATATTATTATAAATTCTGTAGAAACTTCTTCTATGGCTTTACCATTGTACATTATTATAAATGCCATTTCTTTTTGTAGTTTGATTGTTGTCTGTCATTTTTGATGAGATTTAAGCTTTGCTGATGAACCTACATCAGTTTACGTATAGATTTGAGAACAGGATTTAGTGCAGTAGCCAGCTGCAGATGTGCTTGGTGTATTTGTCGCAATCCCAAAATGGTCGCCCACAGTTGATTCTGACACAATGTCTGCACTTTTCCTTTGTCAGTTAAGAGCTTGCAACAATTGTTTTCTTGATATAGTTTTGACCAAAAAGGCCTTATGAATTCCTGAGGGCAACATCGCATGAGAGATGTTGATGATGATGACGACGATGATGATGATGATGATACTAACTGTAATCAGTGTTTTTGTGACTGCGAGCTAAAATTGTCTCCTTTGCTATATGGCTCTCACCACCGTTTCTGTACTAGAGAATTTTAGAACTTGTTATATGATGTGCTTATTTAGTGGATATGTGTGGCTGGATGTGTGACTATTATTCGGGGTGAGATTTGGGCGAGGGCGACTGATATGTGCTGACAGCTTTAGAGGCGGTCGTCTGAGAAAAGGCAAGGGTTAGGGAGGGGCTGGATTGGAGGAGTGGAAATGTGAGTGGAGAACAGTGCCCATGCTGACATGAGCGCTGCACCAAAAGCCCTCATCTAAAGTCGTTAGATATGAGCATCTATGATCATATCACTACCCCTCTTCCATAACAGCTAGCCAACCACAAGGCATCTCACACTCACATACATGCATGTACCCAAGAATAATGATAGACTGCAGCACAGTCTAAATATGTGATTTATTATTCTTATTCTTTTCCTTATTAATATACATTTATTTTACTCTTTACACTGAAGTAAGTCAAATTTGTGTGGCTAATCAGGAAATGGCTTTAATTAACTGCCGATAACCAGAACCAGTATCATTCCTAAGTAAAGTCGAGACTTTTATTGTTTCATAGCAAATACTCTGATCTAGGGCTTCACACAGAAGCATGAGTTTCACTAAAAAGAAAACCCAAGAAGCATCCAAAATTGTAAAGTGTCCATGTCTGAGACTCTGGATGGCTTAGAATATGACATATTAAGATAAAGGATTTCCACACAGACAGTACATTTCAGGATAACCTTGTTTCATAGGACAAAATGCATGCACAGTGAGTATTGTTTGAGCCATTCTATAAGCATTAAATTTAACACTCACTTTAGGGCCATATCAATAAAAGGATAATGATTAGCATAGACCCAAACTGTGTCCTTGTTTTGTATTGTGGATTTGTTCTAAATGTAGCCTTGCATGTAAAGGAAAAAGATACTGTAAGTAGGTGCTATTTTCAGAGCATAGTACTTTATTTATTATTTAATAATTTTTTTGTGGGATGACCGCAGAGCTCTCAGCTGGGCAAGGTCAGATAATCACCCAGTCAAAGATGCCAACTGATTAGAGGCTGCTTTCTAGTTTGCTTTTTTGTTATTAGTTCTTTTTTCACTCCTCACCAAGTTTCATAACATAATGAGAGCACAAAGAATAAGTGGCATAATTCGTCATTTCGTACATTGTGTTCTGCAAAAGCATAATTCAAGTGACTGATTCTCAGTCGTGTGTAAGAGACTGTCTGATTCATTATTGTATTATACTGCTGTGTGTATAAATATTTCAGTATTGTGACTCATCTATAGTTAAATTATTATCTAAACATTATTATTTATTGTGAAAATATGTTATTTAAAAAAAATGCAGACATAGATTTATCTATGTATTCATTTGAACTTTTATTTCTTTCAGTCCTTTGGTGGGTTTTTTTCTTTCTTTTGTGCTGCCTGTTCTAGACCGAAACTGCAGTTGAGAAGCATAAAAAACAAAGATGTGTTGCCCCTGGCAGTAATTTGCCCTGAAATATAGTATAAGCCGTAGTGTCTCCAATAAACACTGCCATGTCACGTTATGCTCAGGCCCTTGACACACTGACAGGCCTAGTGATGTGTTTAATACAATAAATCATGGCTGCCGATTTGCACAGGCCACTCTGCCATCTCCCCTCTAGCTCTAGTCCTCCTCTCTCTCCTCTTTTGCCTTTGCCAGGTCTCCAGAGCCCAGACCAAGGGTTGCACCCACTGCTCTCCCTTACATTCGCTCTCTTTATTGCTCTGTCTAGCTCTAAAATGCAGTCCATCCTTTAAAACTCGGCAATTTTTTTTTATTATTTACATTTCACTTAGATTACACAAAAGTAATATGAATTAAGTATTCAAAAAGTGATTTAAATAATTGGTTAAAACAGTTTTAATTTTAATCAGTTCTTGAATTTCATGTAATTAAGCTTTATTGAGCACTGTACTACAGGTTATAGTTCATCACTTTCCCAGCAATTACGCCATAGAATACATAGTATGTATATTGAAATTATTTTACCATAGTTGTCAGAAAATGGTTTTGGCCAAAATACAAATTCACACTAGATTGGGCAAGTCAGCAATATCTTCTGATTTACTTGTATTCTTGATAAATGCTTAAACCAAGCATAAATGTGCAAGTGCACTCACACTGCATGCTATAAATCTCCCAGTAATGAAGCTCAGCCATGACATTGGTCCTCCTTCTTTTAAACAGTAGGGTGATGTTTCCCTTGACCTAATTGAATAGCTAGACTTATTTGTCTTAATGCACATGCTTGTTTTAGGTTGCTTTTTCCAAGTTATTAAAATGAAACAAAATGATTTCCAAACAGAGGTAAAGAATAGTGAATAGATATATATTAATGTTTTTAGAAAATGAATGAATCAATAAACATTTTATTTTCTGAACTAACTAGACTTTTCTTGTCTTGCAAAAAAATGTAAAAAAAAATTAGCTTGTAACCTTCTTGAAGGTTTTGTTCTTAGTTTTCAGTAAAACAGAACTAAGCATAAGTCAGACATGTAAAGGGGAAAACTAAATACAGTAATTATATATATTCCGTAATTATTACTGAATAAATAAATTACTCAGATTATTAATCCATATTTCTTGAAAAGAGATTGGAACACAAATCATCTTGTCAAAGTCAATCAATTGTGACAATAAACTGACCATTTTACACACTAAGTAGATAATTGTGGTGATAGACCAAAACTATACCACTGCATTAAGTATATGTGGCAGTCAGACAAATAATTCTGACTAAAATCTTTAATTTAATTTATATTTGATTTGATGTCCAATTTTATCTTAACTTCATGTCCAAAGAAAGTGTTCTGCTCTCTAATCTTGCGTGAGGGAACTTAAATAGGAGCTACGATTGCCAGGAAGTAACTCAGCAATTCCTTCAAATTCCTCTCCAGTAGCTTTTAATACAATGATTGCCTGCTAATGCACATCTAGCGAAGTATAATCTATTGATGGACCTTTTATACAGAAACAGTGCTGAATCACATCAACTCTTGCAGACAACAGTGAGCTAGGATGCTTGTGCAAGGTTTTTTACTTGAGCAAGTTTAAAGGTGGGTATTACAGTTAATACAGTTAATGCAGTCTAGGGATCAAAGCACCAGTAGTCAGCTTAATGCAAACTATGCACCAGAGATAATGTTATTTAAAGTGGTGGTGCTGCATAGTGCCATAGTGCTCACAGTTACAGTTTAGTTTGACCAGCTAAAGTTTGAATCCTCGCTATCTTTGTATCTTAGGATTTAGTCACTTTGAATTTGGATGTCTGCCAAATGCTTTTAAGGCAATAATAAACAAAATTCAAATGCAATATAATATGATACAATAATGGTTCGATAAAATACACTTTCTATATAGCAAACAAAACTGGATGGGCAGAATTCTCAAGGGGGCATGCTTGAAGCACAGGGCTTTTCCCATTCCTCTTGTCAATTACTTTCACAGCAATATTTTTGTTTGAAAGAGCTGGCCCTGCTCATGCACATGTTTTGTTTCATGATTCATTTATCTGCATATACCAGCACAGAATGGTCAAGTGTGGATAATGTTTGTGGGATTAGTGCCAGTGTGCAGTACACGGAATTTACACACTTTTTTCAATCATCACTTGCAACATTATTTGGAGGCAAAGTGCTCCCTTACACCAGAATGTAAAGATTGCGTGGAAAGTCCTGTATGCTACGATACGTACGATAGTGTGCTAGCAAATGGTTAATGGAAATTATGTCCCCAGTAGCCTCTATTGATTCACCATAAAGAGTTAGTGGGCACACTGAATCATGAACCTGACTTTGAAAGTAAAAAAAAATTATTTATGTGTATCATAACACCCCTTAAACTTAAATTAAATGCATTATGAAATTAATGCTTAAATAATGACGAATAAACAATAACTGAAAAGTCCAAACATGTCCTTCATAACAGTAATTTTTATTAATTAGCAGAATGAGATGTTTACAATTATCATTATGAACTTTTCCATACAGAATATAATTCACATGTTACTGTATTTTATGTATACTTTTAATACTTGTGATGAAAATAGTGTATACTATAATATATAAAAGTTATTACCTGATCTATTAAGGATTAGTGCATTTATCTTTGTACATTATCCATTATTCATCATGGTAAATATTAGTTAAGCATTAATATACAGTAGACAGTATGTGTATTTGTGAAAGCTAATAATAAAGTGTTAACAGATATACAGGGTTTCTAATTTAATTAGGGAAATAAATTTGCATTGTGTTTGAAACAACAGAAAAGGGCAGAGCATTTTTTTTTTTTTGGGGTGCTCTGCTTGACCAAGCATAAAGCGTGATTAATTCGATAGCAAGCTCAGTGGAAGGGGCTAGAAGCTCTTTATGGAAAAGCATGACCCAGTAACAGCACACGGAATACAGCAAAGGTCTTTTAACATCAATAAGGAATATATCAAATTTAAATATTTGCCAAGTTAACAATGATTCAGTTAGATACAAAAGTATATTTATAGTACTAATATTTAATTCTGGCTATGGGTTCTAAGCACAAATGGCCTTTTGATTCAGATATGCATTATGTCTGAGTGACTGACTCTCCATAGCCTCATACAAACAAGGGACTCAAATTTTTTAATCTGAGCATGCTCAAGTGCTTGTTTCTCTTGTGTGCTCTCTCTCTCTCTCTCTCTCTCTCTCTCTCTCTCTCTCTCTCTCTCTCTCTCTCTCTCTCTCTCTCTCTCTCTCTCTCTTTTTTTTTTTTTTGCACATTTGTATTACCTTATGTTCAGGATTCTTAAAATAGCTCCTGTACCATTCAGCAGTTCACCTCCGAGCACAAAAGCTAATTTAATGAAACCATAATGACATGACTGCAGTCATGGAGTACAAACAGCTCGTGGTTAAAAATAGCAGAGACACAACAGGTGCATCTGTTCATAAGTTAATTATGCTATATTGTATTGTGCAGTTTGTTTTTTCTCACTGCTGTGTGCTGATGATAATTAGCTTTTTAACAAAACTAGCCCCTCTTCAGTGTGTGTGTGTTTATTGAAGAGAAGACGGTGACAGGTTTTAGGCGATAAGGGTTTTTACAAAAGGGCTATCGCACGTCACACAAATCATACCATGGTTCTGAGCAAATGTAAGCAAGTTGATTATGCTAATAAACTTTTGTAACGGCATAATTGTACATGCGAAAGATACAATTTGTTCATGCATTCATTATCTATGCAGGAAAAAATGCTCCTTATACTCTTAATTGTGTCTAAGTGTCTTTGATTATTTTCCCTACTATGAACTATTACCACGTCTATTATGTAAGTAATTTATTTTTTCAACAAACAAACTAATCCAATAGAAGTGAGAATGTTTATTACACTACTTGCCAGTAGTACATACAGAAGGTATATGATAGAAGGTAGCTCATCAGGGCAAATTCTAATCTTTTATGGCATGGCTTTATTTTCCCATTATGGCTTTAGTGTGGATTAGTGGCTTCATGCAATCCAGAGTCCTAGAGGGTGATTGGTGGACATCTGTCTCTAGATTTCATCTGTCATTTTATCTTATTCTACTACTTTGTCTCCTATCTCTGTCACTCGCTCTCTCATACACAAAATATTGTTTTTATACACACACATCTCTTATTCACTTTCTTCTGCTATACCGTGCAGACATGTTGCAGGAGACAATACACATTTAGAAAATATTATTCACAAACAAATTCTCCTGCTGTGCCATCCTGCTCCATCATGGCTTCCTCATTCACTCCCTAAACCATATCTCAGACTACTTTTCTCCCTGTCTTCACCATGCTCAACTTTCTGTCCTGGTGTCTGGCATAAAGTGTCCATCTCACAGTGTCTGCTGAGTTACTGCCTTGATATGAGTGTGTGTGAGGGTGTCTGGCATAAAGTGTCCATCTCACAGTTTCTGCTGAGTTACTGCCTTGATATGAGTGTGTGTGAGAGAGGGAGAGAGAGAGAGAGAGAGAGAGAGAGAGGGAGGGAGGGAGGGAGGGAGGGAGGGAGTGGGGCATATAGATGGACCTGTGACAGCATTGGGGGAGAACTAATTTTATCCATTCTCATTCTACCTTTCTCAGTGTGTCTGTCAGTGAACTAGTGCAAGGTAATTCATATAATTTCATTTTCTAGTAAAGAAAGCATATTTCACCTATTAACCATTAAAGCTCTGGGCTACAATTTAGATCCCAGAACCAGCAAGTTGCCACCGTTCCTATTCTTTAAGGACCCTGGAACAGATCTTTTGCCATAAAGTCCATTAAGTCTTTCTAGAAAGTTAATTTGTGACAAGGTCTATTTCTAAATATGTGAAACAGATTGAATTTAGTTTTACTCAGTTTGAATTAATAAAATCAAATAGAATTACTCCTCTGACCCAACCCTGCATAAAATATACCAAAAAAAGAATAGTGTACACCACAAACTTCTGAATGATAGCAGTAAATGAGGTTTCTGTATGAAAACTTTAATTGTTTAATTCTATGTACTAAATGAAGTGTACTCATATACATGTACAGAATTCTATCCTACAGATTTAGTTTCAAGTTTCATGAAAATGATGTGATCTGTGGTATTTATGTTGAAGGGGACGTAAAGAGCCAGATGAGGTACTGGATAATCCTCAAGGCTTAGAGATGTACTGTATTTCAGGAAAGCCGAGAGTTGAATTTCCTGGATGAGAAGTGCTCCCTCTCGTGTTCAAAATATGCATATATAGCATCACTGCTGGCTTTAGAACATGTTGGGTATATATATATATATATATATATATATATATATATATATATATATATATATATATATATATATATATATATATATATATATATATATTACTATGGGTATATATTACTTATCTTTGTGCATCCATTTTTATTCACTTCAGGTGACGAGTTGGCTGTCATTACCATCTCTCTCTTCCTACTCCTGGGGATTTCCTGTAAAGTGACCATACACCAACTTTTTCTCCCATCCCGCCATGGAATCCAGCAAAGTGCAGTCCGAGGGAGGCCTCAACGTCACCCTGACCATCCGTCTCCTCATGCATGGCAAAGTATGCACAGAATAAGGAGAGGGATGAGGGGGAGAGAATGAAAAATGGGGTAGTAAAATATTGGGTTATAGGAATGCTCATTTCTTTATAGCTATATCTAATATTTGTATCACCTCTAGTCAATATTTAGACAGAAAGATGGACAGATAAATAAATAAACAGACCAATAGACAGACAGGAGACAGGGAGACAAATAGTAAAAGAGAGCAAGAGAGAGAAATGCAGACAAAGTAATGAGGCAAGTATATCTAAAATATCTAATGTAATAAATACTTATAATTTTGACATTATTGATTCAAATAACAAGCAGTTGCACAAACCAGTGCCTCCTCCTTTTTTCTGGCACTCTGAACTCTTATATACAGCTTTGTACTAATATGTTTAGCATTTTACTTTTCTCTTTTCAGGAAGTTGGAAGCATCATTGGAAAGGTGTGTATCTACAATGACAAGGTCTTAAAAACAGTTTAGAGGCGATTTGAAATTATGACTGTTTTTTAATTCCTAACACATTTTATTTTTTTTTTAGAAAGGAGAAACTGTAAAGAAGATGCGTGAGGAGGTAAGGAAAACCGTCTCTAGGTTATGTATGTAACCCTGGTTCCCCTTTCGAATGCTTCTGTGTAACCACGCTCTAAATCACGTGTGTAATCTGTCCAACGGAATGACCAGGAAGCTAAAAGAACACATGCGGTGAAGACGGTGCCAG
>NC_139576.1:26600878-26610878 GCF_946808225.1 Silurus aristotelis | reverse complement strand
GTTTATTATAGTGATATATTATTTTATAAATGTTGTGCATTTTGTTGGTTTATGCTAGGGGTTGCATATTTTTTTAGTCAGCTGCCAATTCAATAAACTAATAATAGCTAAATGTCAGCTAGTCATCTCAGTTAAAGCAACTGATTGCATTACTACTGTAGTCATTGTGTTTCTTTAGGAGGGAAATGTTCACTCAATACATTCCTTACGCAGTATTACACTCTTTATAGAGGTACAAAGTCTGAAAATGCATTTGTGTGGCGGAAGTGGCACCGGTATTGAATGAATGCAAACTGTTAATTTATGCCCATCAATTAATCTCACCATACAGCTCAATGATCAGTTCTGACTGAAAAATCAAGAGGTTTTTACAGACTGATACTTGTGGAACCATGACATTCAACAAACTAGAGGAGTACTCTACAACTCTGAGCACTAAATGTTCTCTTTCTAACACTGCTGGTCAAGAATACAATTTTGCTTTGACTTTTCCCATAATATTTATGTTTATCCCTATACAATGTGCAGATGACCATAGAACTGGCATTATATTGTCAGAAATATTTTCACACTAACGATTTGAATGTTTATTTATATTTCCTTAATGTCTGCCTGCATTTCCTTTATCTCTGCCTCTCAGTTTTTTTAATTATTATTATTTTCCCAGCAGGGACTTTGGAATTTGTAATATTAGCTATTAGTATATTCTATGCAACCCTTAGTGTATTTACAAAATGACACTTTGCATTCTATAGATGGATATTTTGTCTCAATCTTAAAAATGTGTTACATTCACCGTTAATAAAATCTGAATACTTATATAAAAGCATCTGCAGAGCAAGTTTTTGTTAAGCAATTCTCTTCTCTCCCTTTAAATAAGATATCCTTTTAATATGCCTAAAAATCTAAATAATGCATAAAAATAGTGTGTCTGCATTTAATGGAGCTGGGCAAAATGTCTTGGGTTCTATAATAAATTGACAAGGAATTCAAAACAAAGTGAGCACCGACAGAAAGCTGAAATATTAAAGGGATATTTTATCAAGCACATTTAACAGTCATTCCAACTCATTTGTTAACATGAATTACACTGCAGAGCAGTTTGTGCTTCTAAAATATTCTCAATAGTGCAGTAATGCAAGCTAAATGAAGAGTAATGACTATATTTGCACTCTTAACATTCCACTTACTTAACCTTATCCACTTTCATTTCATACAGCCATTAATTAATTAGTGTTGCCCCTTTAGACTGAGACTCAAAGCAAAAACCATTAATGCCATTTTTTCTCAAATTCAAGTCACTACAAACACATCACAACATATTAAACAGTCACTTATAAAAATGACTGACTGCCAGAGACAATATATGCAATCCTGAGGATCAATCTGATTTACATTTCAATTCATATTGGGTGCAAAGATGATATTTCAAGTCAGACATGAAAATATTTGATGCTCTAGTGATTATGAGTCACCTGTTTATTGTTTAATAAGTTGCTTCCAAAAGGTGTTAATTTATTCTCCCCTTTCCCTTTTCCCCTCTTCTCTCACAGGCTTACACTATTCAGGGACAGTATGCTATTCCACATCCAGATGTGAGTTTCCTAACAGCTCTCCCTCCCCACCACCCCTACATCCTATCTTCCTGTCTGCATGCATCTGTAGCTTTTCAACAAGCATTTCCTATTAATATTAAGCAATAATATTAATATGACATTTTTGATGTGTAGTTTTTGTTGCTTTACAATCTGAAATTGGTCATAGCGCAAGCCCTCCATGGTGTGGGCCAGACTTATTAGGACTTGGCCTGTCACATTTGTATTTTTAAATAGAGTGCAACAAAAAATGTGTGATGCCATTAGAAAGGTAAACAGCTGAGTAGGCTGCACAGTATATAGTTATTTAATCAATATTGTGATATTAGACCTCATGATGCAGATTTCACATAAGCCTGTTTGCATTAAAAAATGTCCCCAACAAATTATAATACAATATAAGTAGCACATCAAACATTTTTATAATGTCCCCCAAACATATACGCTGTGTATATATATATATATATATATATATATATATATATATATATATATATATATATATATATATATATATATATATATATATATATATATATATATTAGGACTGTCAATTGATTTAAATAATTAATCACGATTGTCATGAGTTAATCGCAACTTAATCAGACCATTTTAATCTGTTCTAAATGTACATTAAATGAGTAATTGTTAAGTTTTTACTTTAATCAAGTAAACTCAGCTTAGGCTTTTAATACCCTATCAACATGGGCATTAACAAATATGGATGCTTTATGAAAATGTATGTATTATTGTATGTATGTATGTATGTACTGTATGTATGTATGTATGTATGTTTGTATGTATGTTATATTAGTGAAACCAGACTCAACATAAAGCATGAAAACAAAATATTCTTGTAAATTTTTAAGTAATTATAGTGTTTAAAATTATGTAAATCATCAGGACACCATACTGAAAATTAGCCATGTTTCCACATGGACAGTTTTGATTTGCGGATGTGTGCACCATAGTGGATTTTGGTACGTGATTTGAGACTTGGTGAATCAGTAAAACAAATGTTTAGTGATAAAAAAAAGATTTTGGTAGCGTTAATTTTTTATCACTCTGAAATGGAAAGGCATTATGCTATAGACCTGCACAATATTACTTCCAGAACCATAAACAAAATAAGCACAAAACATTTCAAGCAGTAGCATATGACAATGCTATTTTTATCTATATCATTCAGCCATGCAATGGAAACAAAGCTGGCTAATTGTTGTTGTTTATACTCCACTCTAATAATTTCATTGTTATCCATATTATTATCTCTCACTGATCTAACCTTAAAAAAAAAATCGAATGATCATCAGTGACAGTCATGATAAACAATATCAAGCTCCTGATTAAACAGCCTGGGTTACATAAGCAAACAGCAGACGCCTCCTCAGTCCCCTTGAGCCTCATCATCTCCATCAATAATCAGAATGAATCTGTCTCAAGAATAATCACATGCAGTGACATTAGTGCATGTCAGTCCTTCTCAGTGTACTTCGGCAGTGATTGATGCTTAGAGAGAAGGTGGAGGACATTATAATCACTCAAATTAAGCTTTAGTTTAAATTGTACCTGCTTTTAAACATTTAGAGGACAAACGCAGAACTATTCATCAGTCTTGAATTGTAAGGAATAGTAAGGTTCCTTAGTTTTGTAGTACTATTTGTTTACCTAATTGAAGGGAATGTTGTCTGGAAGAAAGTTCATACAGCAATCAAGGATTCATCCTAAATAAAAGTGAGCATAATTTCACATTTGCTGACTAAATATCTAAAAAATCTTCCATTTTTTTTTTTTATTATATGAAAAAAAAAAAAAAAAAAAAACGTTTTATTTGTTAGTATGTGAGAGACAGTGCTTTAAGCTAAAGCATGCACAATAAAGCTCAATTTATAGTTGCTTTTAACTATGAATGCACAAAGTACTGCAGTACATATCCTGTGGAGTTTTAAAAGTGTAACTTTTGTATGTTATCAGAGATTAATGCTAGGTGCTTGTGTGATTTAATATAATCCTATGTAGAGTAGAGTAACTCACTAAAAAAAACTAATGAAATCTCCAAAACTTAAAAAAAAAAAAACTTTGGTAAACTCTAGATTTATAAATGCTTTTGAGTGTTAGACGCAGATTTAAAGTCTCTACGTTACGTATATAACCTTGGTTAACTGAGGGACTGAGACACTGCATCAACCACGCTTTGGGAACACGTCTGCATGACCATGCTCTGAAACACATGTGTAATCTGTCCAATGAAAGGGCGCAACATCACTGGCGGGTTGATGACTCGACCAGAAAGCTATGAACGCACATGCAGTAAAGATGGCGCTAGCTTTAAAGAGGGAAGACTATATAAGACTAGAACTTATAAGAGGAGGAGATAGCCTTTTTAATCCATCTGTTAAGGGTCTGCTTGCCCGCAAAGAAGACCCTTCTTTTATGGACTATAGCAGACGAAATGCTAGTCCGACTTCCACCACAGGGCCGTCTTGGACACACCCGATTAATCTTATCCTGGTCCGAGTATTGAAAGGAAGAAGAATTCCTGGAGCACATCTGGTCGTGTGGCAACAGAGGGCACCTTGGGAACATACCCCGGCCTGGGGTGAAAAAAAGCACTGGCCATGCCCTGGGTAAACTTTAGACAAGAGGGGGCCTAGGAAAGGACCTGAAGTGTCATTAACTATTTTTCCCAAGTGACTGCTTAGCAAGCGAAGAATAATATGCCGCAATACCAAACACGTAAACCTGTAGAGTGGAAAAAGAGGGCGAAGAGTGGTGAACTGTTACTGTAGGAATTCCAGCATTGGGCCAACCGGGCAGTTAACTGGATCTAACTAATGGTTCTCATACCATATGAGACCAGGCACCAGGCACCTTTTTGCAGTGTACAACCTTCTTGTGAAGGTAGCTCTGTACTGGAGAATGGTCTTTACAACCTTGGCTGAGAGACCAGAGGCTAAAAGCTGAGGAGCCACAGCCTCCACAACTCTCGGCAGTGGTGAAATATGGTGCCCCCTGCCTGAGAGGGAAGATCCTGCCTGAGAGGAATCTCCTAGTGAGGGAGAAGGGCTAAAAGGTCCGCAGTGCAATGGTAGGGAAAGTGTACAGGCGCAGCATCGGCCATTCCTGAAGAGGAGCTGAGTGAGTGAGGGAAAACCAGAGTTGCAAATATTCCACTTGTTCTCTGTAAAACTTAATATTTGCCCTATTACCCACTTCTGGGTGGAGCTTCCATTCCCCAGACCTTGGCCCTTGCCTCGAAAAGGCATCTGCTCACCTGGGATGTATACTGCCCTCAGTAAAAGCAGCTTCTCTTGGGCCCAAAGGAAGATCAGTCATGGCAGCTTGTAAAGGAGGCAAGAGCGCAGACCACCCTGATGGTTAATGTAAGAGAACACAGATGTTCTTAGCACATAATGGTACAAAACATGGAACCAGCACATGCAGGTCAAAGAGGAAATGTTTCAATGCTAGAAGCATAGCCAGCATCTACAGGCAGATAATGTACCACAAGAGTTGGGGCCCTTTCCAGAGACCTAGGGCAGAGCGGGCACTCATGACTCCCACACTACGCCTAGATAGGTGGTCCTCTGTTATAGAGAAAGCGCACTTTTCATGGTGTTTAGTCTTAACCCCAAATCCTTTATGTGGTCGAGAAAAACATCTCAATGCCGAATGGTCAAGTGGTCCGATTAAGCTAATATTAACCAACCAAGGCCAAACTGAAGAACCCGGTATTGGTAAGCTTTGCCCCCAAAGTAAACATTAGGAACTTTCTGTGTAGAGAAAGGATGGTATGTGGAAGGTTGCGTTCCTCAGATCTATTGTGACGAACCAGTCCTCAGACCTGATTTAAGACATGACTTGTTTTAGTGTGAGCATGCCGATCTAAAATGGGACTCTGTGGGACTATCAGAAAGGGACCACCTCAATGGCCTCCCTTCTTAAAAAAGTGTTTACTTCTTGTTCCATGACTTCTCGGGACCCACCAGAGTGGGAATCACCCTGTTGAATCGAGGTGGCAGAGACCTGAACTGAATCTTGTAGCCTCTTTCTACAGTATGCAGGACACATTTGGCAGGTTTTTCCAGGTTGACAAATAGTCTGCTAAGGCAATCAGTCTCTAGAGACTGACCTTTAGTGTCCCTAGAGCAGCAAGAGCAGTGCCCTGAAGTTGTTCTAGAGGAATCTCCCCCAAATCCGCTATGCACCTGGGTGTGCAGATCAGGAAAGAAAGGCAGTCCCCGGCATAGAGGCAGTGACCTGGGTCGCATTAGGCACTCATTTAGACGCACTTTCTGCTTTAAATTTTTTTAGCTTCAAAACCGCTCAAGTAAATACCTCCAAAGGTTTCTTAAACTCGACTAGTTGCAAAAGTCCAGGGATTCATCCAGTACGGTGCCCCCCATAATCCCCATCCTCAGAGGAAGAAATGTGGTGTGCCACGCCCTTTTCGTGGGGAGAAGAGACGGCCAAAGAGTGGGCTTCTGAACCCTGAGAATTTATGGATTTTTTAGGTAAGAAAGGAAAAAGGGACGTGCCCCTTTCTATTCCTTCTGCCAGATCCATTTGCAAACCTCACAACCTCAATCACCACTTTGCATCAGGGGAAGCAGGGCCAGAAGCGCAAGGCCCTTCTCGTGCCCTTTGATTGGTTTGGTGCGTGTTCATGCAGAGACATTACCAAATCGTCGTTGACGCAGCTCAAGTTTCTGAAAGGGAACTATTGTGACAGTGTAACAGTGGGAAGTTTGAAGAGAAACAGTGCTGTTCAAAGTCAATAAGAACGAAATCGCTAAATATTGTATAGGCACATCAGAGCCAAAATGTCCCTGAAGAAGAAGTGGATGTTGCTTATAATTTTGCAGGCAATCTTAGCAGCAAGTGTGGCAAGTTTAAACCCAGCCTGAAACTTTTAATTACAGTGTCAGGCCAAGTTCTCTTAAAGTTGATCTCAATTTTTGCTCTATTTTTCTCACTCTCTTGTGCTTTAGTTTTACCACTTTTTCACGGCTTCTTTTCCTTGCCTTCTCTTTTGTACTAGTTTCGGTTTCTTGATTTTCTCAGTGGGACCTGTGTTATAACAATAACCTCTTAGTTCTACTGTCCCTCCTACCCCATCAGCAGTTGACCAAGCTCCACCAGTTGGCTATGCAGCAAACCCCCTTTACCCCCCTCGGACAGACCACCCCTGCTTTCCCCGGTACGTACCCACAAGCCCTTTCAGTCTCCTTCTCTTTGCACCTCTAGAAACACTCTTTTTGTCGTTTTCTTTCACTCGTTTTTATGTTTCCTATTCTCTTAATGTCATGCTTCTTGAAATACCCCTGGTGGTTGCTCTTCACTTTTCTGTGACCTTTGTTTAATTATTATTTTTTTTTTATTTGCTTAAACAGCCTCTACTACAAACTAGGGCACAAATACCAGAGTGCAGATAAGAAATGATCTTGGTGTCACAATTTATTGGTCAAAAAGAAAGTGTGCAAATGTGTATGTATTTGTATGTTTTGTTTGTGGGTTTAACTACTGTATAGGACACAGCAATACTGGCAACCAAAGGCTACATTTATACTAAAAAAGACTCCTACCCACTAAAATACAGGTTAAACGTAGCATTTGTGATTTTCCATGTGCAAGTTTGCCAAAAATATGTAAATTTATTGCAAAAATATGTGATAAAAGCAAGTGGTTTGAAAAAGCACATTTTTGGCTCATGCCAGTGTTTATAGTTTCAATTATTATCCATTTTGTATGCAGTGCAGGATGGATTGTATCCTGTCTTACTCTGAAAGAAATTAATTGAAATTGTATTCCCCGATCCCTGTCTTCAAATGTAATGATAATATTGGGGTATTTGCCAATATCTTTAGTGGGATCAGACTGCTCAGTCTGGAGTCTCTGGTGTTACTCAAGTCATTTCAGATTTTAAGGTTAATGCCACACAAATGAATGTCCTTACACATTCTGTACAGAATAAAAGGTAACTTAAACCACTGAATAGTATTCCAAAACTAATTGTTGAAACCAACCATATAACAATTAGGACAGACTATAAAATGTGCTACACTACATACAGCACATACAACTGAAAAAGTGATCATGTAGCAACCAAATATGCAATTTATTTTAACATGGTTTTAGGATGCCATGGTCAATGGTTTTATATTTTATTTAAGGATTATGGATTAGACTATTTAAATTCTGAATGTAGACTTTTTTATTTTTTCAACTTTTACAAACTTTTCTACATACACTGAAACTCCTGACCTTATTTATATGCACCTGAGATCAATGGTCAATAATAAATGTGGGGGCAGCCATAGAAAACCATTCACTTTTGGCTCTTTTTTTCTTAACACATTGCCCTGACTAAAATTAACGTCCATAGGTTACATATGTAACCCTATTTCCCTGAGGAAACGAGACGCTGTGTCGAAACTCTTTGGGAAAGCGCCTGAGTGTTCACACTCTAAAATAATGTGTGTAATCAGTCAAAAAAATTTACGCTGGCTGTCACCAATGAGGTGACGTCACGGGCAGGAGTATAAGAGGCATTTGAGTGAGGGCAGCGGCAGCTTCTGTAAGGGAGAAGGAAGCGCTGCAGGGATGCCAGAGGTGTGACATAGAGACACAGTGTCTCATTCTCTCAGGGAACTAAGGTCACAATCAAAACCTAGAGACATTCCCTTTCAGGAATTCAAGATGCTTTGAAACGCTTTGGGAACGAGTATCCAATCATGCCCGACTGACCAGTCCCTGACTAGTGTGTGTCTGTCAACACAGCTAGAGGAGGACTAAGGGGCCAGGAGTGGCCCTGCGGTCTAGGTTATTAAACTGCACAAAGGTCGGCGGGGTGGACCAAGCCGCACTGTCACAAATGTCTTGGAGGGGAACTCCAGGGGACCAAGATTTTGAGCCAGGGACTCCCAGCACGGGGCCTAGAGATAGGAACCGGGGATCTCTCCAGACATCTAAGCCCTCTTTTGGGAGGGCCTTAGCAGATGAGCAGCTGATCGGTCCTTCTCCAAGGACCCATCCTCGTAGGTGTCCAGTGGACAGAGGGCACCTTTGGGATGTAACCGTTCGGGGGTACAGGAAGACACTAGCCATACCCGGGGTAAACTCCAGGAAGGAGGGGGCCACAGAAATGGCCTGCAGATCCCCTAATATTTTGATAGAGCAGATAGCCAACAAGAAAGCAGTCTTGATTGTAAGGTGCCTCCAAGATGCCTTGGCTAGAGGCTTGTCTCAACCCCTGCCTCGACAGGGTGTCTGCTGCCTCGTTCAACTGGCCCGGGATGTAAATCGCTCTCAAAGAGAGGAGTTTCCCCTGGGCCCAAAGGAGGATCTGGTGCACCAGCCTGCACAGGGTGCATGAACGCAGACCTCCTTGATGGTTGATGTAGGAGACCACCGCAGTATTGTCTGTATGGACCAACATGCTGTGAACTCTGAGGTCTGAGAGGAAATGCTTCAGTGCTACAAGCACGGCCAGCATTTCTAGGGAGTTTATGTGCCAGCGTAGATGGGGCACTTACCAGAGACCTTGGGCGGAGCGACCACTCATGATCATTTCCCACCCCATGAGGGATGCATCCGTCGTTAGCATTAAGCAACGACCAGGGACTCCCAGCACGGGGCCTAGAGATAGGAACCGGGGATCTCTCCAGACAAACTTAGGCATCGCGGCATGACCTTGGTAGTGTGGAGGGGGTTGCCCCTCTGTGAGAACCCACGGGTCCTGAGCCACCACTGAAGGGGTCTCATGTAGCTGTATGGATACAGCTGCCATAAGTCCTAACGGTTTCTGGAACTGCTTGACAGTGAGAGGCTGCCCTTCTCTGACCTTCCTGACGGCTGTAAGGATGGCCACAATGTGGGCAGGGGAAAGCTGCACATGCAAAGTGTTTGAATCTCATATGACACTGAGATAGGTGGTTCTCTGTAATGGAGAAAGCACAGTCTTTACAGGCATTCATCCGAAAGCCCAACGCTCTTATGTGGGCAAGAACGACATCTAGATGTCGGACCGCCAACTGCTCTGATTAAACTAGGATCAACCAATCGATGTAGTACTGGGTGAAAGGGCAAGGCCAAATGAAAAAACCTGGTATTGGTAAGCTTCAGCCCCGAAAGCGAACCTCAGGAACATCCTGTGAGAAGGTAAGATGGATACATGAAAGTACGCATTAAAAAGCGGTTCAGCTGACGTAGATCTAAAATAGGACACAACCCTCCGTTCTTTTTGGGAACTATGAAGTACCGGCTGTAGAACCCGGACTCGCTTACTGATGGAGGGACCACCTCGATGGCCTCCTTCTTAGGAAAGTGTTTACTTCCTGTTCCATGACCAAAGCTTGCTGGCTTCCCACCAGGGTGGGAAGAACCCCTCGAAAATGGGGCGGAG
>NC_139576.1:26338378-26595878 GCF_946808225.1 Silurus aristotelis | reverse complement strand
ACATTTTAATGGCTTTAAAAATGTTATTTTTTTCTCTAGCTAATAGGCTGCATAATTGGGCGCCAGGGAACCAAAATCAATGAGATCCGTCAGATGTCTGGAGCACAGATCAAAATTGCTAATGCCATGGAAGGGTCATCAGAGCGCCAAATCACCATCACAGGAACCCCCGCCAACATCAGCCTTGCCCAGTACCTCATTAATGCAAGGTAAGAACCATGACCCTTCCAGGTCCATGCTGAGTCAAAGCTTTAAAGCTCTTCTTCAATTTTATAAAGAAAAAATGCAGTAAACCTATTTTCAAAAGATTAGATGAACTTTAGATAATAGATATGTTCTGCTAGTGCTTTCTAAAAGGCAAAGTATTTACACATAGTTGAAGATGCATTTAAAATCTGTTGTAATGTACTATATTGTTTTTATGCATAAGTTGCATCAGTTATTGAGGGGTTGGCTGTTGTATTTTGAAAAGAAATTGGGTGAGTGTATGATAGCATAATAAAACTGTAATGCAGGGCAGATGTAATTTATAAGTGCTTAGAAATGAATTGCGGCCCACAGATTCAGAGTTGTGTATATTTTTGTATTACAAGTATGAGTATGCATGTATATAATGTGTATATATATATATATATATATATATATATATATATATATATATATATATATATATATATATATATATATATATATATATATATAATTTTTTTTTTTTTTTTTTTTTTTTTTTTTATACACCGAAAAGGCATAACATTATGATATTATAACATTTTGACCTGTGACCACTGATTCTCTCTTCATCATGACACCTGTAAGTGGGTGAGATATATTATGCAACAAGTTGACATTTTGTCCTTAAAGTTGATGTTAGAAGCAGGGAAAATAGACAAACATACAAATTTGAGCGTGTTTGACAAGGGCCAAATTTTGATGGAGTCTAGACAATTGGGTCAGAGCATCTTCAAAGTGTTCCCGGTCTGCAGTGGTCAGTTTCTATAGAAAGTGGTTCAAGGAAGGAACAGTGGTTACGGGTCACGGGTGGCCAAGGCTCACTGATGCACGTGGGTAGTGAAGGCTGACCCGTGTGGTCCAATCCAACAGGCAAGCTACTGTAGCTCAAATTGCTGAAGCTCATAATGCTGATAATGTTCAACAAGGCAGGACTGGATAGAAAAAAAATAGGGACCAACATTAGAAAGGTGATCCTGTTATGCCTGTTCAATGAGTGTGTGTGTATTTGTGTGTGCATGTATATATATATATATATATATATATATATATATATATATATATATATGTCATCTCACAAAAGTGAGTTCACCACTCACATTTCAGCAAACATTTTAGTATATAGTTTCAAAGAACAATACTATAGCGATGAAACTTGGATATATTTAAGAGTATAGATCTACTGTCTTCTGAAAATAACTCAACATACCACCATTATTGTTGAAATAACTGCCAACAAAAGTAAGTACACCCTCAAAGCCACAAGTCCTATTTATCATTTTTGTTTTTGTCTGCATACAATTTTGTGTATCTTGCATTAGAGCAGTTAATATTTGGTGTTTTGAGTACAGTTCTATCATACTGACTACTGGATGTTTGACATGGCACTTCATGGTAAAGAACTCTCTGAGGATTTATGATTTGTTACACTCCACAAAGATGGCCCAGGCTATAAGAAGATTGATAACACCCTGAAACTGAGTTACAGTACAGAGGTTTTCCAAAACGGGTTTGACTCGGAACAGACTTCGCAAAAACCAATTAAAGAAGTTCAGTCCTCGTGCTGTGTGTCAGTTGCAGAAGCTGGCTTTAAAAAAAAGCAGACGCATAAGTGCTGCCAGCATTACTTTAGAGGATGCAGGAGCAGAAGCCTGCAAACAGTTTGCTGAAGAACTGAATGAATTACTGGAACCATGTCCTGTGGTCTGATGAGACTAAGATAAACTTATTTGGCTCAGATGGTGTCCAGCATGTGTGACGCCCTGGTGATGAGAACCAAGAAAATTGTGTTTGGCCTACAGTCAAGCATGGTGGTGGTAGCATAATGGTCTGGGGCTATATGATTCTCCTTCAAGAACTCAAGCTGTGTCAACAACGCTTTGGGAATGCCTCTGCATCACCACGCTCTGAACCACGTGTGTAATCTGTCTAATGGAGGGGTGGCGTCACGACCAGCAAACTATAAACGCACATGCAGTGGAGACAGTGCTAGCTTCTGTTGTTCAGGAAGCGTTCTGTGTGTGACTGTGTTTTCCTTCCGACAGGTGAGTGCTGATAAGAAGGTAAAACAAGAAAATGGAAAGCAAGCAATCTTTCAGGCTGTTTGTCTCTCCTTGCCCCCGCTTTATAATAAAAAAAATAAATGTATTATTTAAAAAATTTTTCATTTTTGTGTGTCGCTTGTTTTGGAGAGGGGCATGTTTGGTCAGTGCTCTTCGAGAAGGGTGCTCTCAGTAGCTTTCCTCTCTGTTCTGGCCGATTGAGCAGCAATTGAGGTCATGGGGTTCGCAAATGGATCTGGCAAAGAGAATAGAGACGGGCATGTCCCTTTCTTTTTCCTCACCTGCCAGATCCAGTATCTTTTCTCAGGGTTCGGAAGCCTGATCTTTGGCAATTTCTTCCCTCCGCGGAGGGGGATGAGGGAGGTGCTGTACTGGACGAACCTGTGGACTTACCTTCACAGCCAGTACAGTTTGAGGAACTTTTGGAGGTAGTTACTCAAACGGTTTTAAAGCTAAACATCACTTAGCCTGCTGAACAGTAGGAAATGCGTCCTCAAAATAAATTTGATGAGTACTTCCTGCGACCTAGGTCACTGCCTCCATTCCGAGGCCTGCATTTATTCCTGATCTGCACACTGAGGTGTTCAGATCATGGAATAGTCCTTATTTAGTCCGCCTCTTCAGCCCTAATGTTACCCTCTACTACAACGTAGTGTGACTGAAGAAGGCGATTCCCCGGGTTAAGGAGACGCTTGCTATCCCTCCCCCAGTGCTAAATTGTCCTTTAAGGCCCCGGTGTTGCCTACCAAGCCCCTTCAGACCTCCTCACCTTTGGTGGGCAAAGCATACATGAGGCAGGTCAAGCCAGTGGCCATGGCAGTATTGCAGGTGTACCAGGCCAAGCTGCCTCAAGAGCTGGACGAGAGAAGATATATTAAAAGCGACGCCATCTAAGAGTTGAGTCATGCCACAGACCTGTCTCTTCAGGCCACTAAAGAGACCGCTTGGGCTATCGGCCGGGCTATGGCAACCCCACTGTTGACACCAAGCCCTTCCATTGGACGATTACACATGTGGTCATGCAGAGGCGTTCCCAAAGCATTGTTGACGCATCGTCTTGTCCCCTTGGTGAACCAGGGTTACATATGTAACCTAGAGACGGTGCTGCTGGTAGTGGAAGCTGCAGTTCAGTGAGGGAAACATGGGTTCCAACATTTAATTTGAGATTCTGAGGCATGAGAAACTACACTTTTTTTTTTTTTTTTTTTTTTTACATAATAATGACGCCAAACACACCGCTAAGATGACAACTGCCTTGCTGAAGGTAAAGGTGATGGAGTGGCCAAGAATGTCTCCAGACCTAAACTCTATTGAGCACCTGTGGGGCATCATCAAGCAAGGAAGGTAAAAAGGGCCATGTGTCTAACATCCAGCAGCTCCGTTATGTCATTATGGAGGAGTGGAAGAGGATTCCAGCAACAACCTGTGCAGTTCGAGTGAATTCCATGCACAGGAGGATTAAGGACACAGTTCTTACATTTTCACTTATGGTGTACTCACTTTTGTTGCCAGCTATTTATACAAAAATGGCTGTATGTTGAGATTTTTACAGAGGACAGTAAATCTGTACTGCTATACAAGCTGCACATTGACTACTGTACTCTATTCTGCACAGTGACTACTCTAAATGTGAGAGGTGTACTCACTTTTGTGAGATATTCTGTATATATATATATATATATATATATATATATATATATATATATATATATATATATATATTTATATATATATATATATATATATATATATATATATATATATATATATATATATATATATATATTAGACAAAAGGCCTTGCAGCTCTGTAGCAGGGGATAAACTAATGGATATTGCTTTCCCATAATTCCGCTGACAGGTTCAGAGATGTGGCAGCCATGTGGATTGACCCCTCTTCAATGACTACATCCTGAAGCCCCAAATCTGCTCTCATTATCTGAAGTGAACAGCAGCCATTTTCCCCCATTAACCATTATGTACCAAACTTCCTTACATGCCCCAACTTCTACCTGTAGATTAATCTTGTATACAGAATGCTGTTACAGAATAGGGACATCCTGTGCTATGTAGTGTCTTAATAGTGTTTCAGCATGCTGAATGATTCTTCTGGATTGCCATGTATTATTATTTTTTTCTGGTTTATAGTTTAGTTAAATTTGATGGAAACCATGAACTGCCCCACCCCTTACCCAATGGCGTCTTTTTTCTCTCTCTTAGGTACTATATCTTGATTTTAAGATTGATTATTGTTATCTTCAGCTTTCTCATTAGTTCAAGATGTATCTTTATTCCAGTTTTACATTTTGTGATTTTAGGAGATTATGTTATACTAAAGGCACTACATAAAAGCATAATAACAATAATAACAATTTAAAAATGTTCTAGGATCTTGCTATACATAAAAATGAATCAAAATAATTAAAATATCTCTAAATAATGACCTTTATTTTCAGATGTTAAATAGTAATAATGAGTTTAAATAACATTGATTGAGGTAAATAGTCACAACAAATACATTACATTTCATTTATTTTCATTTGCTGCAGTTCAGGACTACTAAAACTGAATGAGTTATGTTGTATAAAAATGATAAAGAGAGAAAGAGAAATAAAATGTGAACGGCATTTAGTGCGATGTGTTGCTAAGCAAGGCCTAAATAAAATTTATTCCCCTTTTGTAGGTTTGATATTTAATTGCTTGCCCTTACATTGACTACATTGTACATTGGCTGTCATTTTAATTTGATTTTTATTCAAAATATTTTTTTTTTGTCAGTGCAAAAGAAATTGATTATATATTTCAGTTTAGCCATGTGCTTCACCCGTTTTCTTCCTGATTGCACCAATGAATACAAATGCATGACTATTGAACAGTTAACAAAATTGAGAACTAGAGCGAGCAAGAGAGTTGTTACTACTAAAGTTGAATTTAAATTATTTTCATTTTCTCTACTTTTCTGTCTTTCCCCACCAACCCTGTCCCCTCCTTGTCCCACCTTTCCTGACTGTTTTAGGCTGACATCTGAAGTCACTGGAATGGGCACTCTCTAATTTCTACCCATCATCCTTCACTGCATCACATGACCCTTGAGCCAGTGGCATTAAACCTTGGTTATGATTTTTTTGGTTCCTCCTCCTCTGTACTAGTTTTCCCTGAATTTTTAATTATTATAGTGATTTTAGATTCTATAATCTGTCTATTTAAAATTGACAGTTTAGTGTTGTTCCTCCTGCTCCTGCATTATCTCAATGCGCCCATTTTTTTGTTGTTGTTTGTTTGTTTGTTTGTTTGTTTGTTTGTATGTATGTTTTTTGTCCTAACCTCTTAATTTTAAAGGACACTACTTTTTTGACACTCTAGTACCTTCCATGTTACCATGTATTTTCACTGTGAGTCATTAATGTTTTGTATTTTTTATTTTCAATCCATATTCTGCTGTGCTGCTGGATCTGCACCGCTGGTTTCAAAATTAACATATTTCAAAATAAAGTAGTAGTCTATAGCTCACAAGGGCTCAGACTTTCACCTCACACACCAGCTAAAACCAGGAACACACCTAGAGTTCAACGGGGCTGCTGCCTTTTTTATATAGCTTTCTTCACAACATGACAACACAACACAAATAGCCCCGATTTCTGCATTCACATTCAGAGCTGCTAAAAGATATAAATAAATTCATTCATTCATTCACAAATAACTAGTTAGAGCACACAGGAATTAAATAGACACGAGTGAGTGCAGCTTGTGTCCTTGCTACAATTTAATCACATTAAATATGATCATTGCTCTATAGCATATTGTTATACACAGCCTATATAGTATAATAGTGTACATAACCTGATGGATAACTTAAAAGGAAAAGGTGGACTCAATCTGTAGCCTTTTGAAAGCTTTTTTAAGTCACACAGTCAGCAGCTTAAAAACAGCAATATGTTTCTCAGATATCCATTGATCATTATGTCCGTGATCAGCATCACAATTACAGTATGTGAGGATAGGATCGGGTGAAAAAATTTGGTACAAAATTAGTCTAGTCTTGTGAACCAAAGTATTGTAGCAAAAATAAAAATCCTTAAACACAATATTAAACACAGACTTTTGTAGACCATTTTTGTATTCAGTACTTCACTGAATACGTTTTGATTCAAATCATTTTGACTCAGTTGTTAACTGACTTCCCATGATTTCCCTATGTGCGGTCTATATCTCTATTTTCTCTCTTCCTATGGAGTTTCTTTTTTCCATTTGTTTTGGCCCATTTCTTATTGCAATCATCGATGTAAAAACCCTGCAACCTGCAGCTCGGTGCAGCCTTCAGTAATTTTCCTGTGCTACTCTGTGTGTGTAATCTGGAGTTATTTCGAGACCCTGGCAGAGCCAATTGTGTAGCATTTTGCTAAATGTTCAGATCCGTTTGGCCGGTTTTAGCACTGGCCATCAGCTGTTTTTCTAAAAAAAAACAAAAAGAAAAAGAAACAAAGACAATCTGAACCATAGAGCCCTGTCGAGCCTGTCCAGTTTAGAGTTTAAATTTCTTGTGTGCCTCTGTGTCAAATTTAAATATTTGACACTGAGGCTGAGTTGAATGTAATTATTTTATCAACTATTCTTTAAAAGGAGGCTTGTAGTTCTACATAGTTTCCATTTGTTTTTCCACTAATATGTCCTTAAAATCAGAAGGATCACATTCTGACCTGGATTTCAAGACTCAGATTAAGTGCAGCAAAGTAGATTAGAATTTGTAGACACTTCCCATTGAAAAGTCTTTCAATCTGGGATTAGACTTAATCTGAGTCTGGAAAGAACACTTATGAAACCACATATGTCCATAAATTAAACTGTATTCATGTTTAAAACATTACAAAGGTACTCAAACATCACATTTATTGTAAAACGGACAATTACACAATTCATTTATATGCAACTGAATGTTATTCCACTACGCAACCTGCTCAGATGTGGTCAGACACAAGTCTGAAGTTTATTCACAAATTACTTTCAGAGGCAAACACACAAAAGTATGCACAGTCTTCTCGAGCCAGTGAGACACTACACAAGCTTGATGTACTATTGTTGCTTTGAATAAGTTTAATAAGTCATTTAAATTTCATTATAGTTTAATTAATGTTTTGTCATTGATAAGATATTATTTTATTTAATGTCACATTTATTTTGCACTGAGTTAAAATGTAGGATTTTTTTGTGTTAGATTGTATGTTTCAGCAAGACTGTCTTGTAATATTTATATGGAATGTTCTATTTTCGGGTTATGTTTTGGGTATATAATGTGCTGTGCTTTAGCTCATTATAAAGATATAATATTCTCACATTTTAGTACTTTATTATGATAATAATAACAATAATGATAATAATAAATATTATTAATATTAATACTATTATTATTATTATTATTACTATTATTACTACTACTACTACTACTACTACTACTACATCTATAACACAAATGCAATAAAATGTGTGTTTCATGATGTATTAAATTAGCTATATAGAGTGCCATCATGTTTCTTTTTTTCTCCTTACCATATTGCATGTTCATGTCTTCATTAAAGTCGCTCTATTTTCATATTACTTTTGTGACATCTTTTAACTTAAAACATCAGATCTGTTCCAATCATTTATTGTCTGTCATACACAGTTTTTGTTGTACTAGAGCAGCAAAAAAAAAAAAAAAAAAAAAAAAAACAAGGGCCCTTTTCCTTTTTGTGCTTCTGTAAATTATGCTGTTTGGGGTAATTACTTAGCATTGCATAATTTGCTGCTTGCCGGTCTATATACGTTTGAAAAGATTGAGGTTAAATTACCTTTGAGATGTTTTATAAAAGGAAATAAAAGTTTTGTTTTTCCCTTGATATTGTGTGTGTATGTGTTTTAAACTAACATTAATATTGTTTTACCAACAAACTATGAGTTCATTGTCTCTAAAAGAACCTCTCCAATCTCAAATGTGCTCAAACTGAGATTTAGACTGGAAATATTCTTGGTCTCTTGTGTTAGTGATTAAATCCTTTTGGAATAAAGTAAACTCAATACAGTATTTCTTGTGTAAACAAATGCTTGAATTATGATTCTTTACTTAGTTTTAAGCGACATTAGATAAGACATCAGTTGACATGAACATACAATAAACTTCAGCAATTTTAAATGTTAGGTAAAACTCCTGTATAAACCTATATTCATGCCATGAAAATGAAGCCCACAATTCAGAACTGAGGCTAAAAAAAGTTTTAGTAGTCCTAGGTTTTTATTAATGCTGAATTTTATAATTTATAATATTAACAAATGCAGCACATTATGTTAATTGAGTAACAAAGTTTTACCTATATAAGACAATTTGTTATCCCATGTCTGTACACTTCGTGCCTTTGCGTATGCATTATTAAATATGTATAATAAATATATAATAATATATCTAAGTGGGTTATACTGTATATTATCAGTCGTTTCCTTCCACTAGAGGGCTCTGAATGTTAAATTGTTGGTTAATGAACTCAGTCTTGGCTGTAGTCACACACTAAAACTTCTCCTTCTTTTGGCTTCTCCCATTAGGGGTCACCACAGCGAATCATCCGTCTCCATACCCCCCTGTCCTCTACATCTGCCTCTTTTAACCCAACTACCTGCATGTCTTCCCTCACCACATCTATAAACATCCTACTTGGCTTTCCTCTTTTCCTCCTTCCCTAAGGCTCCATCCTCAGAATTCTCCTACTGATATACCCCATGTCCCTCCCCTGCAAATGTCCAAACCATCTCAATCTTGCCTCCCTCACCATATCTAGCTGGCGCAGTACACAGTAAAATGAAACAACGTTCCTTCTAAACCCTGGTGCTACATAAAACAACATAGAGCTACATCACAGAAAACACCGGGTTAAGGACTAGTAAGTGTCATCGCCACATATAGTACATCGTGTGCAACCGTGTGCAACAGTGCAAAGACAACACAAGTCAGTGCAAGACAATACAAGACAGTGCAAGACAACACAAACAGTGTAAAACAAATACACAAAACACAAAACAGTGCCGCCAGTAAACCTGTTGTATATTGCACACTGTGGTGTGTAAAAGAGTAAAGTGAACATTGTAATTAACAAAAATTTTAACAAAATGTAAAAAAAGAGCAATCCAAAAAAAAGATGTGCAAAAACAGCATGTAAACAGTTTGTAGTACTGAGGTCAATTATTATGAGTGGTGCTAAAGACATGGATGTGTGAAGTAAGTAAGATTGTGAGATCAGTTACACAGTTGTGTGTGTGTGTGTGTGTGTGCGTGAGTTTCAGTACAGTTCTGTGTATCGAGGAGCCTGATGGCTTGAGGGAAGAAACTGTTGCACAGTCTGGATGTGGCAGCCCGAATGCTTTGGAACCGCTTCCCTGATGGCAGGAGGGTAAAGAGTGTGTGTGACAGGTGTGTGGGGTTATCCACAATGCTTTTGGCTTTGCGAAAGCAACGTGTGGTGTAAATGTTCGTGATAGAGGGGTGAGAGACTCCAATGAGCCTCTCAGCTGTCCTTATTAATTCAATTCAATTCATTTTAATTTGTATAGCGCTTTTAACAATGAACATTGTCTCAAAGCAGCTTTACACAGATAATGCGGTGATTAAAAATGAATATGTTCTTTATGAGTAAGTTTGTCCCTGATGAGCAAGCCGGTGGCGACTGGCGACTGTGGCAAGGAAAAACTCCCCGAGATGGCATAAGGAAGAAACCTTGAGAGGAACCAGACTCAAGAGGGAACCCATCCTCATCTGGGTTACACCGAATGTCCATTTGTGGCGGGTATACAATGTTGCGGGGTGCAGTGATGATGATCAAAAGCGAAGTGTATTTCTGAGTCAGTGTAGGAGACTGTTGACATCAGTGTAGGAGACTGTTGACATCCAATCCAGGCAGGCCTGGATGAAGTGGGAAGATCCACGGGGGGGAGAGGGGCAGGAACAGTGGTCACTGGAGCCTCAGGAGCATGTTTAACTCGACCGAGAGAGAGAGAGAGAGAGAGAGAGAGAGAGAGAGAGAGAGAGAGAGAGAGAGAGAGAAGAGGGTGACAGGAAGAGAAGGATATGGATTATTAAGTGTACCTATTGTTGCATGAGAGTTAAAGTCACTGTGCAGTTTGGACTCCGGCAAGACTCGCTATAGCAGCATAACTAAAAGGGAGAACCAGAAGGCAACACAGACATGAGGGATCTCTGGGATAAGAGACGGCCCACCACACCACCATCAACAAACCTGAGTGAACACGTGAATGTGAGGGGACGACAGCGTACAAATATCCCATATTATCCTCTGTAGGGTCTTGCGATACGAGATGGTGCAGTTCCCAAACCAGGCAATGATGCAGCTGCTCAAGATGCTCTCAGTGGTCTCTCTGTAGAACAAAATTAGGATGGGGAAGGAAGATGAGCTTTCCTCAGCTTTCTCAGAAATTACAGACGCTGCCGGGCTTTCTTGGTGATGGAGCTGGTGTTGAGTGACCAGTCCAGTGAGGGTGGTAACTGGGTCTTGATGTGCCTCACGACGAGCTCTCTCGAAGCACTTCTTCATGATGGGTGTAAACGCGACAGGACGATAGTCATTGAGGCAGGAGACAGTAGACTTCTTCGGCACAGGAACGATGGTCATCTTCTTGAGGCACGTAGGAACCATGGCACTGCTCATGGAGATGTTGAAGATGCCGGTAAAGACATCCATTAGCTGTTCTGCACATTCCTTGAGCACCCTGCCAGGAATGTTGTTTGGTCCAGAAGACTTTTGTCAGATAACTCTGCAAAAAGATTTTCTTCCTTCAGCTGTGGTTAGACAGAGCACCTGGTCACTGGGAGGAGGGATGGTCTTCCTTGCTGCCATGTTGTTCTGCACCTTGAATCGGGCATAGAAGTCGTTCATTGCATCTGGGAGAAAGGCATCACAGTCACAAGCAGGTGATGTTGTCTTGTAGTTCATTGCCTGGATGCACTTTCATGTGCACCGGGTGTCTCTACTGTCCTAGACATGGCCGTGGATTCTCTTGGCGTGTGCGCGCTTCACCTCTCTGATGGCACAGGACAGTTTGGCCCTTGCTGTCTTTAAGGCTGTCTTGTCCCCTGCTCTGAAGGCGGAGTTTCTGGATTTTAGCAGAGCACGCACCTTAGCAGTCATCCACGGCTTCTGGTTAGAGTGTGTAGTGATGGTCTTGGAGATGGTCACGTTATCGATGCACTTGCGGAAGTAGATGGTCACTGTTGACTTGTACTCCTCTAAGTTGATAAAATTTCCGTTGGTTGCAGCTTCCCTGAACACGTCCCAGTCAGTGCATTCAAAGCAGTCCTGGAGAGCAGACATGGATCCTGCTGGCCAGGTTCTTACCTGCTTTCGAGCTGGTTTGAATGCCTGCTGAGTGGTCTATATGCTGGGATCTGCATGACAGAGATGTGATCTGAGTAGCCAAGGTGGGGACGGGGCTTGGATGTTTGTGTAAACTTCTCTGGTTGCAAAGTCTACATTCTTGTGAAATTTTGTAAGCACAGTCCTGAGATTTGCATGGTTGAAATCTGTGCAACAATAAATCATGGCAACAATAAACAATCCGTCAGGGTGTGTGTTTTGTAGTTCACTAATGGTCCTGTAGAGTACACTGAGCTCTTCCTTAGAATTAGCGCTAGGTGGAATGTACACTCCAAGCACAATATTGGTGGTAAATTCCCGGACTAAATAAAAAGGTCTACATCTCACAACCATACAGCGATGAGCAGTAGGTGAAAATGAGGACAGAGTTCTTACACTATTCCGTGTTGATGTAAGCACACAGACCACTGCTGCGAGTCTTACCGCACTGACAGCGTCCGGAACCCTGTCACTCAGCCATGTCTCAGTGAACACAAAGATGCAGCAGTGTCTGTACTCATGCTGAGTAGCTTGGTGGAGTCTGATGTAATCCAATTTATTGTCCAGGAAGCAGTCATTTGCCAGCAGAAGAGATGGTAGAGCAGGCTGGCTAGGGTTAGCTTTTAGCCTAGCACTAGCCTCGCTCGCTTTTTGTGCTTCCGCATTCTCACGATTCCCAGCCGCATGCGACGAGGTTTGGAGGCCTGGTTCTCGAAGCATGGCGAGGTCGCATAGCTTCTGCTACAGATCATCATTTATTGTGTTGTTGGGGTTGTTTCTGAGTTCCTGGAGTGTTTGGCGGTGGTACACAGGGACACCGGTTGCTCCGATGTCCATATGTTGCATAAGGCGGGCTACAAAGTGAAAGAAGCACCATTTTGGGTCTGGAGCAGCCGCTGCAAGCTACTGCCGCGCCGCCATTATGACTAAGAGTGATTTCCTGTTCATCAGTTGCTCAAAATACTCCCTCCATCTTTTTAACAAACTCTCCTCACTAGTCAATACATTTCCATCTCCGTCCTTTATTGCTCTAACTTGAAGCACATCCTTCCCAGCTTTGTCGATCTGCCTGGCCAATTGGTATTAACCCTTTTTTCCTTCCTTAGTGCCCAATTTCATATAAAGTTCCTCATATGCCTCTCCCTTGGCTTTTGCCACATTTACCTGCCATCACATCTCCATGTACTTTTGCCTACTTTTCTCATAACTTTGTCGATCCCAATTCTGTTTTGCCATTTTGTCTTTCTCCTTATGCTTTTCTACACATCCTCATTCCACCACCACTTCTCTTTGTCTTCCATTCTATTTCCAGATGTCACACCAAGCACCAAGTATCTAGCTGTTTCCCTTATTACTTCTGCAGTAGTTGCCCAATCATCCAGCACCTCCTCACCACCACCGAGCCCGTCTGACCTCTTTCCTGAATCTCACACTACAGTCTTCCTCTTTCAGTTTCCACTATCTTACTCTTTTTTCAGTCCTCACTCTCCTCCTCTTCTTCTTCCCCTCCAAAACCATCCTACAGACCACCATCCGATGCTGTCTACCTACACTGTCCCTTGCCAACACCTTACAGTCTCCAATCTCCTTCAGGTTGCATCTTCTACATAGAACATAATCCACCTGTGTGCACCTTCCTCCATTCTTATGTCACTCTATGATCCTCCTTTTTCTTAAAATAAGTGTTTACCACTGCCATTTTCATCCTTTTAGCAACATCTACCACCATCTTCCATTCCACATTGACTTGACTTGACTCTCTTTAAAAGCCATACCTACCCATCACCTCTTCATCACCTCTGTTCCCTTCACCTACATGCTCATTTTAGTCTGCCCCAATCACCAATCTTTCATTTCTAGGTACACCTTCTATCACTTCATCTAACACACCCTGGGATATACGTTGCCCTCACAAGAGAGCAAGGAAACTTCCCTTGGGCCCACAGGAGGATCTGTCATGCCAGCCTGTATAGAGGAAGAGATTGCAAATGCCCCTGATGCTTAATGTAGGAGCATCTGCAGGCAGTTGATGTGACCGTCCCCCATCCCGTGAGGGAGGCGTCCGTTGTTAGTGTTACGTGACGAAAAGGAGCTACCAACACGGGGGCCCTGAGACAGGAACCCATGTTCTCTCCACAAATCTAAGGCCAGTAGGGCTCACTGTGTGACCATGATAGTGCAGAGTGGTCTGCCCTTTTGGGAGAACCCTCTCCCATGAGCCACCACTGGAGAGGTCTCATGTACAGGAAGCCAAATGGAACCACATTGGACACGGCTGCCATCATACCCAGCAGTCTTTGAACCTGCTTCACAGTGAGTGACCGGCCTTCCCTCACTCTCCTGGTGGCTGTGAGGATAGACTCGATCCGAGCAGGAGACAGGTGTGCCCACATTACAGTCAAATCCGACACTACACCTAGATTAGTGGTTCTCTGTATTGGAAGCTAGTATCAACCAATTGTCAATATAGTTCAGAATGCAGATACCCTGCATTCTGCAGAGTCTCAGCGGGGCCAGAGCCGTATTCATATACATTGTGAAGGTTCGGGGTGAGAATGCAAGGCCGAACTGAAGGATCCGGTTTTGGTAAGCTTACGCTCGGAAGGCGAACCTCAGGAATTGAGGAAAGGATCAATATGTGGACTTAATAATCCTTCAGATCTATTGTGACAAACTAGTCCTTGGATCTGATTTGAGACACAACCTGTTCAAGGGTGAGTATATTGAACCTGATGTAAATCCAAAATGGGACACAACCACTATCCTTCTTGTGAACTATGAAGTACCGGCTGTAGAACCCGGACTCTCAGTTTTGCAGCTGGACCACCTCGATGGCCTCCTTCTTTAAGAAAGTGTATATTTCTTGTACCATGACCAGAGCCTGCTTGGGTCCCACACACCCCCGGGGTGGACGAGACTCAAACTGATCTGTCACACATGTTACTGAGATTATTTGAGGTGAAGAGCTACATTTCGGATACTGTCTGTCTCATCATACTCAAATTTTGGTTTCCATGCTTGGCCTTATATATTCTATAGCCCTAGGGAAAAGAACTGTGCTTGGAGCAACAGTCCCAATGAATCATCATATTTACAAATTAGCACTATTGCTCTAGGGAGAGCTGAGGTCACATCCAGAATGCCATCTCTTCATTCTCCAATTGAGTTTACTTCTGGCTGGAAATAAGATAAAGCAGCCCCTGATTGCTTTCCCCAAGTCCCCAAAAGCATTTGCTTGTCTGAATCCCTTCCACCAGAAAAATAAATAAATTACATATGGGAAGAAAGTGAAAAGCTAGATAAACATGCTAGAGTAGCAGGGTTCATGGTGCTATCTCTGCCAGTTGGCTTGGATAATAATCCAACATAAGACATTTTAATTATTGTATAACGTGCCAGCAGACATACAGACATACAGACAGACAGACACACACACACACACACACACACACACACACACACACACACACACACACACATATTGTATGCCCACCATATTAGTCTTAATATTAGACCATTAGACTTTCTGTTTTCTGTTGTAATTTCTTTTGTGTATTTTATTAAACATATACAGTAATAATAATATCTTACTCAAATATCTGCAAAGAGATCAAATATACTTTATATAAAAATATTTAATTAGTGTCTCATGAATATCTGCTTGTTCTATATTCCAGGGATGATCAGTCTTTACAAGTATAACAAACTAGTAGGAACAAGTCTGGATATCATAAATATTTATTTAAATATCTGACTCATTGCACATCAGGTAGATAATAAAAACATGAAAAAGAGGAAGGGAGAAAGATAGAGAGGTTAGCTAGTCATACAATTTATCCACTGAAAGTTGAAACAGTATTTAAAAATCCATGCAATCGAGCAATAGTATTGGAACAGCATTGATCTTTATAAAAGATGATCAAATGACCAAACAGCAATAAAACTATTGATGCATAAAGGTTTGGAGAAACTTGTTGATGAAACCAGGCTGGATGATTCACAAATTGAACTGATTTGGTTCTCAATTTAAAACACTGATTCAGTGATGTTGTCACTATTTAAGCTAATGTCTGCATTTTGTTATGGAGTTGCTGTTAAATATTCTGCCAATGGGGCCATGGGGCCCGAATTAGCTAGGGGGCCCAAAAACCCTAGGTGCACCCCTGGATGTCAGTGATGCAGACCCGTGGCCATATTTAAGCGACCACATTGACTTCGAATGAAAGCAACAGTGCCAATTACGGGGAGAGCAACACAGCAGAAAGACTTATTTCAGGGAGATAATGTTTTTTGTTGTTGCTGTCTACATGCTCAGTGTATCTTTATCCTTTTCTAAACAGGGAGAGTGCTGACCACTGTCTGCTGCAAAAAATACACTGGCTAGGCAAAAAATACAAGTCCACTTTAAAATGAGCAAAACATTTCATTATAATTTGTAAATGTTTTCCTTGAAATAAAAATAGCTACCGTATTTTCCGGACTATAAGCCGCTACTTTTATCCCACGTTTTTGAACCCCGCGGCTTAAACAACGAAGCGGCTTATTTATGGATTTTTCCTGGGTTTTTCCCGGTTTCACAAGCTTCAAGCCAAAAAACTGAGCTCCATAATATTAGATCAATGAAATTGCCGAACAGGGTAAGGTGAACTAATGAAATTCTTTATATTAAATCAGATGTGCTCCCACTGAATCGGGCCGCACCACATTATAAATATGAATGAGGTTCCTCTGACGTTTGACCTGCCGCTTACTCGGACTGGCAACAGGAAAAGCGAATCATTTGTCACGCTGAAAACAACCAGGCATAAAAAAACTTCACCTGTGTTCCTAGTTCCGATGGTGATTTTTAAACTCACGACGGTGCCAAAAGGTAAACTCCCGAAAGAAATTGTTGCGAAAGGAAGGAGAAAGACAGTAAACAATGACTTTCTTGGTAGGCTACTGTTTAGATAAAACCGTGTTACAGGCACTGTCTTTCGTTAATGCCTGTGTAAAGGTAATTAGTTTCAGTGTAGACACCTGTGACTTATAGACAGGTGCGGCTTATTTATGTTCAAAATAAAAATCTTTGTAAAATTCAGTGGGTGCGCTTAACAGTCCGTAAGTTACGGTAGTCTGAGACTTATATCCCCTTGTCCTTCTTGAACTATATTAGAATCCCCAACCCCATCCCCTGCTGTAGCTGTCAGTAGCTATAACAATTCTACTCTAAGTACATTTTAAATGAGCTAGTTTTCACTTGAGTAGATTTTGAGACAAGTAACGTTACTTGTACTTAAATAAAATGTAATTAAAGTAACAGTACTTATACTTTAGTAGAATACTTTATTATTCTTGCCACCTTTGCATCCTGTGCAATATTTTAAGACATGTTTGCTATGTTGTCTACTAGGCTGTGTAATGATCACAAAAGTCTTAATATTTTAAGACCGGTCCAGAGATGGCAAAAGTACAATCTACAATATCTAAAATGACAGGTGAAAAAAGTGTTACTGCAAGATTTTTCTTGGTTAATATAAAACAGGGTAAGATGATTTTCTGCCACTACAATGACAGTCTTCAATCTTATCCACAAAGAGCCATTATGGCTGCAGGCTTTTATTCCAACCAGACAGGAGCTTGTTTAATCAGTTCAACTTGGTCTCCAATCAACTATTATCTGTGCTTCCAAGCCCACAGCTATACTGGCAGAGAAGATGGGAGATCTCTGCACTAGAACATTCCCTTTGTCTCTTTAAAGCCATGAAATTCTCAGGGCAAAAATAGCAAAAGTTTATTTATCGGAATAAAGTGTAGGTAGGTTTGGTCCTGGTGGATTACATCTCCTATACTGCTGTTGCTGCTTAAATAAGCTTAAACAGAAAGATGCTATGAACCATGATGTTGCTGTGAAAGGTGTAGTAAGAGGAACTCCAAAGATTTCTGTTGCAACTGGAGAACAATGACTTACCGACCAAGTAAGTCATTGTTCACTGTCTTCCTCCTTCCTTTCACAACTACAGTGGTACCTTGACCTACGAGTGCATTAATGTACGAGTTTTCCGAGATACGAGCGGTCACTCGGTCGATTTTTTTGCTTTGTTACGCGAGCAAAAAATTGAGGTACGAGCTCGAGACGCCGCTGCTAGATGGCGAAGCGAAGCCAGAAAGCGAAGATTGTGACGAAAATTAAGATAAGCAAAGAAGAAAAAGTAAAAATGTTAAAGTTTAGGGATACGTAGTGTACAGGAGTGATAGTAAAAAACGGGTTTTCCCTCCGCCTCCGCTTATCACCTCTACCCCCCTCCACACACACACACACACACACACACCACCGGCGTTTTCGTTAGCTTAAGTCGTCTCATCTCCAAGGAAAATACACTGAACAAAAACTTATTATATCTTTACATACTCTTTCTATTATGTTTTTTATACAAGATTTGTTATTTAGAAATGTATTTTCCAATTTAATAACATAAAACATAAAAATGGGGTGTAATTTTGAGGGTTGGAAAGGATTAATGCCATTTTAAGTATTTTCAATATGTAAAACGGAATTGATATGCGAGCAAATTGAGATACGAGCTCGTCTACGGAACGAATTAAACTAGTAGGTCAAGGTACCACTGTATTTCTCTGGGGAGTTTATCTTTTGGCATCGTCGTGCATTTAAAAAAAAAAAAATTTTTTCTCCCAAAGCCGTGCAGCTCAGAACACAGGTGAGGTGCGTTTTTTCATTTACGCTTGGAAATTTTATAGGTCTAATGTTATGTCGCTCAGTTTTTTGGTTTGTAGTTTGTGAATCCGGGAAAAACCCAGGAAAAATCCATAAATTACGCGCTTCTTTGTTTAAGCCGCGGGGTTCAAAACGTAGGAAAAAAGTAGCGGCTTATAGTCCAAAAAATATAGTAATTCATACACTATATAGCAGCATAACAAGGGGTAAATTTAGGTTAGAGAAAAGTAAAAAAAGATTAGAATGGATGGAATTGATTTCATGAGAAATAATTGATAAAAATTATTTATCTGAATTTATTAATTAGAGCTAGCATGTTTTTACCACTATTTTGCAGAGCTTATCATCAGTAGCATCCATAAGTATTGGAAGAAATAGGGCAGGAGGAACAGCAATTTCCAAATAAAGTTTACATAAGTAATGGTATATATATATATATATATATATATATATATATATATATATATATATATATATATATATATATATATATATATATATATATATATATATATATATATATATATTATTGCAAAACAAAATAAGACAGATCTTTGTCATAGTTACAGTTATAGCCAAGTATCCAACAAAACATGAAGGACAAATCCATTTATGCTTGTGCTTTTACTGAATTTTATTCAGGAACGTTTCAATCCTAACTTGGATGCCAAAACACCACTAGCACGTTTTCTGTAATATTCAGACCTACTTTAAAAAGTTCCAAGGATTCACAGTACTGCCACAGAGAACTCAAGGGTTCATGCTCTGCATGCCGAGGAACTGCATCTCTGTCTCCTGATTTTTTTTAGCTGCCTCTTGACACATTTGACAATGGTAGAAGATTATATTAAAAGTAGCCCCCTGAGTACTGCCTGGAACAAAGTTGTAATTAAAGTCAATATGCCTGAATTCCCATGAGCACTTTCAGCCTGGCATGTAGGTTAAAACTGGCTCATCAAGACTAGCATGATTTTTTTGTAATATGACAAATTAATTAGCTATATAATGCAGTTACAAAGCCTTAGCAGCCTAGGAGCTTTCCATGTGTGTTTACAAGATAAGACTGGATTTTTACTGACAGCAGCTATTCCAGGATGGCAAAGTCTATGGATGAAGTTTTACCATTTGCATGACGAATACATCAGATGAACACACACTGAAACATAAAAATCATCAGCTTTAGATTATTTATACAGTAAACCATAGCTCTGAGAAGTAAGCCTCTATTACATTAATTAATTCTAGAGGGAATCCTTTTAAATCAATATTAAAATATGTTTCTAAAGACTCTCAGCAACATTAAACCCAGTTGGATTACCTTATTTCTACATATTTTCCAAACTCTCTTCTTTTTCTTCAGTAGGGAACTGCAGTAAGGGTTATTGCAGTTGTATCTGTTATTTATTAACCATGAAAGCACGAGTTAAGAATCTTATATAAGATCAGCGGAAGTTTACTTTGTTGACCATTAAAATGCTCTAAAGTGCATAAGAGTTGGACTTGGCAGACAGAGTAGCTGCCCAGCTTGTTCTGGTCAGACAATTTACAGTACCCATGAAGGCAGATAATTGTGATGCATCTACTGGGACGAAAGGTTTTCTTAATCAAAATCCATTACACAAGAGATAGAGATGGATTTGCTTTGTCATAGAATTGCTGTGCTTGAATAAGCAGATTTTAGCAGAAGCAGAATTCATTCCTTCCATTTGGCACATGCAATTTGTTTGTGAAACTGACCTGGGCATTGGGAAATCAAGGTCTAGGGTTTATTAGAGGGAACAAGATTTGTGAACAAATTTTATAACCAATTAGGTACAGTCTGTCCATGTTAATGAGCCATACTTCTTGTTGCCTCATTGTTAGCTTTGTAGGCTAGCCTACATCTGTGGTGTGTGCTAGCCAGGAAATGATACACCAGTGGTAGGTTGAAAAAGCCATGCAATGACAAGAAATAGATTTATAGGGCTGAAAACAATGTGCAATGAGAAAAAAAAGATTTTTGATTATGTCACAAAATAGATTAAAACTAAAGTACCTGTAACAAGCTTGGTTTGAAAATGTAAAATTTAGAAAGTACAGATGTTTGGTGTAAAAAATTAAATGAGTGAAAGTTTGTGAAAAGGTTGTCAGAAAAACAAATAGTGAAGTAAAGTACTAATACCAGAAAAATCTACTTAATTACAGTAATGAAGTACTTGTACTTCGTTACTTCCCACCTCTGCTTTTTAGTGTTTCTTTTTAATGTCCTGTAGAATGTATAAAGGCTGCTATATACATTGTTTGCTATTCCAGTAAAAAAAATGCAACATTCTTAAAAAAGATATTTATCCAGTAAATAATTATTTTGCCAAGTAATTCTGGCAGGCCAGATGGTTTAATTTTCTATAAAAGCACAGCTCTGACAGTGGTTCTGTCTGCAGAGCAAATTACATGCTTATATTAATGCATTGTATTATAGTTTCTTTCGGCTTCTCCCGTTAGGGGTCGCCACAGCGGATCCTCCGCACGTTTGATTTGACACGTTTTACGCTGGATGCCCTTCCTAACGCAACCCTCCCCAATTTATCCGGGCTTGGGACCGGCACTGAGAGTGGCTGGGGATGGTTCCCTGACCGGGAATCGAACCCGGGTCGCAGCGGTGAGAGCGCCGCATCTTAACCACTAGACCACCAGGGGACCTATATTAATGCATTGTATTAATACATGTATTTTTTTGTGTACAGTACTTATATGGAGGACTAAAAGAATAAACAAGAGGTTAAAACTGTTGATATAGTTTTTGATGAGGAGACTTTTTGGAAGGATTAATTTGTGTAAGTGCTTTGTAACAGCCACCAACAAAGCTGTTTTTACAGCCATTTAAAGATGGCCTTCTAAAAAGAAGACAATCTCTTAAATGGTGTTGCAGGCATGGATGCAAACTTGGTCGGACTAAATCAGATAAAACCAAATGGTGAACATTGCAGTGTGACTGTGGTTGGCTGCTTGCACTGTGGCGACCATAAGCAAGGGAAAAGACAAGCCAGCAGAAGCACTATTGCCTACGGAAAATTGCTCTTCAATTTGGCAATGAACTTGTATGCGCTTGTTTGCAGTCCTGGTCAACATGATAAGTTAATTAATAGTAGCAGTTAAGGCTCTGGGTTACTGATAAAAAAAGATTTGGGAATTCAAGCACCAGCATCACCGAACTGCCTTTGTTGGACCATTAAGCAAGGCCCTTAACCCACTGCTCTGTGTTGCAGTACAATGGCTGAATGACTCATTGACAACAACCTCCTAACAAGCTGGGATTAGAAAAAAATAACTGTTTATTATATATATATATATATATATATATATATATATATATATATATATATATATATATATATATATATATATATATATATATATATGACAAATAAAGACTTAAAAAAAGATTATAATAAATAAATAAGTTTTTCGCTCATGCCGACATTGTCACAATTGCACAATTTCTATCTGAAATAACTTAGGTTCAAAATGCAGCACAGGGGACAGAAAGGACAGAAATATATGCAGGAAGTTCAGTTTAGGTGGCACCTTAAAGTCTTTTTTTATAATCTCTTTATAAACTGGGTTTTCTAATAATCCATGTTTAATCAAAAGGTCCATGGCTAGACTGGTTTAGAGAAAGGTATACACACACACACACACACACACACACACACACACACACACACACACACACACACACACACACACACACACACGCTCCACATGAGATTGTATCTGTGGATTTGTGGAGACATATTCTGGATCTAGGTAACCACGATAATAGATGCAAAAAACATCCCAGTCTCCAAGTAAGGCTATTTTTTTCTAACTAACATTAAAATAATTTTAAACTGTAGAAAGTAGGAGAAATGTTTCATTGTTGCTACTGTAAAGCTTTCTGTAAGGATAAATTTTAATTGCTTATCTATAGAACGAGACTCCACATCAGCTACTCCTTTAAGTTCCTTGCTAGATGGAGGCTTTATGATATAGCTATTTTTTTCTACTGTCTTATTAGGGGGATAGAAAAAAGAGCTTGGTGAAGAAAAGAGTTATAGTAGTAAATGCTTGCAGGAACTTGCTTGTCTTTTGGCATTAAACAACATTAAATGTGAATATAAACAGACAAAAAGTGTGATGTGACTAACAAACAAATTATAGCATGTTTATGTGGTTTGAGTCAAATAAAACACTTTAGGACATAACAGGATATGGGGTTTTATATTAAAGTAATTAACTCTGGTGTTTTCTAGTGACATAGCTATTCCCATTTTAGAGATAGCTAATTATATAGACATTTAGTAGATTATCTTTTGGATATTTCCAGTGCTATTTCTTAATATACTTTTCATGACATTTGTATATAACGCCATAAATCTTGTAAAAGCTGCATAGCTGAGTCTCGCCTCCTTTACAATCTGGCATGACAGATCCTTCTGTGGACCCAAAGGAAGCTGTTCTCACTGAGGGCAGTATAAATCCCATTGGGTTTAATCAAGGAGCAGACTTCCTTTCGGGGCAAGGTGGATTAAATATGGAGGTGGAGCAAATATGGACAAGATTTTACAGAGAACATGTGGACCTGTTTGCGACTCAAGAGATGTGGTGCCTGTTTACTACATAGTGTGGAGGTCACCAGTTGAATCAAGTTAACTGCCAGGTTGGCCCAGTGCTGGAATTCCTTCAAGAACACTTTGCTAAAGGGTTGTCTTCTTTCACTCTAAGGGTTTACATGTCCGCAATTGCGGCTTATTATGCTCCGCTTGCCAAGCTTTTGCTGGGGAAAAACCCGTTAGTGACACATTTCTTCCACGACAACCCCAAAGTGCCTGTGTGTGACCTTCCCGTTGTCCTGGAGGCCATATCTAAGCCTCTCTTTTTGAGCCCCTGCGCAAGGTGCCCTTGAAATTTTTAACAGTCAAGTGTTTTTCTACTGGCCTTCTCATCTCTAAAGAGAGTTTGCGACCTTAATGCCTGTTCCATGAGCCCATCCTATCTGGGGTTCACTCTAGGCATGGCCAGTGCCTTCCTCTACTCAAGACCGAGGTATGTCCCCAAGGTGCCCTTGGCTGTCCCACGTCTAGTCATGCTCCAGGCATTCTATCCTCCCCCATTTCAGGCACCGACCGAGTGAAGCTTAACCAGCTGTGTCCAGTGTACAGAACGGAGCTGTGGAGGAAGTCCATAAAAAGATACTCTCTGCGAACAAGCAGACCATCAGCAGATGGATTGTGAATGCTATCTCATCCTCTTATGAGTCCTCTGGTCTTCCCGCACCTTTCGGTGTCGGAGCTCACTACACTCGCAGTGTGGCGGTCTTGCATCTGCATTGCCGTTGGTCTGGTCTACCCCACTGACCTTTGTCAGGTTCTACAGTCTAGACCTTAGTGCCACTCCTAGCTCCTCTGTCCTTCAACCTAGCTGTGCCCATCCACACTAGGCAGGGACTGGTCAGCCTGGCAATATTGAACAATCATTCCCAAAGCGTTGTTGACGCAACTCGAGTTCCTGATAGGAAACTTCTCTAGGTTACTATGTATCGTATGTAACCCTGGTTCCCTGAAAGAACAAAACGCCACACTTCTGGTATCCCTGCAGCGCTTTCTTCTTACAGAAGCGAGCACCGGCTTAACTCCATGTGCTTTTTATAGATTCCTGGTCGTGACGTCCCCCCGCCAGTGACGGCGCACCTTCTATTGGACCGATTACACACGTAAATGAAGCGTTCACAAAGTGTTGCAACGCAGCATCTTGTTCCCTCAGGGAAATAGGGTTACATATGCAACCCAGAGACGTTCTTCACTCTTAAATAATGTGGATATTTTGTACTTGTTTTTAAATACAAAAATTTGTAATTTGTTTGTTAATTTATGAATGAATTTGATAAACACAAGAGTGATACATACTTATTTTCCCTCTAAGTTCCCTCTCTGAGTTAGTGCTGCTTTGGAAGAAAAATGCTGATGATCACTGTCATTAAAGTCAAAGTAAAATATCATGTCTTGGTTCAATGCAGTGAGAATTTGCAAAATGCAAAACTCATCAGTCATACTTTTATCTATTTTTTTCCCACTCATACAGACTATTTGGGGCACAACGATGGTTAATAGAAGAGCTTTTCTACTAAAAGTTTAAGGGCACAACAAATATGACTAATTTCCAGACATCTGCTGAATTTCAGTATATTTTAATTGCATGCTGTAATTATGTTGGCTGAAACTCTATATTACCCCTGCTGATGTAATCAAATTTAATCATAGTGTGTTACAGAGCTTCAACAAGACATTTTTACTGAATTTTTTTTTTTTCAATCTCACACTAAGCTGTTCATGTCATCATGAACAACGCTTCTGGCTGAGTGCACCTTGCAGTAGACAGTATAGACTTTTACCCAGGGCAAATTTCCTTTTCTCTTTTCCTCTTTCCTCTTTCTTCTATAGTTACATATTTTTCTAGCATTGTCTATATCTACTTGATATGGGACTATTTAGTAGGGAGGTTGTCCATGCCATCATTTTGCTGTCACAGGTCGTTCCTCCAAGTTGCACTATAGAAAAACAAAGTCACTTTTGTTTGTTTGTTTGCTTGCTTGTTTTAATCACTCTGCTTTTACTCTCAGTCTTCTGAGTAAAAAGTGAGTGAAGAAACAATATGTGCTGAGATGCTCATTAGTATTACATTAAGGCCTGTCTCTAGGGAAGTAGGAGAAAATCTGACAGTCATATTGTTTATCTTTTCAGGTTGACTAAGCTGTCTGTGTAAGTGGACAGGCTTGAATATAGCTGAATATATGCCTATAATGAAGATCAAAAAGCACTTTATCGGTGTCTCCTACTGCTTCTTTTATCATTTACTATTGAAAGGAAAAAATATCAAGAAACATTTAACTAACAATAATAAAATCAGTTTAATGAATCATCATACTTTGTGTAATCTCGCTGCTAAAATTACAACTGGCTTATTTTGATAATAACCAATTGGTGAGTGTTAACACATGCTTGTACATCACTGAATGTTGGAAAAACAGGAAAGTAGTGTCATTTCTAAATGAAATAATCGAAACTAATGGGGAAAAACAAGCAGCTAAAACAAATGTGTGTGCATTTCTTTTTCTAAATGACAGCAAACTGCCACAGGAATCAGAACAAAGTGTAACACTTCAGAAAGGCTGCAAGTTAAATGACTGAATTGTGGGGTAATTTCACTAAACAGGCAAGCTAAAAAAAAAAGTTTTGTGTAGATAGGGAAAAAGCATTTGACCCTTTCAATTCTCTAACAGCATTGCAGTAGTGTTACAGGTGCAATTATTTACTTTTCTGTGGTCATCATAACTATGCTGATAGATCAAGGTTTATTACTGCATTATCTCTGTTTACTGACTAGATCACCTCTCATTTGGTATTCAAGTAACTTGAATGCTTAACTTGAGAGGCACTGAGTGAAATCAAACGAGCAATACAACTTTATCTCAAGCACACAAGGAAAGAAAAGGTGTTAAGTGTTTAATGCATTCTTCAAAACAGTTTTTGACTAACAGCCCTTTTTAATTGCATGTTTCAGGTGTTAAGATTAGCAGGCACAACAAAGTTAATGCAGAACCAAGATTTTTGTCCTCATGTCATAGATTACAGAGAAACTTCTAAAAGTGTACACACTCGACAGTTGAAATTATTCAATAAAATACTTTAGTTAATTTAATGTGGTTTTCTATAAATACCAAGCTAAGCAAGCACTCATTTTCTACAGGTTCATATTACATGTATTAATATATATATATTTTTTTTTTTGCATGAGCATTACTGCATTTGAATACCTACTGTATTACTGAACAGTACATCTCCACAATTATGGAACTGTTATGAATGGACATTTGGTGTCACCCAAAAGAGATGGGTTCCCTTTTCGAGTCTGGTTCCTTTTAAGCGATTTTCATCATTCCTGATGGCTTGCTCATTTGGGATAAATTTATATGGAACAAACTTATAGGCATTAAAATTATACATTCTGACTTTATAGCCTCTTTATCTCTGTAAAGCTGCTTTTGGTCAATGTCCACTGTTAAATGTGCTATACAAATAAAAATTTATTTTATTTCATTTTATTTTATTTACATGTTAAGCAATATCTAAAACACAGTTGCTGTCTCTCAATATAAAATGGTTTTATTAAAAAAAAAAAAAAAGTCTTTATATGGGTGATATAATATTGAAAATTTAAAGAGTTGTATTTGTCTTTAACATTGACCTTGAATTGCAAAGTTTTAACAAATTCAATGCAAACTGATAGCACCCTAGACTTAATATTACTTCTTGTAAATCCAATATCATACAAAAAAGGAAATAAACCAATCAAGCAAAAGTAAGTAAGTATAAAGTTAAAATCCTGCACTTAGTCTTCAACACTTAACAATAAAATAGCTGAGAGAATGTCAAAACAATATCATAACTAGATCTACTTTTATATTCCTTTCTTCTATTTCGGTTCGCATCAAATAAAACTGCTGCTAGAACTTCAGAAAGTTAGAGGAATCTCCATCTGAACCAGCAGAGCTTTGTTACGCCTTTATTCACTTGATTTTTAAGTCTCCTTTTGTCACCCTTCTTCCCGACTGCTTATTTTGCCTACCTCTGTAAACAGTAGATTAACAAAATCATTCCCTCTTACAACTATTCCTACACTGTGCTATACTTTTCCTAATTCTATCTCTTAAAAAAATGGGTTTTCTCCTCTTCTACAGACATCCTGAAACTTCATCACCCCAAACAAAATCCTAACAAGACTGAGTTGCTATATATGTCTTGAGATGCAACCCCTCGTCAATGTCTTTTGATCTCCCTGGAGAATACATGCAATCTTGGGGTATTTCTGCACACCTCACTATCCTTCTGGTAAAGATTTTTCACTTATAACAGAAGCACCTGGCTATTCCTGTTTATGAAGACAACTCAGGTGCTTGTTAGTACTAAACTGGATTCTGGCAGACCTTCCCTTGCATACCACTCAGCATCTGTAACTGATCCAGACTGCAGCTATACATACTGTTTTTCATCATCCCAACTTTTCCCACATCACCCTAGTGCTATGATTTCTTCACCAGCTTCCTGTAGCTGCCAGTATGGGATATAATAGGAGAATAAAACAATCTCTGTCCCATATTTTTTTAGAGATACACAGGCTCATCCTGTCAAATCCAAAAGGATTCGTTCATGTATAATTCGTTCCTGGAATAGAATTAATGCCCACACAGTCTTGGATCATGTTGATATTACTGTAGGTCAATTGCTCACATTCACATTATATAATTTATACTAGATTGTAATATATTTACTTATAATCTATATGATGTGTATCATACATTTAACAGACTACATATTACATTTAATTTAGTCCATTTCTTCTGACCGTCTTCAAACAAAGACTGAAGAACTAGCAAGAACTTAAATTAGCACTAAAAAACAAATTAATTGATGAAACAACATCCTGGTTAATTTCTACTAGCATTAAAATACTTTTGTAGACAATAAATCACTTTATAGCAGTTAATTCTGAATAAGGTACTTGCTAAAACCTGAAAATGTAGAGCTAATCTGTCATTTTAGTACATATTATAGTATTACTTTGTTGACTTTCAGACAGGACACATTGATTAATTTTCCTCTATTATTTATTTATCCCCCCTCTTATTTATGTGTTTTTTAAATGCGGTCTTATACCTACAGTAGTATACTATACTGTATACTGGCATAATGGATGAAGCTTTAATTTCAGAGAGTAGAAGGGAGCTATTTTTGGGCGCTCATTTTCTCTAATTTAGCAATAGTTTAGATGCAGTTATAGGCTTTTTAAAAACATCACAGTTGAATCACTGTGTGTCACTAGACATTTTTGCTATCTGCATAGTATTGTGTGCCTTGTTTGCACCTCAAATTTACTCTAATACTATGATTAACCCACATGCCACACTTCTACAGAATCTGCCTCTGAACATTAGACTACATTCAGAGGTAAGTAGCATTAGGTTGCATTATACCCTATTTCCCGAAGGAGAATTGCAGTACATTAGAGCAACTGCATCCACACCCTTCTGGACTGTATAGCTAAAGCTACAGCAGCATCTTATCTACTTCATTATGCATGATAGAAGTACAGAGACATTTTGTGGGCTAAAGGAAAGAGAGTAATATTATCTTGGGAAGTAGCGTCTTTTGATATGGTCACCAAGAACTTTATAACCAATAGGATTTAAAGACACAGTTACAGTCTCTATTTTAGACAGCTGGATTACTGTATGACAGAATTCTTAAATACATTGTGTTTATTATGAATAAATTGGCAATTGGGTCAGTATCATTAGTGCATGATCAACAGCTCAAACCAGTTTCTAAAACATAGTGTGTGAGAATTTATACTGGCAGCACTCTTTTACCTTTTTTTCCCACCTGTGTGAAAAATAAACATCAAATGTTATTACACTGTGCCCTGTAATAAAGCTGCCATTCATAAGTCTTTTCTTTAGGGCCATACATGTTGCATGAAAAGAGAAATTTAAGTTGCAAAAGTGTAAATAATATCATATCTATTTATATAGGAATAAATGTACAAAGGTATCCTTAGCTCTCCTTTATTAATAAATGAAAAGCTTAAATGAATGAAATGTACTCTGCACATATGATTCAACATTCTAACCTTGATTTTTGCCTCTTTTCCTCCACTCAGAGCAAACATAGGCAAAATTCAGTATGTGGAAGCACTGCCTCTTGAACCTTGTTTTCTGCTTTGTCCCCTAGTTTAATCATGCAATAACAAATGTGTGATATATTCTAAACAACTTGTTTGAATAAAGTCAAACAGTTTGTCAGTAAACAATAAGTGTTTTCATGAAATTAAGTGAGATGGATATGTGGGGTAATGTCACACCTTACTCTAATCCTGGAATGAAATGTGAAGAAACATAGCAGTCAAATAAAAATGTGAATGCTTGAAATTAATTCTTGAAATTTGCTTTTAGTGCTCTGTAAAAGGCACTACAGCAGTTGTGTCATTGCAGGTTTGATGTGTTGTCTTGACGCTCCACAGCTTTGTTGTATAGCTATGGTGATTTTACAGTAGTTGTCTTGGATAAAGGTCACCCAAGGGTCACAATACAAGTTGGCTCCTGCTATCTAATTTTTTCTATAGATTAATAAATCTAATATATTTTCTTATCTTGCAGACAAAAAAAAAGCAAAAAGCATAATATAGAAAACATATCAAATGTTCAAACTGAGGAGTGTTTAAGATGGCATGACGGATGGCAGCATCTGCACTACTCTCCCATTAAGACTGAATGACTACAGTCATGTCGCTCTAAAATCTGTCGTCATGAAGATCTTTGGGCAGCTGGTATTGGTCCACCTAAAGAATGTAACAGAACAGCTGCAGGATTCCCTACAGTTATTCTACCGAGCAAAAAGATCAGTGGATCATGCAGTGAACATGGGACAGGAACATATACCCTGATTCTGTTTGTCAACTTTAATTCAGCTTTTAATACAATAAACCACTCCAAACTCCTAAGGCTCACTATACCCCCTGCCATCTGTCAGTGGATAAGCAGCTTTCTGACAGGTGGGAAACAACAGGTGAGATTGGGCAGGGTTACCTCTATTATTTGGACAGTCAGCACTGGTGCTCCTCAGGGATGTGTGTCCCCACTGTTATTCTCCCTCTATACTAATGACTGCAAATTAGACTTTATGAAACACCCCTCAACACTACTCCCCATCACAATATACAACAGCTCTATGTCATCTGTGGAGACCTTAAAGTTTCTGGGGACTACCATTTCCCAAGATCTGAAATGGGACAGGAGCTGTTGATACAGTTCTACACTGCAGTCATTGAATCTGTCCTGCCACAGGAGCTGTTGATACAGTTCTACACTGCATTGAATCTGTCCTGTGCACATTCATCACCATCTGGTTTGGAGCAGCAACAAAACAGGACAGGAACAGACTGCAGTAAACAGTTAAAACAGCAGAAAAATAATTGGTGCTCCCCTGTCCACTATACACTACTTGTACCATACAAGAATCAGGAAAAATCACTACTGACCCTTCGCACCGTGGATAGAACCTCTTTTAACTACTCCCTTCTGGCAGATGGAACAGAACTTTGTTTACCAAAACTGCCAGGCACAGGAACAGTTTCCTACATCAGGCAATTACCCTCATTAACAACTGATCTAAATTATATGCCCTGCTTCATATCTATAAGTACTGCATCATCAGTACAGTCAGTCATCACATCATTACCATATGTTACACACACTTGCTGCTGTATATTATACAAAGGTTCTAAAGTAACCTTTTTATCTTACGTGACACACAACACTGCTATTTGCACTACCCTGCACTCTCCTATTATGTGCATTACTGATCTGTCATATAGTCTGTATATTGTGTTATTTTAAATAACCGTTTAAGATAAATGTATAGTGTTATTTATATCTGTACTTTTTTACTCTTTCTTATGGTGGAGTCATGAACACTGACCTAAACTGAGGCAAGTGAGGCCTGCAGTTCTTTGGATGTTGTTTTGGGGTCTTTTGTGACCTCTTGGATGAGTCATCGCTGTGCTCTTGGGGTAATTTTGGTCAGCCAGCCACTCCTGGGCTGGTTCTCCACTGTTCCATGTTTTTGCCATTTGTAAATAATGGCTTTCACTGTGGTTTTCTTGAGTCCCAAAGCTTTAGAAATTGCTTAATAACCTTTTCCAGACTGATAGATCTCAATTACGTTTTCACACATGTAGTTTTGGATTTTGTTTTCCCTGAATAATAAAAACCTTTATTTAAAAACTGCATGTTGTGTTCACTTGTGATATCTTTTACTAATAATTAAATTTGTTTAATGAAACATTAAAGTGTGACAAACATGCGAAAAAATAAGAAATCTGGAACTGAAAAACTTTTTCACACCACTGTACATTTTGCACAATGTCTAGATTTTTTTTAATTGGGGTTGCATTTTTTTCCTCTTTAAATGGTTTGTCAAAAGAAGTTAGAACAATTAAAATATCACAGTACTTTAATTTATGCTGGTGTGCTTTTAAACAAAAACTCTTTCTGATTTGTCAATTAAACCAAATTGTGCTGGCAGACATATTACTACTCCACAACATATCCAGAACAAAACACTTTCACACACAAACAATGACAACAATTTTCCTACATGCTTTTTCCTTTGCGGGATAGAAATGATCTACTGTATATGACTGCATGCTGCTGAGATTCTTATTGATGGCTGTGAGAGGACAAAAATCCATAAATAAATCCATATTGTATTTTAGCACACTATGCTGCTAAACAAGTCATTCTTCAGCCTTACCTCTAAGTTTTTTAGCACATACTGACAAATGAAGTGTTAATGATTTTAAAAGATGCTTGCTTTTGGCAATATGATGCTAAATTTTCTGTTTTATTAAACTGATGTGGTTAGATGAGCAGCAAAAGTGCTGTAAATAAGTGCCAGGCCTGGAGGACTTTCACAAATAAATACTTGCCAGCACAGATTTCAACCCATGATGTGAAGTGTGCCAACTGGAAACAAATAAATCTAATATTTATTACCATGTAACCAGTGGAAATTTTGGATGATCAGCAAGTGTACACCCCCTTTGAAAAGTAACATTTTAAACAATATCTCAATGAATACAAAAACAATTTCCAAAATGTTGACAAGACAAAGTTTAATATAACATCTGTTTAACTTATAACATAAAAGTAAGGTTAATAATATATCTTAGATTACACATTTTTATTTAGTTTTACTCAAATTAGGGTGATGCAAAAATGGGTACACCACACAACAATGATCCAACAGTGGCCTTAGATGTGTGTTTAGGTTCCCCCTTTCAGGAACTGGAGCTGTGTCGCAATGCTTCGGCAATGCTTCCGCGTTGTCATCACCCTCTGAATCACGTTTGTAATCCGGTCACTGGCAGGGTGACGTCATGACCAGGAAGCTACAAAACGTGCATGCGGTGGAGCTGATGCTAGCTTCTGTTTGTTCAGGTAAGCAATTTGTCTGTGAAATCTGTGCAAGCATGAGCAAGAAAATCAGACTCTCCGCTCCTGTAGAGCACTCTTTGAGGAGAGGATGGCTTTTGCCCCGCTGTTGCCTGGGCAAAGTGGCATTGGACGTCATGCGGCTCGCAGGTGGACCTGACAGAGGGCTTGGAGAAGGGCGCATCCCTTTTGCTAGATTGCAGGAAAGCACGTTGTTTGACGGTTTCTTCCTTTGGCACGAGCGGTGCGGTGGTCTACGTTTCTTCCTTTAAAAAGAGAGAAATTATAGAGACTAGTGAGCCCATGGGCTCCTTCCAGCCTTTGCTGTATGAGGAGCTGGTGGTAGTGATCCATTTGATCCATGTCCAAGCTTAAACTAACTTGGCTGGATTAAAAGCGTCCCTCCTCAGTGCCACCAGGAGGTTTGGCTGTTAACCCTGCCACAGGATGTGATTTAGGGCACAGCCACCTCCAGTGGGTGTCCTCCTTCACCTCCGCCTGGCTTTGTATGGAATAGAGGAGACCCGCCGGCTCTCAGCAGGCTCCAATGGCTGCAGGGCACTGCTCCAGCCGCTCTGGTCGGGTCAGAGACCAGTCTACTGAGACTGGTTACCTTAAGAGATTTCCTGGCAGTCTGGCAGCCTGGGCTCCACTTGCTGAAGAGTCACTGGGTAAACACCCTTTCATGACATGTTTCCTGTGCGGTAACCAGAGTGCCTGTGTGGGACTTGGCCATCGTGCTGGAGGCTCTGTCTGCCATTGGCCAAGGTGGACCTTAGGTATTTGTTGATCAAGACTGCTTTCCTTCTGGCTATATCCTCCCCGAAGAGGGTCTGGGACCTTCAGGCTCTCTCCATGGCCCCGTCTCCTGGATTTTACCCCTGGCATGGCCAGTGCCTTTCTTTACCCCAGACCAGGGTATGTACCTAAGGTGCCCTCAGTTCCCCACAACTTGTGCTGCAGGCATTCTATTCTCCTCCATTTCAAGCCCCTGACCAGAAGAAGCAAAACTGTCTAAGTCCACAAGGCGAGTCTGTGGAGGAAGTCAGAGCAGCTGTCTGCTATGGCCCCTATAAAAAAGGGCCAACAAGCAGACTCTCAACTAGGTGGATTGTGGGTGCTATATCCTCATCTTATGAGTCCTTTGGTCTTCCCGCTCCTTTTGGGGACAAGTCTCATTCCACTTGAAGTGTGACGGCCTCTACGGCCTGGTCCGCTGGAGTCCCACTTCAGGAAATTTGCAGCGCTGCGGGCTGGTCCACCCCACTGACCTTTGTCAGGTTCTATAGCCTTGGCCTTAGAGTACCTCCTGACTCCTCTGTCCCTGTCTGTGTGGCTGTGCTCTTACACACTAGGCAGGGTCTGGTAAATGTGGCATGTTTGGACTCTCCTTACCAAAGCATTGCTATGCAGCTCGAGTTTCTAAAAGGGAACGTCTTTACGTTACGTATGTAACCATAGTTCCCTGAGGGAACGAGGCGCTGTGTTTCCAAGCTACACTCCCAGCAGAAGCTAGCGTCGGCTCCACCGCATGCTCATTTTGTAGCTTCCTGGTAATTGCGACGCAGCATCTCATTCCCTCAGGGAACTCGATCTTTGTCATGTTGGAGAAGTGCACGCCGACCAAGGGCATGGAGTGATGGTAGCATCTTCTCTTTTAGTATAGAGCTGTACATTCGTCAATTTATGTTGCCATCAATGAAATGCAGCTCCCTAACACCAGCAGCACTCATGCAGCCCAACATAAAGCCACTGCCACCACTATGTTTCACTGTAGGCACATGCATTTTTGTTTGTATTCCTCACCTTTGCGATGCCATATAGTTTTGAAGCCATCAGTTCCAAAAATGCCGATTTTTTTTCTTTAAACTCTTCGCCTCAGAAGACGCTTCTGTCGAGGTGCTTACTTTCGTGGATGACCTGGACGTCTATGTGAGATGGTTGCAGTTCCATTTTGATAAAATGTTTATACCACATTTGTTACAGTGTTCTGACTGATAAGTAAAGCTTTGCTGATCATCTTGTAGCTTTCACCTTTCTGGTGTAAAGAAATTATTTTCTTTTTCAGGTCTGAGAGCTTGCTGACAGCATGACATGGGAATGGGGTTTTCTTTAAGTAACACCCTTTTATAGTCAACTATCTGCTGGACAACAGTGTAATAAATGATCTTACCTGTGGTTAAATTCCTGTTAAATTAGACATTTGTAGTCGAAAATTTTGCTTTGCTTCAGAGACTTTCAGTGGGGTATACTTATTTTTGCATCAACCTAAGTTAAACAGATGTTATATAAAATGTATTCTTGTAAACATTTTGGAGATTGTGTCCATTGGGATACTGTTTAAAATGTTACTTTTCAAAGAGGGTGTACTCATTTATGCTAAACACTGTATGTATATATATATATATATATATATATATATATATATATATATATATATATATATATATATATATATATATATATATATATATATATATATATATATATATATTCCTGTGCTGTGTCATTAACGAAAGAAACATTAAAGAAACATTATCAGGAAGTAATACAAGACAAAGTAATCGATATCCAGGGCATTACTTGTGTATAAATAATTAAGTGGCCACAGCGGAAGAAACTATTTTTGAATTCTTGAAACCTGAGGTTTCTAATATATAAATCATCTACCTGCAAAAAATAGCAGAAATACCGTATTTTTCAGACTATAAGCCACTACTTTTTTCCCACGTTTTGAATCCCGTGGCTTAAACAACGAAGCGGCTAATTTATGGATTTTTTCTGGGTTTTTCCCGTTTCACAAACTTCAAGCCAAAAAACTGAGCGACATAACATTTGACCAATGAAATTATTGAGCGGAAACGAAAAAACGCACCTCACCTGTGTTCTGAGCTGCACAGCATCGGTAAAAAAATCTTCCACCGGTGGTGAATTTTAAACGCACGACGATGCCAAAAGATAAACTACCGAGAGAAATTGTTGTGAAAGGAAGGAGGAAGACAGTGAACAATGACTTTCTTGGTAGGCTACTGTTTAGATATACAAGCCGTTGTAACGCATTGAGTCAGGGTCAAGGGATAGCTCGCTAACTCCAGTTGCAACAGAAATCATATAAGCACAGACAGGTTTCCAAAGCTCGTGCTTTTTTATTTTTCTTGGCAACAGGGTTACGGGTTAGTCAAAGAGATTTAGAAATGAGCATCAGAAAATAATGAGGACATATTCCTCGGTCTTGCACACATGCAGTAGTACCGGAAAAAATGCGGCGGCAGGCTATTCCCAAAATACCGCTCTGCTCTTAAAGGAGCCACAACATATTTCACCCGTTACACTGTGTAACAGACACTGTCTTTTGTTAAAGCCTGTCTAAAGTTTATTAGTTTCAGCGTAGACTGCAGCTTATAGACAGTGCGCTTTATAGTCCGGAAATTACGGTAGGCTATTTGCAAGGTGTTATGCTGTTGATCTCTACACCTGCAGTTATCCAATCATGTGGCAGTAGGACAATGGATAAAATAATTCATATACAAATTTAATGCTTCCTGACAGTCTTGTTGGTAATAGTCAGTTTGTTGGTCAGTCAGTTTTCTTGTTTAAGAAACTGCTGATCATCTGCGATTTTCATATCCAGCAGTCTCTTAAATGACAGAATGATGCACTGACTCGTCGAGGCATTTAGAGACCAGGTCAACACTTTTAACTGTTTGTCATGGTCCTTAAACATTTCTGAATATTTACTTTGCCAGAATGTACTATCCTGCTGAAAGAGACCCCTGGCATTACCAAATACTTTTACAATACCTATCCTGCAACAATGTTTAAGTAGGTGGTATGTATCATCTGCATGAATGCCAGGACCCAAGGTTTCAAAGCAGAAAATTGCTCAGAGCCACACATTGCCAACACATCAACTTAAAGAACTGACTGTTCCTTCACTGTCTAATAAATCTCACCCTCAACAGTTGCCACTGTAACAAGATAATCAATGGTTTTCACTTCACTGTTATTCCTGACCACATATGGCATAAGAGATACACAACGTTCAGACACACCGATGCTGGATAGCTGAAGTTAGCAAAAAACAGTTCCTGGTCTTTTTTATGTGTTCATTTAAATAAAAATTGCATTTGAAAGCAAATATTTATCCCTTTTTATTATTTTTTTTATTAAACTTGCCCTTTCACTAAAATTAAACTGTTGTATATGAATCCTCATTTCAGTATTATGGGATTCTTTATGCAGATTAACAACATGGTTTTATAACTGTGATGCTTGTACTAATGATAAATAATAAACAATAAACATGTGGGCTCTTTAATGCATAGGCTGTGTCTATCATTGCCAATTTATGCGTTTACTCAGAAGTGTCGTTTGGACGTAATTTGTCACTTAAACGTGAATTTAAACAAAGAAGGAGTCTGTAAGTGTTGCTTCATCTCAATGCTCCGGATTGTCAGCTGTTACTGACAGACCGAGGATTGTATTGAGTCATTACACAAACTGCCAAAAATCACACACGGTGTGGTTTATTTTAGATTTAATCACCGAGGTGATGCGTGAACGCATGATTAACGCATTAACGCACAACGCATGACGTCGTTTATCGCAATCGAGTAGACTAGGAGACAAATCTGGGGTCTAATAATTATGAGAATGAGATACCTTTGTCTCGAACCATATTATTCAAAGAACGCAATGGATGAATGGGTGGTATGGAGGTCCATTTTCTCAAACGAAAATATAATAATAATAATAATAATAATAATAATAATAATAATAATAATAATAATAATTATAATAATTATAATAATTATAATAATAAAAGTAGCTTTTACATGAAAAAAACAGTACAAATTTGTAAACCGGGCCTTTTGCCACCACACTTTTAGACACAGACGCTTCCACGCGCTTCCCCATCACGCTGTTCAGAGACGCGCAGCACCGCGCCTGGGCGCGCGCCAGCCCGCCAGTCTGGTGCCGAGTGTGGGCGGAGCAAGCGGCACTCTGTAGCCAATCAGCGCTCAGCGTGATTTCCTATAGCGCCTGGATCTCATTCATTTGAACGTTGGAGAGCGGAGCGGCGGAGAGCTGCAACAAGTGCGTCGGACCCTCTCCGGTCATCTGCGCTCTCGCACGGTATGCGCCTTTTCTTTCTTATAACGCTGTAATATCTACAATTTAATACTGCATTGTTCATTATCTGTAACCTATAAATGTCTCTAAAAAAAAAAGAAGAATTTCTTATCATGGTGCAGGATGATCATCCTTACAACCAGACAGACAAAAACCAGGCGAGAAGGAATATTCCTCCGAATCAGGAAAGCTGTTTAGTTTGGTCTAATGTAATTATTATTATTATTATTATTATTATTATTATTATTATTATTATTATTATTATTATTATTATTATTATTAATATTATTATTATTATTACTACTACTATTTTTGTAAAAGTGTATTGAATCTGTCTACCAAAATCCATGAATCCCAGTTGAGAAGCCTTAAAGCTTCTGTAAGAATTCCGTGTTTTTGTTTTACTAACAAAGATTTCCTGGAAGAATACACCAGGATGCAGGTTTAAATGTTGCATATTTTATCTCAGGTAGTTTATTTTTTTTATGTATATTTTTGTATGCTGAAATCTAAACGTGAAGCATGTGGTCAGCTCTGACAGACTCATAGCTGCCTATCAGTTACAGTAGCAGTGTTGGACCGAAATAGAATCACATATTGTGCTTTTCCATTATGCTGTAGGAGCAGTGAATTTGCCAGAGCTGGCAAATATTGCAGTGGGTTAAGGTTTGTGCTGGATTTGGTCATAAATTATAATATGCATCTAATTTTGAGCTTAATTGGGAGCATATTTTAACTCGTGTTTATCAGATGAGCTAGAATGATTCTTTATGCACTTTTGAGTGGTTGCTTTTTATTTCTATTTCAGTATTTCTGATAATATGTGAATCATTTGTATATTGTATATGATATATAAATGTAAGGGGGAGTGGTGACTCCAGCGGTGAGGTGCTGGGTTGCCGATCGGAAGGTCTGGGGTTCAAGCCCCGGTATCGCCAGGCTGCCAATCTTGGGCCCTTGAGCAAGGCCCTCAACCCTCTATGCTCCGGGGGTCCCTTACGAGGGAAATATCAAGGTCCGTGACGTGGGGCCGCCTTCCCGTGGGCTCACCACCTGCAAATGGGACCGTAAGGGACGGTGCTGTGAGGATTGGGCAGCAGTTGAAGGCAGGGCCTGCTTAGACTGCTGCCCCTGCGACCTGGATTACGGATAAGCGGGAGAAAATGAATGAATGAATGAATATATAATGTAAATGAGGTTTCTTGCATATTTTTTTTGCCTGTATTGCTGTACCACATCTTCTACTTTGTATTTAAAACATTAGCTAGAAATTATGCAAGACTGTTTAAAAGCAAAATGCAAATAATTCAAAATGTTCCAACACAGACAAGTCTGTCCATGTGCACGCTAAGCGTGTGTAATCTGAGGTCTTGGCGTTGGTTTATTTTTCTCCCTGGTATTGTGTCTGCTTAGAGTTATCATCCCTCCTAGTTACAGCAAAACATTTCACTGTGGAGTTAGAAGCTTTCACTTTTTTTTCCTATTCCATCATCAAAAAGTAAAGCTATAGTCAAAAAAACATTTATTATAATTGGGAGGAATGCATTTCTTTTATCTTTAAAATTTTAATATTTCCAAAGCAATTTTTTAACAAAGTACATTCATGGCTAAGCAGCCCATATTTCAGAAAATCAAGAGGCCTCTTATTCGTAATGACAAAAGTCTGTATACGGTCATTACCTGCACATGAAAAAAAGAAAAAAAAAAAACGTTTTTATTGCCACACACAAATGCAACATGAAATGTATGCCATAAACTCTGCTTTAGGTGTTTATCTACTATACAGTTTGTGTTCATGTTCTAAATGCTGTTTGAAATTTACTTATGGTAAATTTAACTAACTAATTAAATAGTTTTTCTATTGCATTACTACTGTTGTCCCATGGAGGGTGAAAAAACAGTTCCTTGTTAAATGTTATACCTTGAGGTTAACCAAATAAAACAGGTTTTGTCATTTACTTTTTAAAACCTCAACCACTGAGACTCACCACTGTGTGAGAAATATGTCAGCTTGTACAGGCAGGAAGAGCATCAACTCATTTACATTTTTACATAGAGCATGAGATAAAACACTGCACAGCGACATGCTATCTGGGGGACAAACAACTATTATACACACAAGGGTGGTCGTATAAGATTATCCAAAAATATGAATATATTTTAATAGCCCAGTGTATCAAGCATGCAGTAAACAAATAATTGCAAAACACTCAGCTTGCAGAAAAGCACAGGTCTTTTCTCAAACAACCTCAATTTTTCTGATTAATATTAAATAATGCTAAAAAATGTCTTAAATTGAAATCTAATACAATTTTCATTAGAATGATTCATTATTCTAAAATATCAGATCCTTAGAGTAGTGATTATGGGACTACATTCCAATTCTTTTAATATTAAATAATTAGAATAATGAGAAACATGAGCTATTCTCCAAATGTCTTAATTATCCATAATTTAAATGGGGTTGTACAGAAATATGTTGGCAAAAAGATTCTCAAGCTCAAGATTGATTTCTCTGGCATTTGCAGAAGACCTTTAATACAAATGTAAATAATACTGCATATGATACATGTAAATAAAGGCTGGATAAATTATGGAAGATTGCTCAGTCAACATATACTGGTAAGCTGTGGTGAAGAATATATTGCCTGTCTGGGTTAGTGGATTAACTTTTAAGGCTACATTTGCACAGCGGTTATATTTAAATACTGTGTATACTACAAGAATGTTTTCACATTTAGATAACTATGTTCTTTCATTTCTTATAGGAGCTATGTCCGGCCCCACGTTCTGCGTCCTCCTGTTTTCGGACTGTACTTAAGACCTGGCTCAGAGATGTCTCTCTCACATTCAACAATGTGCAAGTAATAATGACCTTCTAGATTAATTCTAAGACTAACAATAATACGCACTGTCTCTCTGAACTTTAAATTGATCACATTAAACACCAGGCAAGCTAAGTCAACATTCTACATCTGACCTAATGGATTACTAAGAAGTACATTTATTTTGGGAATGCTCCTATTGCTTCACATGGATTAAAAATGACCGCCCTTGAACTCTAGTGTGGCGGAAACCATGAGTTTCCCTGTGGGCATTTCTGTATATAGGAAGCATTTCTTCCTCACAGTGTATTCCCTTGTGCTGAGATTGCATTTTACAGCGCTTTTTCTGTGCAACATGGCATCCACATGTCCCAAAAGCTGCTTGTGCACAGATAGGAATAGCCTGGTGGTAGTGCAATGTTCTTCCCGCAACCTTGAGACCATCCCATCGGATCTACCGCATGATACGGTCTCTCTGTTGCTCTCCTCCAATCACATCACAAAGATCCCTGGCCAGGCTTTTAAACACCTCCCTCACCTGCAGGAGCTTGATTTGTCACGCAACGCCATTGAAAGCGTGGACGGTAAAGCGTTTCAGGGTATCTCGGAGACCTTGCGCATGCTTAATCTGTCCTATAACCGCTTACGTGGAGTACCCAAGGAGGCCTTTGCGCGGCTACATGCCAAGATTGGCTTGGCCAACAACCCATGGCACTGTGAATGCACGCTACAGGAGGTGCTGCGTGAATTAGAACTCGACCCCGAGACCGCCAGCGAGGTCAGTTGCCATACAGCAGTGCAGGATGAACATGCCGGCAAACCAGTCATTCAAGTCCTAGACTCTGGCATCAACCTCTGCAATTTTCATCACAAGACAACGGACGTGGCCATGTTTGTCACAATGTTTGGCTGGTTCACCATGGTGATTGCTTATGTCATATACTATGTGCGGCACAACCAGGAGGATGCCCGCAGGCACTTAGAGTATCTTAAATCTTTGCCAAGCAGTTCCCAAATTAGCAAAGACTTGGACACAATTAGTACTGTTCTGTAGTGTCTGCATCAAAGCCTTGGGTCACATTCATGATAGCACAGCAGCAAGCCTTAAAGCTCATCATGAGCATGCAGCAGACAAACACACAATGCTGTTTTCTTTATTCATTTCTAAGTAAGTAAATATTACAGCTTAAAATGTATGACTTTCAATATGCAAGTCATGCAGATAAAATTAGGCTTTATTTGCATTTTAACACTGTGGTTAGTTATTGGCTAGCATTGTCCAGCCCTGCGTTCCTACAGTATGTGGTATTTCCACATGCAAGATATGATGAATTTTTGACAATGTTTCCCTCCAAGTATGCTTTCTGCAATATGTTATTTGGTGACAGAAAAGCTCTGCAGAGCTAAATCCGTCCTTATTTTCCCAGCAGGTGCATAATATTTTTCATTATGTCAGTTCGATTGTCCATTTATGTGCTAATGTTAATATAAAGAATATAAGGCAGAACCAGAGATTGGCAGGCCTAATTTTCAATATATTTGTTATAGAGCAGCGTAGAAAACTCAGGAAAAGGAACTGAATATAGGGACTAACATCACTGCCAAATCCTGTCCATTAAAGCCCTGCCTTGTGTTTTATTAATGGCACTTCGACTATTTAAGGTAGATGGAATAGTACTACCATATTTATTTGCCTTTCAATTTATGTCAATCTTCATAGAGTCCTTAATCAAAACTTTATAGATTTAAAATTTGACACTAAATAAAAACAAAAAAACAACAACAACAGCTATTTAACAGATTTCAAATTTTGTTCAAAATCCCGCTAAATCAACTGATTTTCTTAAAACATACAATTTGTATATGATGTACAAAACAATTTTTACTATTGTGCATGATATTTAAAAAGACTTTCAAAAAACTTGTCTCGTTTTTCCAATGCACATATTTCTTGTGCAAGTTTCAGGTCTTTTGTGTGTGTCTTTTAAGGTGTAGTGTTGGGTTAATTAGCCATTGTGTGTGGGACAGGAAACGCACTAGCAGTTGAACAATAATACTTCTAAACTTGCTAAATATGAGTTGCTTGATTGAATGTTGGATAGCTCTATGTTGTCGACAGTAAGGTGTCTATTATAGGGTTAGTCTAAGGATTCACAAGATAATAGTCCAAAGTATAACATAATTCAGCTGTGATAGTCTCATACAAAATAAGGTCAAGGCCATCACAGTTGTCCTACCCGACAAAATCTATGTTCATTAGCTGTGCTGCTGCTGCTGCTGCTGTGTTTCTTTTGCTTTTTTTTTTTTTTTGCCAAGATGTAACTGCCGAAGTGCCTGGGTGGTACCATGATACCCAAACACTGTGCTTTGGTTGGGTTATTCAATCCATCATGGTCCCTTTGCTACTAACAAGAGACCTTTAAAACGTAATGTAGTTTGTGTCATAGCCATATATAGGATGTATTTAATGAGACATAGCTGTGCTGTCACATTGTTGCAGTGCTTGTATGAAGTATATGTAAGTTGACCATAAAGGGCTCCTCCAGTAATGTGTTTCTTCAGTGAATGTACATGTATTTGTTTGTTCTTCACAGTGGCTGACAAGATTTGTTAATAATTATGTCAGAACACAATAATCTTCGGCTGTCTAGCCCATTATACACGCCAGACCCTCAGTGCTCTCTGACACACTAATAGCTCTATTTCCGTCAGTTCATCTATGAATCCATTATATTCAGACATATTAATTTTCTGGTTAACAAATTACTTTTGACACTCACTGTGTAATGGGTGTATTATATCTAGATAAATAAAAAACCCAGAGTTTTGCTTATCCGGTAGCACAAAAATGTTGCTTATCCTAGCCACAATAAAACTAGGCACTAGGCAACCAAATATGCATTTGGTGCAAACAAATGTGTTTCACAAAAAATATGTCTATTTCACATGTTCGCTCAAAATTCCATAATTTTGTACTTTTATTTATTAGTTCTTGCATTAATTGTTCACCGTATAAAACACCTGCTAAAGCCAAACATTAAACCTTTCTGATATTCATTTGTGAATCAATATAATTTCAGTTGTGTTCACGTCTCAGTGGATTGTGCTTGGATTATTCTGGGTATGTTTGCATAGCTGTTGATTTTTTATTTATTTTTTTTATTCTGCAATGCTAGTCCAGGTTTGACTGAATATGTTTACAAACAATTTGAAATTCTTGAACAAAACATTGTTTACAGTTTCTACTGGTCCTTGAGTTTAATCCCAGCCTCTCAGGCATTTAGATTATTTTTCACCACCACATTGGTTTAAATAATTTAATGTTAATTTTACATAACACTTAACAAAAATCAGTTTTGTCATTTAAAACCTGAAATTTAAGTTTAATTTCTGTGGACATTAGGTTGTATCATAATTCACATTGATGCGAGTTGCACGGCTGAAATGTCATAACAACAAACCAATAAATTACTTTTTGTTATGATTACATTCTTCTAGATTTTATTTTTTTAAGTTATTTCTTTTTACATATTTGATATTAATCAGATTTGTTTTAAAATTATACATAATCTAATTTAAAATCTGCTTGGATTTCATTCAATAGTTACAGTAAAACTAATAGGAACATATACATATGTAGCCACAACATAGATGACAACATGGCATATAAGATCTATATAGCTTAAGCATCAAATAAATATACACTTATTCAACTAATAATAAACTAATAATTTATTATTCATTTATCAATAAAAAAATCAGTAATAATTTTAGGGTATTTATTGTTGAGGAACTGCAAAATTAAACTATTTTAGACTATGTTACATATTGTTACTACTGTCACTTGTGAATTTCGCTAGAAATAATACAACTTTAAAACAAGTGCATTAATATAAACCTGGGATTTATTATTGTCATAGCAGCTGTTAATAGAATATTAATCAATACCTTCTGCCTATTTAGATTAGATAATTTAACAGTATTGTGTTGTATTTATAAACACCTTATACCCAAACATACAAGCCACCCGTAGCAATTTTGTGAGTAGTGTTCGTCACTGGCAAAACATTCATTATCTTATGAGTTTTATGAAAAGAGTGGATTTTGTATAATAATAAACATAATAATGCTTTCCAGTTTTCAAGTTTTTTAACATCATCATCATCATCATCATCACACTCATACAAAAAGTGCACTATGCTTCAAATTCAAACATTCTAATACCACATAGTGGTATGTATAACAGTCAACAAAGCTGTATTAACTGGACATCAAAACTGTTAAACACAGTCTTTATGGCAGCTGATGCCTGTTAATAAAAGGTATTATTTAGGACATGCAGGTCCATGAACAGAATCCATGATAAAAGTGAGAATCAAAGTTGCTACTCCTACATGTATTATGATCTCCTCGGAAGTTAATTTGCAATAATAAATTAGTTGAAAGAGAATTAACAGTGTTTATACTGTATGTTTGTGCATGAATATGTCCTATAAGCACAACATAAAATTTTTAACATCGAATGTACTTATTTGTGTTTAGTTCCATATTAGATTATCTGTTGGTCCTTTTCGTTGCTGTTAATGACATTTTATGTATTGTCGTTTTCTGACAAAATATATTAATTCAGTTTTTTGAGAAAAGAGTCACAATTAAGTTTTTCCTGATTCAGTGATAACTTTTTTGTGTCTGGTAGATAGCTGCTTCATAGTGAATTAAGCTTTTTCTTTTTCTTTTACAGCTATAACATAAGTCACTGGCTTGAGCTGGATGTTCATGAACAGTTCAAGATAAAATACACAGAGGTCATGTGTACCATACTTTGGTGACAGCTAGTCTAGCAAATAATGCAAGTCAGTGGTCAGGTGAAAAAAAAATGCATCATCATCATGACCAACAACTCTATTTTTACATATAGTATTAGAATGATTCATATATAAGAAAAATCATTTGAACATCTTTCTCACAGTTGTAACGATATAATAATGTAAGAAATGAAGCTTGCAGGGAACATTTTGTCTCTAATTAGAACTTCCCAGTAGAGAAGAGCAAGGTGGCCTGACTGTGCAAAAAGAGTGAAAGGCTGAAGATTAGGTGTGATATGAAGTGGCAAGAATGTGTACTGGTTTAAGATACAGGAGCATTCACTTAAAATAGCAAGACAGGCAATCCAGCTAACCATGGTATATGAATTTAAAATAATACTCAAACATGAAGCTAAATACTGCTTTGAACATGCTTAAGATTCAGTTACTTGACTTGCTATTATAAAGAATTTATTTACTATAAAGATCTGATTTGCTCTCCATTTTTAGCAACTTAAAATACCACTTTCACAGCACATTTTCACATTCTTGCGTATGCCGATTCCTTTCAACAATTTTGAAATTGCCTTTATTGCTTCTGTGTGCTGTCAGGTGATACTAAGATGGGATTCTGCAATCAATGATTAATAAACAAATAAATAAATAAACTTCACTCTGTTAATAATTCCATTTCATTGAGAGTTTATGAACTGGGTAAACATCAGCTACTCACAGTCAGTATAACACTGTTTACAGTAAACCTAATGTGATCAATTTCACACAGACAGCATTGTTTCAGCACAGGACTGTTCTTCTGGATTTTCTTTAGGTGACCTTTAATAGCCACTCATCAGACACCATCGCTTAGTCTGTTCTCTCAAGAGAGCTTTATCTAATTTATTTGATTCTGCTACCATTACTTATCTGTCAGCATCTGACAGCAGGGATGATGGGTTCCTGAGAGAGGGCACAGTGGAATACAGTATATTAGTGTATAAGCTAGCACTACAGTTTTTGCTGCCAAAGCTTTCTGCTTTTTACTGCCCTTCAAAACTCAATTAAACAAAATATATTAATTTCAAAATATATATAAAAAAAAATTATAATTCCGTCAAACATATAAAGAGTATAGCATGATTCTTCTTGTTCATTCTTGTTTTATATTTTTTAAAGATTGACATTATGCTTTTTATGCATTTATAATTAATTACATGGAACATCTGCAAACAGTTATGTGCTGGACAATCCAGTTGCAAAAAAAAAAGAACAAAAGGAAAGCGAACATCAAATACAGTCACTAACAGTGAACTAAATAAATAAATATTTATACTCGTTTACAGGCTTTTCATTTTCGTTACTGCAGTTGCATGTGCTCTCGTGCACCCGCTCTTTCTTCTCTCTCTCTCTCTCTCTCTCTCTCTCTCTCTCTCTCTCTCTCTCTCTCTCTCTCTCTCTCTCTCTCATAACTGCATGCCAAATAGCCCAAAACACTGTTACACTTCCAAAATAACATTTTGAAATTAGCAACAGAGGCTTGAAATGGTATGTGTAAGAAATGAGTTCTACACACAAAGGAAAAAAAACCTGACAAATGCCTTATAAAACATTAAATTATCTGAAGAAACATGTGATAATCTGACTACATCATGTTTTTGAAATAATTTAAAGGCCTGTTGTTAATTATTTTTTTAGACAGTCATCCCCTCACCAACCCAATACAAAATAATTATGAAACAACAATAAATTACTATGGTCTCCTTTTGAAATCCTGTATGCTGCGGATAACAGTTAGCAGTGCATTTCAACTAAATATGCATGAAAATTCTGAAATCTATTGCAATCCATGGGAATTGTTACAAGTACCTTGTACACCAACAACTGAATTACCATTCCATTTGATTCTTGGTCTAATAAGATTTAAAAATTAGATTCTCTAAGTTTATTAAACATTTTCCAGTTTGCTTTAATGTTCTCCTTTGAAAAACAGTTAACAACAGCATGACAATACTACTGCAGCTTAAAAGATTACCAGAAAAAATGTATTATATGTGTTCACAAATACCCACCACATATATACTGTAGACATCAAACTAAACAAACTTTTCCCTATTGTGATAGCTTAAAAAAACTAGAGGAGATGGTCGTAGAAAATGTATTTCACGTAACTTTACATCAACTTAACTGCAAACAGAACACTTCACTTTAAATCAGTGCTGAACATGCACAGCCAATTTTACCTGGGAGTCAAACCCAAGAATTTAACCCCTCACAGTCTTTCTTTCTTTTAATTGAGCCTCACCACTGCAGCAGTCACCCAAAACATCACACCCATTAAGATCTTGAATAAGAGATTCAGTTTCAGTCCAGGTGCTTGACTGAAATTAACATCTTGTTAGGTTGCATTCTGTTGCATTTTTAAACACCAATTGCATTAATTGATAATTAATGATCACCATTAACCAACAATTGACCAACGATTCATTAGTAATATTTTGCTTTCAGTCATGACTAATAAATTCAAAATATGCAAAAATGTAAATACAAAAGAGGAAATAGCTTGGCATTTGGCACTGAGACTCGTGATGCAATGCTTTGGAATTGCCTTAACAATACTGCCATTTCCCCCATATATATATATATATATATATATATATATATATATATATATATATATATATATATATATATATATATATATATATATATATAGTGTGTGTGTGTGTGTGTGTGTATATACAACAAATAGTAAAGATAATTTTATTATTATGTTTAACCAAAAGCAAGATACATTTCTCAATGTTAAGTCTAGAATGGTGTCAAAAAATAAACCACTGCCTTAGGGAAGCAGCAAAGTATCAAGACAATGCTGGTCACTAACGAGGACTAACTAAACATATTCTGTTCAAGTCCTATAGAAATTCTAAAATACTTTTATTTAACTAAAAGTATAACTAGATTGTTTACTAAAACAAAAGCTCAAATGTGCTTATTTTAATATTAATATACTGTATAACAGTTTTTATTGTACTTAGTTCTACACAGACAGACAGACAGACAGACAGACAGACAGACAGACAGACAGACAGACAGACAGACAGACAGACAGACAGATAGATAGATAGATAGATAGATAGATAGATAGATAGATAGATAGATAGATAGATAGATAGATAGATAGATAGATAGATAGATAGATAGATACTTTATTCACTTTATTCATCATAAAGTGAAATTCAAATAATATAACAGCACAGAAAGTAAAAACTAAAATAAAAACAAGTTACAATATAACTGAAAGATAAGAATACAATGCTAAGTTTTGGTTTAAACAATGATTGATGGAACAAACTATTACTGATACAGTTCTGTTTTTTGTTTTTGTTCTGTTTGTCTTTGTTTTTATTAATGTTTGTTTGTTTGTTTTTTCCTGTGGTGGGAGGGAAAACCAGACGGGGCAATGGAAGCCTCTATGGAAAATTGCCAGTTTCTTGAAATTGCTTCTTCAGGAAATTGCTCAAATATTTCTAACAACATTTTACAAAAAGATTGAAGCTGCCATAATGACTTTTGGCCTTTTGTTATAAGGGTAATTGGTAGTCTGATGCAGATAATAACTGCCTTCTTTATAGATAAAACTGAAAATGTATCATCTCGACTGCCAAAGCCATGTATGTTTTAAACATATGTTAAACATCTTCTTTATTATCATTAAATTACTTTAGATAAACAAAAATCACAAATAATTTGTCAAAGCCCTTTAAAAAAGACATGGAATAATGACTATATTTATTTTTTTGCCTTAACCCTTTGTATTAACATGATTATTCTATATAAACAAATATAACTATTCTACCCTACTCTTCATATGAGGACCCATTATAGCAAAGGATATTGAATTAGATTATTAGGACAAATAAAAAAATGGATTATTGAACAAATTCTCTAATTACTAATATGTCTTTTGCAAGACATGGCAGGCCGGCAATTAGGTCAAATTATATCGGAAAAAAATACAATAACCAATTGTGCAGTAAATGAGATGAAATTTATTATGACATTTTCAACAAGGAACTTTTATCGGCATATCTGACTGCATTAGTATTTCTAAATGGCATTTAACAGTTAATGAGTTTGCAAATGCTTTCTACAGACTGATGTTTTCAAAATTAATTGCGCCTGCCGCACACAATCAAAACTAATATACTGTATTTGCATATCAATATCAAATATGCTATAATAATATCACAGAGAGTCAGTGAAATTGAGAGACTGTAAAACATAATAGTTTTGACTGTTTATGAAAACAGTATCTAACTGTTAGTGCTCTGTGTTGCACTGGGAAAGAATACCTGGAAAAATGTTAACGAAGAATTGTAGAAACCAACTAAACATCAAGCAACTAAACATTAAGCACGGCTTTAATAGGAAAAGAATCAGCATGAACACAAACAGCCTTGTACATGGTTTATTTTATAATATACCAAAAAAGTCTTTGTTACGTCTTTTTTGCATGTTTAAGGCAAGAGGGTACGTACTGGTAGCCTGAATGTAGGAATCTGCACAGAAGGGCCTTGTCATCTTAATTGAACGTCCCTGTCACACAGAGTGCACTTGCAGTGTTGCATTTTACAGGTTTCTGCATTTTTTTTATGTTTAAAAAAAGTAATAAATACCATCTTGAATTTGGGACAGACATAATTATTTGTGAGACAAGTCACAGATAACAGATTTGTTGGAAGCACACAGAAGAGGATGCAGCTATGAACTCCTGAAATGTATGAAAATACACACACACACATATATATATATATATGCTTTCAATTTGATGAGGTCTGTAATGATCATAAAAAAATTGAGAGTAGTAAAACAAACAAAATAATAATGTTCAGTAAAATTTGGGACACTTTACTTTCGAATCTCAGAAACACTTGTGTTATGAAAAGTCTAAACAGTGGCAGACCATCACAGCCAGTTTTAATATAATTTTGTCTAGGGTAATGTTGATGCTAGAGATGATTACTGGAATTAGAGCTATTGCTGAAGTTCAACAAGGTGACTTGCTTTAATGGCATTCATTCTCACTGCCTGAGATACTTGTCTATGATGCAGTGCTCTGTTATACTATGTTTCTGTATAATATTGATGCTTTTTATAGCTGTGACATCATAATTATGGTATTAAGAGGTGGATGGATTCAGATAGGACACCACTGAAGGCCTAGTTGTGATGCACAGGGTCTAAATCTAAACCTTTATTTTCTCAGTTAAGCCTTTTCTGGCCAAAAACCTAATAAATAAGCATCCCTGTATATTTAGTTATACTTAGTTTTGTTTTATTTTTGTTTTATTATTATTTTTTTCTCATTCTGCTGTATTTGACTTTTTATTTGACGTAGATCTCAGCATTTTAATCTAAAATTACTAAATGATCCATATTGATGTAACCACCTGACTTGGGACCAATTAGGAGTGCATACCAGAAAATCATACTCATTTGATGACCTCATCAGTAATTTCAGATTACATCTATGCTTTAAGTGCAAAAAAAAACAGTGGTGACTCATCACTTCACTTATGCTTTAGCACCATTTTTCACACAGTGTGCAGAGGTCGCACCGTGTTGTGAGGGAAAATAGGCATTAATATTTAATATCACATCCTGAGAATTCTTTGGATGTTTATGTGCAGTATTTGGATGACCTCATCAGTGTTTATATAAGTGATCATTGCAATAGGAATAAATGAATTTTAATTATCCTTAGTGCAGGCGGAATAAATGAACATGTTTTGCTACGGTACTTACAAGCCAAAAACATTGCTTCTGCATTTGCTTAAGATCAGTAAGCACCTTCACACCAAACATTCAAATGAACACTAATTGAATCTTCACAATTAAATAGCCCCTCAACCAATATGTTTTAACTTGTTTAACCACTGTTCTTATGTATATCTTGCATATATTATCTATATCTTCTAACAGATATTGTTACAGAGATTTCAAGAAGAAATCTGCTAAATTAATATGGAAAATTAACTAAATATGCAAACGTTGCTCTGTACAGATCTTTAAAATCTTTTTCAATATAGAACAAATGCTGTTCCTGACTTTTGTTCGAGTTCATCCAGAAAATGAGTCTGGCTTGACAGGGCTTATTATGTAAGGTGTACAAAATATAATCGGGCTCGCAGTTATAGAAAATCTATCTAATATTAGGTGGCATAATAACGCTGATGTGTAGCAGTGTTACTGCTTATTAGTTGTAGTGTTTATAGTATTTTATTAGTACTACTATGTAGTATTTTATTTCTCTTTTTTTAATTATTAACTATTTAAGCAAGTAGAATGTCAACAAAACATGTCTGTCACTTGCTATACATACAAAAATTAACCGTGTCTTCTAGCTATCACTGACAATCCAATCTAGTCAAAGGATCAGTTAATGTCCTTTTACCCTTTAATGTAGCAATATTTATTAAATGAAGCAGGTTTATGACGAGGTTGGATTTAATTGTTAAGGGGCATTAGATAGACGTCCTTAAATAAGTCTGTTCTTACTGAAGTGTGAATGTAAAATAATTAAAGATAATATATCAGAGGGAAAAACAGAGTTTTCTTTGTAGCTGTGAATACTAAGATCTAAATTCTCAGAATTTCAGAAGCAATTGGCATGCCATTTTATTGTGACCATTTCCGCTGATATTCTATGCATAACTAATAATAGGTCTGCTTTTGCTACTACCACTAATAATAATAATAATATTAAAAATGCATTTATAGCGACCTTTCTGAACAAAATTCCTGAAAACATATTATAAGCAATTGCAACCACAGGGAAACATTTGGCCTACCACCAACACATTGCCAGCAAAACATGTTTTTTTGTGTTATTCTTTGTAAATGCAGTCTATAAACGGTTATTCACTGGTCACTCCAGCTTTTATAAGTGTTGTGTTTGATGCTCACTGATGCAATTGACTCACCAACATAATGTAAACCTAAACACTCTCCCACAATTACCCACACTCTCAAAAATAAAGGTACCAATTGTACCTTACCTTGTTATTTGATAAGTAGTTATCATCAAGAATTCACTTAATGTTCTAACTTAATTAGAACAAACCTGTGTTTGCACAGGAGTCACGAAAGTCTTTTATAAGCAGAAAAAAACAAGATATGAGTAGATGAACAGTTTTTAAATGAAAGACTCATGCTTAAGTAGTTGCTGGAGTTCTCAAAGGATCAGTACAATTTATTCAGCAAATTATCAAAATGTATATTTCTTGCAAAATGTAACAAGCTACTCAAATTTAATGATTTTACTTTATCTATTAATAAACAATTACTAATGTACACTTACCATCCACTTCATTACGAACACCTGTACAACCGCTCAGTAATGCAGTTATCTACTTAGACAATTATATGGCATCAGCACAATGTATAAAATGTTGATGCAGGTCAAGAGCTTTAGTTAATGTTTACATCAATGATGAAAACGAGAAAAAAATAACCATGACATGGTATTTGACACTTAATAGGTTGGTTTGAGTTAAGTTTAAGAAAATGGTAACATGCTGGGATTTTCATTCAAAACTGTCTTTACACAGAATGGTGTAAAACACCAAAAACATTTTGTGTAAAGGGTCTGCAGGCCGAAATACTTTGCAAATCAGTGCGATCTGAAGAGAATGACGAGTGGTTTCAGCTGACAGAAAGTATATAACAACTCATATGATCACTCTTTACAACTTACTGAGCATCTGAAAACACAAAGCACATTAAACCTTGAATTGTGTGTTCCAAAACGGCAGGCCACATTAGGTTCTATTCTTGCCAGCCAAGAATCTGAAGAAATCACCATCACAAACTAGGCAAATAAAGACTTGTTAATTGGAATGCTTGCCTTTGTGCTACTGAGCAGTTTTTTGCATCCTGAAAATTAATATCTTTTTAGAAGATGATGAATCATTTTAATGAGGTGGTTATAAAAAAAAATAACATTGGTTTTCGAGGGTCATCACTCTTTTATAATAATGTTGTTGTAGATCTTGTTGCTCCTTTTCTACTTCCACTTTTTGAATTTTAAAAATATGATGATATGCTGCTGCATGGTATGACACCATTCAAATAATCAATTGTCTTTATAACAAGAAATTTCATGCTGTGTCTCATCTTATTAGTATATTGGGCTTCTCAAATAAAAAAATAAAAAATTACAAGCATGATGATCCAGGTCTAAGCTGAGACAATGCCGTATGATTGGATATGACTAGATAACTCGTGTTTCTTTTTTGTAAATATGGTATCCATGGAGAGGGCTTAGAAAAGGGATGGAATAGGTAATTATTGGAGGATCCAATTGCTATTTAAAGCTGAAGATATATTTTATTTTCTATGATCACAAGCAACTTTTTACCCGACTTCATTATGACTAGCATTAAGGCCAATATAGCTTCCATTGATATTTCTTCTCCAGTACTTTATTTGAATCAGTGGACTTTACAGCGGTTACTGTGTATTGATTTTACAGTATACCCTATTTAGTTTAAACACCTGTTCCCTGTCTGCCTAGACAATGAATTTTATACTCAACAGTTCTATTTTCATATTTTGATCATTCTATTATGATAAATAAAAATAGACATAAAAATAGGTTTGATTATATGTATAATAAAAGTCCTAATAGGTAAAAGCAGATTGGGTTTGTGTAGCACAACGTTCCAGTACAAAGTTGATTTGCCAGAGTACAGACCTTTTCAATATTCCAGCCTTATTGTCTTGCTGTGAAATGCGTCTCAATATTAAACTCTCAGACTTTCCTGGATTAATTTTAAAACCTGACCTTTAGACACTGAGTGGAAAAAATAACATTGTGTCTCAGAGTCCCCATGCAAAGGAAAGAAAAGACTCCCCATGCAACCTATCCCTCAAAGGTTACCTAAAGATACAATTTTTAAATCTGTCTTGAGGACTTTTAGTCATTCTGTAAGCTTTTATCGCAGCATGTAATTATTATAATTTTATTTTTGTTAATTTTTCACCTACCAAGTTTAAACTGCTATTCCCATCATACTGTCAATGAGACGTTGCTAATTTTGAAAAGAGGAGATTGCAAATCTACTCAGAACTGCTCTAGGGACCAGACGTCAAATGGAGTGTTGTGTTTTCTTTATTAAGTGAATTTTCCCAGTATTCTGGACTTTGTTTAAACCACTGATTGTTTCCTCAGTAGATTGGTACTTCACCTTCAGAACAACAATCACAGAAAGTGCAGGATATGTGATTGTACCTGTTTGCTGATATGCAAGGCATCTGTTAGACTCTTGTAATGTGAATATAACTCAAACTACAAACAGCTATGATATTGTTGATTCTGTTTCATGTAAAATACATGCTTTATCCTGGATGTGAGGCAAGTATACTCAAAGCCATATGAAGCTCCTCATTGTGACTTATATAATATAAGGTTTACTATTAAAATATATAATAATGTAATGCAATAATGATAAATAGACAGAACATTTGGAAGGTATACACTAAGACTTGTCAATTTAACATAAAGCCAATTTGTGTTTCTTCTTTTTCCATTCATGTGTACTGCCCCCATTTTCCATAGTGAGTGAATGACTGAAGAATGTCCGCTCCATCCTGGAATGCATCTAAAGCCCATTTGTCCCTGGTCCCCTTCTCAGGCATGGACTGGGTTTAATCCATTTAGTAATTGCCATACACTTCACTGAACTAAAAAAAAAATTATAATAAAAAATACAAGGTTGCGCTCTTAAAATATTATAAAAAAAATTTACAATTTAAATTTACAGTTGTTTTTAATACGTTATATATATATATATATATACGTTTTATATATAATAAGTGGCAGGCTGTCAGGGCCAGTAAATCCTTTGCTGCTGGCCTGAACGCTATCAAATTCACTAATTTACATTTTTATATATTTTTTGTCTATAAATATGTATTTAATTATTACCAATAGCTTATTCTTCCACAACCAACGGAGTTTAGGTTGGAGTTTCTATCTAATTAGATTTCAGTCACATTCAGGTTCAAAGTTATCTTCCATAATCCCTTCACAATAAACACTGCAGGTGCCCTGTAGCTAACAATCCATGATGCCTGAAGCTGTTGCTTTACATGTACATTTACATTTGTGGCATTAAGCAGATGCACTTATCCAGAGTGACGTACAAAGGTGCTTTGAGTCTCTAGCAATGAATAAATCTACACTGGAACGCAAGATTACAAATGTAATATAAATGTAACTCTAAAGCAAACTTGTAAAGTGTTAATTTAAGTGTTTCAGGAAGAGGTAGGTCTTCAAACGTCACTTGAAGATAGCAAGGGACTCTGCTGTTCGGACATCTAGGGGAAGTTCATTCCACCACCTCGGTGCCAGAACAGAGAAGAGCCTTGAAGTATACTTACCTCTCATTCTGAGAGAATGTGGTACCAGTAGAGCAGTGCTGGAGGATCTCAGACAGCGTGGTGCAGTGCGAGATGTGATGAGGTCTCTGAGGTAAAATGGTACTGGTCCATTTTTGGCCTTGTAGGCAAGCATGAGTGTTTTGAATCTAATACATGCAGCTACTGGAAGCCAGTAAAGGCAGCACAGCAGTGGGGTTGTGTGGGAGAACCTGGGCAGATTGAACACAAGTCATGCAGGTGCGTTTTTGATCATTTGAAGTGAATGAATAGCATTCAGGGGAAGACCTGCCAGCAGAGAGTTGCAGTAGTCCAGTTTTGAAATGACAAGAGACTGAACAAACACCTGGGCAGCCTGTCTGGACAGAAATTATCGAATCCTTTGGATGCTGTAGAGAAGAAATCGACAAGAACAAACCACATTAGCGACATGTGAGAAGAAGGACAGTTTATTGTCCATAGTTACCCCAAGGTTACAAGCAGTGACTGAAGGGGAGAGCAGAGAGCCATGAGGAGTTATATGGAGATCTTGACCTGGAGATAAATTGCCAGGGATGACCAGCAGTTCTGTTTTGCTGGGGTTGAGTTTTAGTTGATGAGCACTCATCCATGAAGATATGTCTGTCAAGCATGCAGAGATCTGAGCGGAAGCTGTGGTATCTGATGGAGAGGGAAAAAAAGATGAGTTGAGTGTCATCTGCTTAGCAGTGGTAAGAAAACACATGTGACTTCACCAATGGGATGGGTATAGAGGGGAAAAAAAGGAGGGGACCAAGTACTGAGCCTTGTGGGACAGCAGTGGTGAGTCTGCGCAGGCCAGATGTGGATCCCCTCCATGTTACCTGGTATGAGCGACCTTCCAGGTAGGAAACAAACCATTTCCATGCTGTTCCGCGGATACAGAGGCTCTTGAGGGTAGACAAGAGAGTCTTGTGGTTGACTGTGTCAAATGCTGCTGAAAGGTCCAGGAAGATAAGTACAGATGACAGCTTGGCTGATCAAACAGCATGCAGTTTCTCAGAAACAGCCAAAAAAAACCATCACCATGGAATGTGCTGCTTTGAATCCAGACTGGTTCGGATCATGGAGGTTGTTCTGTGAGAGATAGACAGACAGTTGGTTAAAAACAGTGTGTTCCAGAGATTTCGAAAGAAAGGAGAGAACCAGACTGCTAGCTGGAGTCACTGAGGCCATCTAGCAGGTGTCCAAACACATCAGCATTTTCCCACTTTTTGATTGGATGGTCAGAGGGAGCACACTATTCAGAGCCAGGAAACTGCATCTGTAGCAAACTGAAATTGATTTGATTGCAGATATATTTAGAACATTTACAAGCCGGACATTTTAAGGAAAGCTGGACATTTTATGAAAAGGTCTGCTAAAGCAGTTCAAAACAGTTGTTATGCTTTTTCTAGAACCGTTTATACTTTTTGGTTTCCATATTTGTAGAATTTGCAGAAAAATATATAATTTGCCTTAATTTCCAATCCCCAGGAAAACCATAATGAACAGAAAAAATGCACAAAAATGAAGAAAACGTCCAGAGACCCCATGGTCATTTTATGAGGTTAATATTGATGCTTCTGCTAGAGATGATGTATGCGGGCAAAAACACTGTTTCTTGCTTTAGAAATTACATTCATTCTCACTGCATGAGTTATCTGTCTATGATGCAGCTGTTATACTGCGTTTTACTTTAAGATCGGTAGTTTTTATAATCATGGGGTAATAATGATGATATTAAGAGGTGAATTCATTTATTCAGGACACCACTGAAGTCCTAGGTTTGAAATGCATGGCCAATCTCTAATTATATATGTCTATATAAATTAACAGCAGGTCATATATTTTGGTTATGCATCTAAAAATATATAACATTTCTCTAGCTTGATTTATGCAATATTTTACGATATTGACCATTTAGTGAACATCTTAACATTGAGAGTAACCCTAAAATAGACATTCAAAATGCAGTCATTCAGCAAAGTCTAGCAGCTTGGTTGGAGTGGTTTTACTGTAACTTTGTTAAATCATGTTCAATACAGCAGGTGTAATTAAGACAAATTTACACAGAAGAGTTAAAATAATTAAGCAGAGTTGATACACCAGGTTTGAAATTTGGAAAGTTTTGCATAACTACATCTCAAATTCAAAAATCAGTGGGAAACTTTTCCATAAAAAATGGCAAATATGATACTAATTTCTGATGTGCATTCATTATCCCCCTTTTTCACTTCTACTAACTTTGCAACATCTTAATATATAATGATATTGCAGAAATGTATTAGATATAATTCTTCTTGTTCTAACTGTTTGAAAAATAAATAGAAATCTTGCCAGCTGCATAATTTTTCTTTTGTTTTGTATAAAAACCTACTACCCTGTCCCTTTGTTAAATTATGGTTAAATAATGAAATTTTCCAGCAATATGTTTTGCTTCCCCAGCTGTTACCACAAAATTGTAGGCACACAATTGTATACAATGCCTTTGAATGTAGTAGCATTATTTTTCCCTTGACTTCAACTAGAAGGCCCAAAACTGTTCCAGCATGACAATGTCAATGTGCTCTATGAAGATATAGTTTACATTGTTTGTAATGGATGATATTGAGGGCCCTGCTATAAAGATCTGACTTAAAACTTATAGAACACCTTTGGGATAAATTTTTCATGCTGACTGCACCCCTAAGAACTGATATAAATCTCCTCATCATACATCAAAGGAGGGAAATAACGAAGTACAAATACTTCGTTACTGTACTTAAGTAGATTTCTATGCTATCAGTACTTTACTACATTTATTTTTCAGACATTCTTCTTTCACTCATTACATTTTTACACAAATATCTGTACTTTCTACTTTTTTTATTTCCAAACCAGGGTCGTTACTTTAGTTTAAATCTATTTTGGTGAAATGTCAATATTTTTCCTTTCTTTGCGTGTCGTTTTCACTGGTGTACCATTTCCTTTTTCCATTTTCCATTTCCCGAGTTTACGAAGCTTACAACAAGCAAAGCAAAAAACAACAAGAAGTATGAAAATAACCTGGATGAGACAGATGGAGTCAGCGATGTAAACATAACTGAGAACAGAGACATTCCTGATCACCTGATCATCATCATCTTTTCACTGCTTGTGTTCTATATGGTGGATGTTCAGCCTGGATACATTAGTTTTGTACTAATATATTAATTAGGGCTATGGAAATCAATGTGATAATAATTTGTTTACCTTGTGAAGCTTGAAATATTAAATAATTAACAAAAAATTATTCTTTTTTTTTATTTAAGTGTTTATGGAGTTTAAAAAAAAATGGATTACCATTTACAAATGTTATTCTTTTTTTTTTTATCATATATGATACATTGGGCATTTATGAAAATGTACTGATTACAACAATGTACATGTACTGTATATTTTAAACCCAAAACTGATGATTGTATTTGAAATGTCCACTCCTACTCATCATCATTCTTATCTTTCCCTAACTGCTCTAAGTCACTTGAATTGCCATCCATAACCATGCCGATGACAATTTTAACAGTATATTTTTTTGACATCTGAAAATACATCAATAATGTTTGTGTATTAGGCAGTGAATTTCTTCAAATTTGTGAATTTCTTCTCTGTATTGGTAAATATAACAGATTATGATAATAATTTATTTGTTTTACAAAACAGAAAAATATTAGCAAGCAACAACATTAGATTGGATGTTCAAAAATCACAGACATATTTTATTTCCTTCATTTCCATGAGTATAGAATCAGTTAAAACATAATTCTAAGAGGACCATTCAATTTTTAATTAGTATAATAAATAATAAAAACATTATTTATTTGTATTGTATTTTGTATTTGACATTGTGGCACTAATAATGCAGACTGCATCATAAAATACAATACATTGATGACTAAGTTAAATTACCTTATATACCTGCTGTATCATATTTAATACACATATTTTCAACACGATTGTACCATAACATATCAAAAATATATAAATTCGTTATTAGTTGCTTCAAAAAAGTACTTATTCATATTAAAAAAAACAGTAACAGCATAAACTTTATTTTTACCACAACTTTTTTAAAATCTGCAAAGATCTCCCTGCAAAAAAATAGCAAGTCAATTTATGAAGGCAGCCATATTGGAAAAACCTGCTTAAAGCCTGCTATTGACTGGAGAGCATAGATAACTCCAATAGGGGCAGAAGACAAACCTCAGATTGTAATCAACAGGTTTTCGAGGAAAGTATTGTTGATGCAGGTGGTACCGAGGTCTCAGAAACTAATGTATCTGTATGGGCACTGTATGATGAGGTGTAAACCCGGCCACCCTGAAACAAGGCGCTCTGATTGTCAGGGCCGCTGCACCACTGCCCATTTGTTTGAAGAGAGGACCACCCTCAGGTTGGCCGACCCCTTCGACTTGGGCTTCACGCCATCCAGGCGTACCTGGCTGGGGCTGTGCCCACTAAACAGCCTTGTGAGAGTGGCGGGGAAAGTACCGCTGAAACGCCACTGACTGCATTTTGGACTCCTAAAGCCTGTCGACTACTGCCCCTACCACGTTGCCAAACAGGCCAGAAGTAGCTATTGGGGCATTCAGCAGAAAAACTGCCTCGGCGAGAGTGGGGCCTAAACCACAAGGAAAATCACTCTCCTCGAAGAGTGATCTCCGGAAGCGGAGAGTGCAGATAGTCATGCTGCTACAGCACAGACAATCGTCTCTCTTAAGAGCCGATTGAGCATGCTCCACTCCCAATCGAACAATGCAAAGCTCATTTGTGTCCCCCCGCAATAAATCGGGGGCAAGGAGGGACACACATGCAGAAGTTTGTTTGCTTCTTAGCCATGCTGCACAGATATCTCTTACCTGAACAACAGAAGCTGATGTCACTCCCATCGCTTTGTAGCTTCCTGGTTTGCGCAACGTCGCCCGCCAATGACGTCACGACTGCCTATTGGCCAGATTTTACACGTGATTCAGAGCGTGAACAAGGAAAGGCATTTCCAAAGAGTTTTCGACGCAGCTCGATCCTGAAAGGGAACTGTACTTTTACTTGAGTGAAGAATGTGTGTTCTTTTGCCACCTCTGCCCTGCATCAGTACCTGCATTATTTTATACACAATTTATAAAAGGGCTCTAGGACTGTGAGGGGATCATTAGCTTTTGCTGACAAGAAGTACTATCATTTAAAAAAGAATAAACCATAAAATGGAATAATGGTCATAATATTGAGGAATTCCTTTGGCAAAGATATCTGGTCAATATGTACATTTTGAATTTGTTCATATTGCTGAAAATACCTGAAGATTGCCTAAAAATACATTTTTTTATATAAAAACTGTAAAACAAGAAATATTAAAACTTACACTATTGCTGTTATGTAAATGTTGCTAACCCCATATAGAACAATAATTACATTTTACTATTCTCATTTTCTTTAGGACCATAAAACATTTTTTCTAGGTTTGCCCAGACAAGGAAATATATTGCAGTGTCCCATAAATGTCACTATGATTTGGAATATACTATTGATTATGTGAAATGAAATCTGAAAAACTGTGCATAGTGAGGGAGAGTGGGCTAGGGGGTCAGATGGAGATTGAGAGATGGTAAAATAGGACAAAGATCAGAGAAGCACCTTGAGATGAAGGGGAAAAAAATATCCAGGATGGCAGTGATTAATCTCAAGTGTTGCTGTGACACCTGTATTGACTGACCTCTTCCATATCAGTTTATATGGACTTGACCACTCTGTAGGAGCACCAGAACTATTTTAGGCCCCTGCCTGCCAATGAGAGAACTGTGACAATTACTTTATGGCTGCGTATGTCCTTGCTCACTCGTGTGTACATTTCGACCTTCCTTGAAAAGGTAGAGGTTTGTTGTTCTCTTTTTCTCTTATAAATCTAGAAAGCATTATACAATATTTAATATAGTTTTGGAATTAAATATTGATTTATGTCAAATAAAGGGATAATACTTGATGAGGGAATGGTCCCATTTATTTACCATATCAGTGAGTGAAAAATTATCACACGTATTAGGAACAATTGTACACTGCACATTTATACAATTACCTAATTACCCAATCATGTGACAACAGCACAATGCAAAAGTGCAGCAAAATGCAAAATGATTTATGCAAATTCAGATCAATAGCTTTACTTAATTTTCATATCAAACATGGGGGGGGGGTGATCCCTCTGACTTTATTTGTGGCCTAGATGTTGGAACCAAGTGAAACCTCAGACCTCTTGTGAATTTCACACAGACCCACACACAGAATGGTGTAAAAACAAAAAACATTGTAAATAACTAAACAACAGTTATTTGGGCTAAAACACATAATTGATAAGATTGGTCAGTTGAAAATGGTCGGATTGGTCCAAGCTGCTAAGGAGAAAATGGTAAATCATAATAACTCTCTACACACACCATGAGTCGGATGAGCTACAACAGCTGAAGACCACATTGGGCTATACTCCTGTCAGCCAAAAACAGTAATCTGAGGCTATCATGGGCACAAACTAACCAAAACCAGACAAGTGAACATGGCGATAAATGTTTTGTTAAGTACACACACACACACACACACACTCACACACACACACACACACACACACACACACACACACACACACACACACACACACACACACCACATATGTCTCATATAATCTCATATAATGTTCATTAAATTACATTGCAAATGCCTACAACATCCATGTTAAACAATTATTGCAAGATCCATGTATAACAATTATCCAAGTTGAATTTCTATTGTATTGTCCCCTAAAAAAATAGTTGCTGAAATATGAGAGACATTCTCACTTTTGTGAGATAATGTATGTCATGGCAGTTGGCACTAAATGCAGGTACTTCTGTAGAAAACATTGGTTAGATCGATATTAACAGGCAATTATGTCAATTGATACTTGAATTAGGTCTGAAGCAGTTTTGCTGTGTGCTTTATTGGAGCTGAGCTGGAGGAGGCAAATTGGTTTTGTCTGTAGTTACAACACGCTTTGATTCAACAAGCGCTCTCTTTCGAATCCATCTATATCAATGATTTGAAAAGTCAATGGTAAGGACATCTTCAATTAAATTCATTGTGTCCTCTCTTTTAGAAAATTGAATTACACAAAAGTCACAGTGAAATTTCGGCCTGCTGGCTTGGCAAATAAAATGCACCCGTAAGTACCGAACAGGATCTAGTATCAGATTATACCAGTGGCAGGTGGTCAGGGCCAGCAAAACCTTCTCTGCTGGCCTAAACACTATCAGAAGCACTGACCTACATTTACAACCTAAATTCTAATATTTGTTCCATGAAATTGTATTAGTTTATTCCCAACAGTTTATTCTCTTCTTTTATAGTGTTTCTCTTGGCTGCACTGCTTCCAGTACGTGTATGTGGATGTTAGATTTCTTGTCCAATCAGATTTTAGCCTCTATGTGCTGCCATCTAATCTGCCCAGGGCCTGCAAAGTCTGTCCTGCTGGCCCTTTTACCATTGAAAATATCAGCAACAGGTCTGTTTCTTTAACCAATCAGATTTCATATTCCCCTCACATGGCCAGCTAGCTGGCCCAGAATAGCGTTAGCATTTTTCGATCCTCTGATTTGTTGTTCAGAGGAAAACTGTTACAGCCAAGTTCGACTGAAAAACAAGTGTGTAGCTCTGCACACATGAAGTGTGAGACTTGAGTTAAACGTTTTAATGCTTACGGAAGAAGAGAAATTGATGTGGTCACGGACATACTTAAATATACATTTTCCAGAAAAGCTAGACATCATGAGAAGAGGTCGGCCAACCCCGAAGCTAGCTAGCTTGTCTCAGCCCGGAAAAGGGTTTTTTTGCCACTTCTAGACCAGTGAATATGAGTGGCTCCACTGGCTAACAGCCTCTGAGCAAATTATAAGTATGCATTTCTGGTGAGTAGGTTGTATTTTATTTAGCTTTTTAATGTTTTGGTCATGTTATTAGACAGATATTGATTCTAAACTGCTCCAGATGATGTAGGTGCACAGTTGCGGTGCTACTGTAGAGTTTTGGAGTTGTCTTAACTGGGTTTCTTGCTTTAGTAAAATGGTATTCAATCTCCATATGTAAAATGCCTCTCTGTAATGCCACACGTTGTTATATTGTGTTTTAGTATTGTATTGATGGTTTCTATAATTGCGACATGATAGTGGTGGTATAAGGAGGTGGATTAAGTCGGGTAAGTCCCCACTGAAGGCTAAGGTACCAAATGCACGGCCCACCACTGGATTATACCTTTAACTCTTCAATCTTAAGACTTTAATCGTCTGCTTCCTCTCAAGGTTTCTTTCTTATGCCATCTTGGGGAGTTTTTCCTTGCCATAGTCTGGCATAATCAGCTTGCTCATTAGGGACAAAAATCTTAATAATTTTTATCACCACATTATGTATAAAGCTGCTTTGAGAAAATGTTTATTGTTAAAAGCACTATACAAATAAAAATCAATTGAATTGAATTTAATTAAACTAATTAATAAATTCAGATAAACAGCTCGAAGCATGAATTCTTGCCCAAAATAAGGTAAAAAAATAAAATAAAAATGCAAAATAGGACTATTTAACCAACATGTACAGTGTTTAGCAAAGTTATTTGCACACAATAAATAACACAATAAAAATGAGAAAGAAAAAAAAAAATCCTGAAAAGGATCAGATTTAAGACAAACTAAAAATTTGGGAGAAATGTTATCTTTTACCAAAGTTAAATTTTAAAAAAGGAATGTTTTAATGAAAACAACTGTTAATAAAAACGATTGTTATTATACCACTGTCAGGGATCCACCAGCCACACCTTCACCTATCATTCCAAGCCACTCTCCCACTTACTAATCAGCTACACCTGGCCCTCATCAGTTCCCATGCTATATAACCCCCGTTCCTCCACCATCTCATTGTCCGTTCTACAGCTTAGGCAACAGAACACTGTCGGACTACCCAAGCTACACAGCATAGTTTACCGTTGGCTACGTGACTCTATGTGGTATTGTTTTGCATCTGTCTGATCTCAGCTCTCACCTGGTTTGGCAAACCTGGGGTTTCATTACCAGCTTGCTCATCAGGGACAAACTTACTCATAAAGAACATATTCATTTTTAATCACCGCATTATCTGTGTAATGCTGCTTTGAGACAATGTTCATTGTTAAAAGCGCTATACAAATAAAAATGAATTGAATTGAATTGAATTACGGTTTCCCATTTCGTGCTTTGCCCTGTTATCTCTAATTAAAAAGCCTTGTGGATTTCACTTCGGTTTCCGGCACGTTCTTTCGCCTGACAGAAGAACGGACCTGCACAAACCGAGGGGCACCAGAACACGGAAGGAAAGAAACCGCGTTACCTCAGCACGGAGGACCAGCCCGCTGCCGCGTCCTGGTTAGCGGAGGACCAGCCCGTTGCCGCGCCTGAGTTCGTGAGGGAGCTCACCGCCGCGCTTCGGGAGACTTGCCGGCCGGAAGCCGCACACCAAACTCCTCCACCATCCGGCAGCCCGATGGCTCTCCCAGCGTCTTTTTCCGGAAACGTGGCGGAATGTCATGGCGTCCTGCTCCAGGCGGCCATCTACATCGAGATGCGACCCTAATGTTTTCCTAGCAAACGAGCAAAGGTCGCGTTTCTGATCTCGCTACTCACCGGAAGAGCAATAGCGTGGGCGAGAGCGCTCTGGAGCGCAGCGAGCCAGGCCCTGACGTCATACGCCGCTTTCACGAGTCATTTCACCGAGGTTTTTAGCACCGCCCCCGGGGATACCTTAACGGCCGATCAGCTGCTCAAAGTCCACCAGGGGATAGACAGCGTGTCGAGTTACAGCCTCCGCTTCCGCACTCTGGTGGCATCTGCTGGTTGGGATGAGAAAGCGCTGTTGGCTGTATATCGCAGAGGCCTAAATCAGGAGCTCAGGCTGGCGATGGCCACTTATGATGACTCTCTGGGGCTTGAGGCATTTATCCAGAGATCCATCCGAGTCTCTCAACACCTGGCCGCCTGCAAATCCCCCGAGGTCGAACCAGCACAGGCTATGGGGGTGCCAACAACTCCAGAACGTGAACCCATGCAATTCGGGACACAGCGGCTGTCTCGGCAGGAAAGGGAGCGTCGGTGGGCGGCTGGAGCTTGCCTCTACTGTGGAGAGAGAGGACATCGCGTGGCCCGATGTCCTGTGAGGCCTCCTCTTTGGACGGTGAGTAATGTCACGCTTCCTTCAGACATTTCTCATTTATCTACGCTCAGGGTCACCTTGGTAACCCCTGCTCTCTCTCTATCGGCTATTGCCCTAGTCGACTCTGGATCCGCGGGGAACTTCATCTCCCAGGCGTGTCTAGACCGCCTCCAGCTACCCGGCAGAGGAGATCCCAAGAACTGGCCGTCCAGACCATCCAGGGACGACCATTAGGAAAGAGCAAGGTGAAGTACTGTGCTCCACTTATCGTCCTCCAAGTCAGAGTGCTACACCAAGAGGAGATTCAACTTCTCGTACTGGAGGATTCGACAGTGGACTGTATGAAATATGGTTTTCCGTCCATTCCTCCATCGGTTCGTAATCCTTTACATCGACGACATCCTGATCTACTCCAGGATGCTGCAAGAACATCACGAGCACGGAGCATCACAAGCATTCCATCGCTCCGAGATACAGTTCCTGGGTTACAACATCAACGCAGCAGGCATCAGGATGGATGAAAGAAAGGTGATGGCCATATGGGATTGGCCCGTTCCCACCTCGATCAAGGAACTCCAGAGGTTTCTAGGCTTCGCCAACTTCTACCGCTGGTTCAATGGAGGTTTCAGCCTGGTTACTGCCTCACTCACGTCTCTCCTGCGAGGAAAAGCCAAGACTCTCTCCTGGACCCCAGAGGCACAAAAGGCCTTCGAGGAGCTACGCACGAGGTTCTGTGCCGCTCCGCTTCTCCGTCATCCTGACCCCCAGCTCCCGTTTGTTGTCAAGGTGGACGCATCTTCCACGGGCGTAGGGGCCACCCTCTCCCAGCAGTCGGGGACTCCCCCTCGACTCCATCCCTGCGCCTACTTCTCAAAAAAGCTGTCTCCAGCAGAACAGAATTACGACATTGGTAACCGAGAATTCCTAGCCATCAAACTGGCCCTGGAGGAGTGGAGACACTGGCTGGAGGGGGCTGTCCATCCTTTCACAGTCATCACAGACCACAAGAACCTTCAGAGTCTCCATGAGGCCAAGCGCCTAAACCCCCTTCAGGCACGGTGGGCTCTCTTTTTTACCCGGTTTAACTTCAGCATCACCTATCGGCCAGGATCAAAGAACGGTAAGGCCGATGCTCTCTCCAGGGTGTATGGACCTGAGGAACCCACCGAGCCTGGGCCTATCTTGCCTCCGACGATCGTTCTGAGCCCGATCATATGGGAGTTGGACGAGAACATCCGCAGGGCCACACGAGGAGAACTGGCGCCCCCTGGTTGTCCCGGGAACCGGACCTTTGTTCCTCCGGTGTGTCGACAGGCATTTACAGCTGCAGGAAAACTCCCCAGCTGTTCTGAAAGGGTCAGAAACCAGCCTCGAGAGGCATCAAGGTGTTGTTCTCGGCACAATTTTCTTCCCGCCCGGAACGATGTCATCCTCACTGCAGTCAAGAGAGTTAAAGTAGGCCAGTCACTGACTGTGAGGCAGTTCCTCCTCCATTTGAGACCCCTCCAGTGGTGGCTCAGAGGCAGAGGGTTCACCCAAAAGGGCAATCAATTCCATACTATCAAGGTCTTGCGGCGAGCCCTGCGGGACTTAGAAGTATGGACAGAACCTACCTTCCTGTCTTAAGGCCCCGTTCTGGGAGCGCCTTGTCATCGCGTAACGCTAACGATGAACACATCCCGCACGGGGTGGGGAGCGGTCATGAGTGACCGCTCTGCACAAGGTCGGTGGGACAAGTCACATCTTTAATGGCACATAAACTGCCTGAAGATGATGGCCGTGGTCTTGGCACTGGAACACTTCCACCGAGAGATCGCCACGTTTTGGTCCGTATGGAAAACATGTCGGTAGTCTCATACTCATCTCACCCCTCTGTACAGTCGCGAGGTGGTGGAGCAGATATGGCAGAGATATTACAGAGCCCAGGTGGATCTGTTTGTGACATGGAAGACTTCGCACTGTCCCCTCTGGTACTCTCTCTCTCACCCAGCCCAATTGGGGCTGGATGCCATGATGCAAACATGGCTGAATGGTTCGTCTGTACACCTTTCCCCCTATCGTGCTGCTTCCGGGAGTTCTGGAGAGAATCCACCAGGAAGGAGCTCGTCTTCTGCTGGTGGCACCTCAGTGCCCGGGCAGACCTTGGTTTATAGACCTGCTGTCCCTCCTCGAGGGACCTCCTTGGGAAATTCCTCCCAGGAGGGATCTCCTCTCACAGGCAGAGGGCCCCCGAGGCAGTTGCTGGCAGCTGGTCTCTTTCCTGAGGTAGTAGAGACTATTCTCCATTCCACAGCTCCCTCCATGAGGAGTTGGACCCAGTTAACTGCCCGCTTGGTTCAGTTCTGGAGTTACTGCAGGAACAGTTTGTTCCTCAGATTATTGTACTTATTGTACTGTGCCATTCGGGCAGCCGCTGGGGAAACACCCCCCTTGTGACACGTTTACTACGCGGCACCCAGAGGCTGAGGCCCGGGACTCAATCCAAAGTGCCAGTGTGGGACTTGGCCGTTGTGCTGGCAGCTCTATCTGAGGCCCCCTTGGAGCCCTTGGCTGACATGGCCCTTAAGGTATTTGTTGGTTTAGACCGCGTTTCTCCTGGCAATCTCCTCCCTTAAGAGGGTCAGGGACCTACAGGCTCTTTCTCATCCTTTCCTAGCCTCTAACCATGAAAAGCAAAGTGCAAGCACTAGACACATACCTCCACAGGATGAGTGCGTGGAGGAAGTCGGTACAGTTGTTCATCTGCTATGGCCCTCACAGGAAAGGTTTACTGGCTAATAAGCAGAAGCTCAGTAGATGGATTGTGGATGCCATTTGTCTGTGTTATGAGTCCTCTGGTCTTCCCACTCCTTTCGGAGTTACGGCTAATTCCACCCGCGGTATGGTGGCCTCTACGACCTAGTCTGCTGGAGTGTCACTCCAGGACATTTGCTGACCTTTGGCAGGTTCTATGACCTCGACATCAGAGCCACTCCCGGCTCCTCTGTCCTGCATGCAGGTGGGGCTCAGACACACTAGGCACACTGGTCAGTATGGCGTGATTGGACACTCGTTCCAAAAGCGTTTTTGACACAGCTCGAGTTCCTTAAAGTTAATGTCACTAAGTTACGTAGGTAACCCAGGTTCCCTGATGAAAAGAGAGTTACGTCAATAGTTCGATACTCCTTGCAGCACTTACCTTCTCCTTCTTCAGAAGCTGATGTTGCTCCCATCGCACTCACATTTAGTAGCTTCCTGGTTTGCGCGAAGTTGCCCGGCAATGACGTCACGACTTCCTATTGGCCAGATTTTACACCTGATTCAGAGCGTGAACAACGCAAGGCGTTCCCAAAGTGTTTTCAACGCAGCTCTCGTTCCCTCAGGAAACTATGGTTACCTACGTAACCTAGTGATGTTTTTAACAAACAATCAATTAAATGTCTATTTATACCGTATGTGCACATGTGTCAGAAAAAAGTTGTACAAGTTGTAAGCTGCAGCAGACACTTTGTTCCTTTCTCTCTCTTTGCATCTCAGTGCTTACATTTACCTAATTGCTGTGTCTACAAAGTGTGTGTTTATTTTTATGCATAAATTCTTGCTGTCTAATGCATGAAATGTGTCACATATTATACAAGTTTTCAATGCACACAGATAGTCTGCTGTAACTATATGCCAGAGAAGGTTTCCAGTGGCTAGTTGACCCGGTACCTGCTCTTGCACATGTTAATACTCTCATTAAGACTGTGGAAGACGGCTGAAGAATCACCAGTAGGAGTTAAAAGTGTCTCCGAATTTTTATAAAAATTCGCACAGCTTTTTTGCTGTTGTTGTTACTCCCTCATCAACTCAGAATTGTGCTTCTGCTATTAACTGTGCTTACAACTTTAACAGTAATGATAAATTAGCAGATTGTTTTTCCTCCATTTCAGCATCCTTGAGTCTAAATTCATTACAGTGTGTGTAGCTAAAAGGTCTAGTCACATTCAAATTTATCAGCATTAATAGAAATCTTTACAGATACACTGCTGGCCAGTTTTGTGGACATCCCGAAGGATTGTAATAATATGAGAAGGTCAGAATTATCTAAATGTCCACTATCACTGTGCATCATAATAAAGTTACCAGAGTTACACCCTATGCTTACATGATTTTAAAGGTGTGCGTATCTGGGTCTCTTTCTGATGCCTGATGTTACAATCGTTCAAATTCACTTTTTTGCTCCTTAATCTGAATTCAGTACTCCATAATGCCAAAGTGAAAACAGAATTCTAGAAACATCTGTGAAAAAATTTTTTTATTTAAAAAATAACCTAAAATATCACATGTACATAAGTATTCAGTCCCTTTGATCATTACTTAGTTGAAGCACCTTTGGCATCAATTACAGCCTCAAGTCTTTGTGTGTATGATGAAATTTACAAACCTGGATTGGGGGATTTTTTTATACCATTCTTCATGTCAAATCCTCTCAAGTTGGGTGGAGTTGGATAAAAACCGTCAGTGGACAGTCACTTTTGGGTCTCTAAAGAGATGTTTAATAGAGTTCAAGTCAGGGCTTGGCCCAATCTGAGGTCCTGACTGCCGGTTTTATTGAGGATAACTTTGTACTTTGTTCCATTCAGCATTCCCTCAACTTTGAGCAGTTGGCAAGCCTCTGTTGCAAAAAAACACCCCTACAACATGATGCTGCCACTACCATGCTTCACTGTGGGGATGGTATTGATCAGATGATGAGTCAACTTCAGTTTAAAGTCCTCAGTAAAGCAAACATTTTTCGTCACATTCCCCATTAATATAGCAATCACATTTCACACAAACACAAACCAAAATTAAGAGAGATGACAATATGTCAATTATGTGCTTTGTAATTAAAGTTAGATTCTCTAAATAAGCGTTCATTTCCCCTATGAAACTCCATGTAGAACAGTGAAAAATTATATAATTAGAAAGAAAAAAGCAGAAAAACTGTATTTGGCAACATTATTATGCAATTATCATTTGTCATTATTAAGTTTGCAGTTAAAACCATAGTAATCGGACACATTGGCAACAATAAGACAATAAAAAATTAGTGGAGGTAGGACTGGATAGTGGATTGTGCCAAGTCTGTCAACAAAACAAAGATAAATAATTTTAACTTTAGCCAATGTGTACCACTGCCCACTGTTCTTCCATGCTTGTGCCATGGAGATGACAACAAATTTTAGGAACATAATTATTTGATAAAATTCTGTCTTAAAAAAAAGAAAAAAATGTATAATACCTTGGGATATAAATTTACCATGCTTTAAGTTTCAGCTTATGTCTTTGCTGGCTCATTCTGAAAAGAAATGAAAGAACAAAAATGTAATTTTCTCCCCATTAATTTATTATTTATTTTTTTTCATTTTTGATTAGAATTGCAAACAACTAGAGTCGATTTAATGGGCTCCAGTCCCTAATTGCATTTTTGGAATTTGTAACTCATCACAGCTCTGTAATTAATATGAACTACTCTGATTGAGCTTTACTTTCTGAAGCAGCAGTACAAAAAAAAATCCTAATTAATGACTCTTTGCATGATATGCTCATCAATTCTGCTCTAAAATTAAAAATAAAGTAAGCTGCATCTCTTTTCAGAAAGAAAAGTCAGTGCTGTTCAGCAATGTTCAAACCATTGTTTGAACATTGCTGTTCAGCAATGTTCAAACAATGGTTTTGATGGCTTGAGAAATATTGTGAACAGAAACATTTATTGAAATTAACATCATACGTTTTAATCATTATCATGACTTCAGCTTTGTGTACAAGAAGATTATATAAATGAACTTCCCTGTTTCTAGTTTTTTTTCCCAAACACTTCGCTGTTACGAACAAGCAAATAGTGGCACAAAAATGCATTTGTTTGAGTTACACTAATTATCTGACTGATTTGTTGTTAAGGTAATTAAAAGCTGAAAGCTTTGCCTTTTGGGTTTAGCCCATTTTTTTTCCCCAGGAGTATCTTTAAAAATAAAAGGGAAGCAGTTTTTAAATATTATTTACACAACCTTTTAAAAAGCAAACATCTCAAACCTGCTTTTTGTATTTCAAACAACATATTTCTATGGCAAGTAACATTTTATTTGATATCTTCTTGTTAAAAATTTTGAAAACCCTGTATAACACACAAAAAAGCAAAATTATTCATTTAAATAATTATTTTCTGTCACCACAACACTTTGATGTTGATACAGGTACTATTGAAAATGGGAAAATAAATTATAGCATTACCTGATTACTTATTCCCATAACACCAATTCAAATTAATATATGCCTTGTGAATTTTTGACCTTTCAACTAAATCCTATCAGGGTTTTTTTCTACCATCCTGTTTATCAAAGAAATAGGGAAAGAAAGAAAACATTAGAGCTTCATTTTTTCGCAAACCTATTTTGCCTCCGACTCCGAGTGGGTATCAACACGAAATACAGCATATGAGATTTTAGTTTTCAAAGCTGTCTGTTTACTTTGAGCTAAAATCCTATTACAGTTGAAAAGAAACTGATTTCTTACATGTTGCACAGTACATCATTTTTACATCTGTGCAGAAGCTTAAAAAGCTGTTAAAAATGTCTTAATAAACCTTAATGGATTATGCCGTAAATGTCCATCTAGTTCAGCATTCCTTTCAAAACCATTCCTTGTTAATGTTTAAATCCTATGAATAATACAGGAACATTGTGGAAAATATTGACACTGTCCATCACTTTCCAAGCATTGCCTCCTGTCACTCGAGGCTAATCTGATTTTGTATTCTGTTTTTTTACCTCGGACATGATGTTGCTGCATTTTTTTTTTTTTTTTGGATTAGTGAGTACAAGCAGACAAATAAATACATTTTCCCACTTTGGCAGTGATAAGATAAAGAAGAAAAATACTGTTGGCCCCTCATTAATTTTACTGAGTGCAAAGCAAACGTCATATTTTATTTTTATTTAAGGCACCTTCAGTCTAAAATTCAGTCACATTACCTCTGAGAAATTTTTTTTTTTAATTTTGATACCCTGGAGTACTTTGAAGTTTCCCCATGCAAAAGAAAGATGAAGCCTTTTTGCCAGTGGCTCCAGAGCAGCAAGTTACATCTGAAGCTCAAAAGAGTCAGAGGTTGCCAACGTGATGACTATAAGGCAATCATGTTGTGATGTGGAATCCTTTAGTCACCTCTCTCATCTTGTGTGGCACTGCTATGTACACAAGTTATCACCTGCCAGAGGGGCTTTGGTTTGTCTGTTGTAGTCGTTTTATAAAGTCTTATTCCATGATTGATATACAGTATACATGAAAGTTTTCTTCAGTGCAGCTATTACTTATGTCAGATTAAGCTTTACCTGACTTTAATCTTCATAGGGACAGGTATCCTTACAAATCTTAGATAATCCAATTTTTATTGGGAACAAAGTACAAATTTGAATTACTATTTATAATGTGTTGGTTTAGTTTCATTTTATATGAATAGAAACTAAATAAAAGTTAAAGCTAAAAAAAATCTAATATCTCTTCTATTATTGAAATCATGCAATTTGATATTAAGCCAAACGTTCGAAAGTATATTTGTCGCCTTGCATCTCAAAAAGCTCTGCTTGCTTTGATTTGTGTGTTATGTTAATATTTGGTAATTCTATTGCAATAGTCCAAAGTAGACACCTACTCAATAAACAATCTGCAGCCTGTCAACAGCCTGTCAGATCAGGTTACTTATCAAGCAGCCAATCAACTGACATTATATGTTTTTTGTTTGTTGGGGTTTTGCAAAACCAATATAGCCTATTTCTAATTGTATTCTATTTCTAATTGAAAGCCTAATGTGGACTGTTTAAATAGTGATCCAAATTAGTAAATTTTGCATCTATCTATCTATCTATCTATCTATCTATCTATCTATCTATCTATCTATCTATCTATCTATCTATCTATCTATCTATCTATCTATCTATCTATCTATCTATCTATCTATCTATGGATCATTAAGTAGTAGTAGAATTTTCATTTTTACGCTGTGCACTCCTGAAAAAATGGTCTTTATCATCAAACCATCGGTCACAAAATGAGTAAGAATTAAACAAACGCACACCTTAGATCTCATATGCAACCGTTTGCTCAGTTCATATTGCTATAGTGACATGTTCTACAGAAAGCTAGAAACAATGATATTCACAAAATAAAAAATATTACAATATTTTCCAAAAATATCTTCTGCCATATTTATATATTTCTTTTAAAGGAATAATCAGCATTTTGTTATCTGCCACACCTGATGCAGACCATCAAGGGCCAGAGGATAAGCTCATAAATGGAACCAGGATTAATAGATCAAAGAGAGATTTACAGCATGTTTACTCCTTGCTAATTTCCTGACTCATATCTTTATAGTTTAATGTATTCATAGCTTAATAGTTTTTTGCCCAGGAATGTATACTATTGAAAACAGCAGATTTTACAAAACAGTAATAGGGCTATGCAAGACATTGAGCATTATATCTTTATTCAGACTGACATTTTTGTAGGGTGATTTAATTTGAATTAAAAATACATTTAATAAATAAAAAAAATAGTTTCTTTAAGTTGACATTTAAAAATTCTATGTTATAATGAGAAATTTCTGCATAATTATGATGTTATTGAAGCACTATTCTGATGAGGAAAATTCTAATATTTTGGATAAATGGAAATTGATTTACAACCCTAAATAGGTTTGAAGCATATAATTATTAAATGAAGCTGTTTTTCCCATCAGTTAGCTTCATCACTGTGGCTTTAAATTTTAGCCTTTGCTTGCAAATGCCTGTGTCTCATACAGAGATGGGAGGTAACGAAATACAAATACTACTGTGCTTAAGTCGATTTTACTTTAACTAATTTTTACACAAATATCTGTACTTTCTACTTTTTACATTTTTAAAACAGGCTCGTTACTTTAGTTTTAATCTATTTGGTGAAATGTCAATTTTTTTTATTTATATTTTATTCTAACTGTGTGCCGTTTTCAGCCCATCAACCTATTTTCTGTCATTGCACAGCTTTTTTAATATTTCACTGGTGTATAATTTCCTGGCTCCCACACACCACAGACGTAGGCTAGTTTACAAAGCTAAAAATGAGCAAAGCAGATGGCAACAAGGACTATGGGGTTAACGTGGATGAGACAGATGTAGTCAGCGAAGTAAACATGACTGAGAACAGAGACATTCCTGAACACCTGATCATTATCTACTTTTCTCTGCTTGTGTTCTATATGGTGGTTGTTCAGCATTTTTTTTTTATCATAATGCAGAAATGAACTTAAATGGCTTTGTCTTCTTTTATCGTACATATAAGAGCAATATACAGACATAAATAAAACATCATAATAAATATATAATTAGAAAGCTCAAATTTATTTACAAATGTCTAGTTGTAAATAAACCAATTCAAATCGAAAACAAATATTCTCTGATTATGTAAACCGTATTCAATTTAGAAGAGATACAATTTCGTCTGTGTCACCTCATTAACCGTCCGTGTGAAAACATAGCAAAGTGTCCATTTGGTGTTTTAATGATTTGCATAATTTTAAACGCCATCATTTCTTTAAAACTTTTACAAGAATATTTTGTCTTCATGCTCTATGTTGAGTCTGGTTTAACCAGTGGCGCTCGGTCATGGCCAGCAAAGCCTTCTCTGCTGGCCTAAACACTATCAGAAGCATTGACCTACATTTACAACCTAAATTCTAATAATTGTTCCATGAAATTGTAATAATTTATTCACAACAGTCTATTTTCTACATTTCATAGCATTTCTCTTGGCTGCACTGCTACCAGTGTGATGTGGATGTGAGATTTTTTGTCCAATCAGATTTCAGCCTCTATGTGCTGCCCTGACAATGTAATGTCTGCCCAGGGCCTTCAAAGTCTGTTCTGCTGGCGTTTTTACCATAGTCTCCTTAAAAATTTGCTATGTTTCTTAAACCAATCAGATTTTAAATTTGCCTCACAGGGCCGGCTAGCTGGCCCAGAATAGCATCAGCATTTTTCCATCCTCTGATTTGTTGGTCAGACGAAAACTGTTACAGCCAAGTTCGACTGCCATAACACATCTTTTAAAATCCATTTTTTTTAAAGGTTAGACATCGTAAGGAGAGGTCGGCCTCTAAGAGCTAGCTAGCTTGTTTCAGCCTAGGAAAGAGTTTGTTTGTCGCTTCCAGACCAGTAAATACAAGCGGTACCACTGAATTACAGCCTCTGAGGAGCGGAGCAAATTATGACTATGCATCTCTGGTGAGTAGGTTGTATTTTATTTAAAGTGTTTTTGTCATGTTATTAGACAAATATTGATTCTGAGCTGTTTCAGATGATGTAGGTGGCACAGTTGCGTTTTTGTATAGTATTGATGGTTTCTATAGTTGTGACGTAATAGTGGTGGTATTAAGAGGTACAGTAGGTCGGGTAAATACCAACTGAAGGCCCAGGTACCAAATGCACGGCCTGCCACTGGGTTTCACTAACAATAAACATACATTTGCATAAACCATCAATATTCATCAATGCCTATGATGATTAGAGTATTACAATTTTTAAATAAAATTACAATTAATTTAAGGTACATTTAAAACAGGTAAAAATGTGCAATTAAGTTGCGATTAATCATGATTAAACTCATTGCAATAATGTGATTAATCATGAATAAATATTCTAATCGGTTGACAGCTCTAACATTGATATGATGTGAGGTCAATTTACCAGCATGACACTAAAACAGGTAGTAGTAATTACTACAGCGTTTCTGGATTAATAAATGATAAGAAACCAACTAGGAAGTAAAGTGGCTTCATTTCCAATCATGAGAAATATAAAGATTGAAATGTGTAAAAAAAAAAAAAAAAAAAGAAAAAAAAAAAGAATAATAATAAACAAATAAATAAATACAATAGGAACAACCCTTCAAAGAGCCTGAATCCTTGACGTTGGCATATACATGCCTGAGAATACTAATAATTTCCCCTTATATTCCCCTTATCGATATTAATTATCATTAGCTTAAAAATCTTTCTAGGCAAATGCTACTGGACTGATGTCAGGACAGCCTTTGTGAACCAGCACTGAGAATATAAATTACACTGTAGGTACAGAGCACTGACGTCAGGACAGTTCAGCATTAAGAAAAAAATGTGAAGCTTTGCACTCTAAGTTATTGGTTATAAATTGCGAGTGCTGCGATGGTGACACCTCATACCATTAATAACACGTTGCAGCACAGCAATTCAATTATTCCCTCTGCTCTGTCACATGGAAGAGTTGAGCAGATTTGGCAAAGTGCTATGCTCCAGCGGGAACTACTCAGTGGGCAGCAGTGCTTAATGGATGGGTCAGGATCACAGAAAAAGACAAATAGTACACTACCTCAGGGCCTTGGTCCCAAAGAGCACGTGAAAATGGAACAGCTCAAAATTCTGTCAAGACAAACAGGGCCAGGAGTCCAATCACACAGCCAGGGCTTGTTTTTGAGGTGTGATAAAGGGGAAGGTGCACTGGGAGGAATCAGTTTGTCAAGTGTAAAAGCAGTGGCTTGGCACATGTTCCAACAGTCTGCCTATAGTACCAGGTTAAGACTCAACCAGGATTTTCAATGCACCCTAGGCAAAACTAAGAGGTAATGAATTTATTATTTATTCTTTTGAATATGACCAATCATGGTATATAAAAAAAGTAATCCTTGTATCTGTCAAGTTTTTTTGAGGCAGTCTGGACTGTAAAAAAGAACTAAATAATTCAAATGCTTTGCTAACTAAAGTCTATTTTGTAATAAAATTGCAGATTAAATTTTTATACAGTCTTTACAGCATTTCCCCTGTTGCTAACGGTGGATGGAAATTGTGTTTAAACAAACTTAATTTTAAATTTAGTCTACATAAACAAGTATATACACCTGTGCCTTCCTATTCTATGTGTACTCTCCCATTTCTGTTTTAGGCTGAAAAATGGAAAACCCAGTTCTGTCTTCTGCCAGAGCATCTCCCCCACAGTTTGACATGTGCATTCTAAGATGCTTTTCTGCTCCCCATAGTTTTAAAGAGTGCTTATTTCAGTTACTCTTCCCCTCGGCTCAATCCAGTCTAAGCTTTCTCATCTGACCTCCTCAGACAGCAAGGGACTTGGTGAACAGATGTACTGCGTTTTGTTGTTTTCAAAACAAACTAATGTTCAGCCCATTTGCCACAAAGTATTCACTGAGATCACATTTTCCTTTTTTTAATCTGAATATTGAATAACATTTATCATCAGAATCTGCATGGTTTCTACACTGCACTTCTCTTACATTATTGGATGTTGGAATAATTGCATAATTACTGAAATGAGCATGGGTGAAAGTATTTCAAGTGACTACAGTGCAATTCTTTTCTTATATTTGATACCAATATAGTTTATAGGGTAATTTAAAAAGACATCTGGCTTAAATGCATTTGCCTTTAATAAAGCTCAGGGTCCCCACTACAATCAGCAAATGAAAAAAGCCATTGAAAATATATTTGTATATATGTGAAATATATATGTGAAATAAAAAAATAAATCCCAAATTAGTTTACAAAACATAATTCTTATCAGCAAGAGCAGTTAATTAATAAAGATGGAACAGAGCACTGTGGCTCTGAAAATGTGAAGTATCAAAAACAAATGCATTTAATTTGAAGGCATGAATAAATACCTATTTTTTGACAAATGAGCTTACCGTTAAAGGTGTTAACGCTACAGAGTTCAAAAGTGACCTACCATTATTGCATTAATCTAAAGATTTCAGAGGTGGGAGATAACTTTTTACTTTCACTCATTAAACTTTTTACACAAACATCTGTACAATAAACTTCTTACATTATCAAAACAGGCTTGTTACTTGAGGTTCCTTTCAGGAACACAAGCTGCAACAACACTTTGGGAATGCCTCTGTTTGTCCATGCTCTAAATCTCATGTGAAATCTGTCCAACGGAAAGGAGCAACATCACCGGCGGGGTGACATCACAATCAGTAAGCTATAAATGCACACTGATGCTAGCTTCTGTATGTTCAGGAAGTGCTCTGTATGTGTATACTGTATTCTTCTTCTTTCAGATGTTTCCGTTAGGGGTCATGGCAGTGGATCGTCTGTCTCCATACCCCCCTGTTCTCTAAATCTGCCTCTTTCAAACCAACTACCTGCATGTCTTCCCTCACCACATCCATAAACCTCCTCCTTGGCCTGTCTCTTTTCCTTCTTCCTGGAGGCACCATCCTCAGTATTCTCCTACCAATATAACCCATGTCTCTCCTCTGCACATGTCCAAACCATCTCAATCGCACCCCCCTGACCTTGTCTCCAAAACGTCCTAAATGTGCTGTCCCTCTAATACACTTATTTATTATCCTGTCCATTCTCGTAACTCCCAAAGAAAACCTTAAAATCTTCAGCTTTGCTACCTCCAGCTGTGCCTCCTGTCTTTTACTCAATTCAATTCAATTCAATTCATTTTTATTTGTATAGCGCTTTTAACAATGAACATTGTCTCAAAGCAGCTTTACACAGATAATGCGGTGATTAAAAATGAATATGTTCTTTGTGAGTAAGTTTGTCCCTGATGAGCAAGCCAGTGGCGACTCTGGCAAGGAAAAACTCCCCGAGATGGCATAAGGAAGAAACCTTGTGGCAGGTATACAAGGTTGCGGGGTACAGTGATGATGATCAAAAGCGAACTGTATTCCTGAGTCAGTGTAGGAGACTGTTGACATCAACTACAGTTCAATCCATCCTCAAAGCTCCCGTTCTTACTCCGGAATTTCATGGAACCACCCAAGGCGTTGATGACAAACCTTCCCCAGCCCAGAGTGGCCTCCAGTCAAAGAGAACACTATCCAGAGGCAGGCCTGGACGAAGTGGGAAGATCCACGGAGGGGAGAGGGGCAGGAACAGTGGTCACTGGAGCCTCAGGAGCATGTTTAACTCGACCGAGGGAGAGAGAGAGAGAGAGAGAGAGAGAGAGAGAGAGAGAGAGAAGAGGGTGACAGGAAGAGAAGGATATGGATTATTTTGTGTACCTATTGTTGCATGAGAGTTAAAGTCACTGTGCAGTTTGGACTCTGGCAAGACTCGCTATGGCAGCATAACTAAAAGGGAGAACCAGCAGGTAACACAGACATGAGGGATCTCTGGGATAAGAGACGACCCACCACACCACCATCAACAAACCTGAGTGAACGCGTGAATGTGAGGGGACGACAGCATACAAATATCCCAGTTCACCAAACACTCTATATGTTTCCTCCAGATCTGAGCCTTTACCTGAGAAAAAATCTACTGATTAAAGGCTTGACTGAATAAATATGTTTTCAACCTTGACTTGAACACTGAGACTGTGTCTGAGTCCCGAACACTTATAGGAAGGCTGTTCCATAACTGCAGGGCTTTATAAGAGAAAGATCTGCCCCCTGCTGTAATCTTCATTATTGGAGGAACCAACAGATAGCCAGCACCCTTTGATCTAAGTAGGCGTGGAGGATCATACTGGTACAGAAGTTCACTCGGATACTGCGGTGCGAGACCGTTAAGTGCTTTATACGTCAGTAGTAGTATTTTATAATCAATGCGAGATTTGATTGGGAGCCAGTGTAGACTGATTAATACAGGGTTGATGTGGTCATATTTCCTAGATCTAGTGAGGACTCTTGCTGCTGCATTCTGAACTAACTGAAGCTTATTTATGCACTTACTCGCACACCCAGACAGTAAAGCGTTACAGTAGTCTAATCTAGAAGTAACAAAGGCATGAACTAGTTTTTCTGCATCCTGTAACGACATCATATTTCTAATTTTAGCAATATTTCTAAGGTAAAAGAAGGCGATCCTGGTAATATTATTCACGTGAGCCTCAAAGGAAAGACTCTGGGCAAATAATCACACCAAGGTCTTTGACAGCCGTACACGCTGAAACAGAAACACCATCCAGAGATGCTACGTAATCGGAAAGTTTGCTTCTAGCTGCATGTGGTCCTAGTAAAAGTACTTCCGTCTTATCTGAGTTTAGCAGAAGAAAGTCATTGAGCATCCACTGTCTAATGTCCTTTACACATTTTTCAACATTGTTTAGCTGAGCTCTCTCATCTGGCTTTGCTGAAATATACAGCTGTGTATCATCAGCATAGCAATGGAATCTAATACCATGTTTATGAATAATTTCTCCAAGAGGCAGCATATATAAAGAGAAAAGCAGAGGGTCTAAGACAGATCCTTGAGGAACACCAAACTTTACCTCAGAGAGTGTGGAGAACTCACCATTTACATCAACAAACTGATAGCGATCAGTCAAATAAGACCTGAGCCAAGAGAGAGCTGTTCCCTTTATTCCAACAACGTTCTCAAGTCTAGCAAGTAGTATAGTGTGATCAATGGTGTCAAAAGCTGCACTAAGGTCGAGCAAAACAAGTAAGGAGACAAAACCCTGATCAGAGGCCAATAACAGGTCATTTACCACCTTAACTAGCGCCGTCTCTGTGCTATGATGAGGCCGAAATCCTGACTGATCCTGACTGATTTAAAAAATGTTATTCATAAGTAGGTGTGAGCATAACTGCTGTGCTACAAACTTTTCTAAAATTTTGGATATGAAGGGGAGATTTGATATTGGTCTGTAGTTGGACAGCTGACATGGGTCAAGGTCAGGTTTCTTAATTAGGGGGTGGATAACTGCCAGTTTGAAGGATTTTGGTACAAAACCAGTGCTAATGGAAGACTTTATTATTTTTAAAACAGGTTCAATTACCTCTGGAATTATCTGTTTAAAGAAACTTGTAGGCAAGGGATCGAGAATGCAGGTTGATGATTTTGATGAGGAAATTAATGAAATTAAGTCATTCTCGTGAATAGGAGTAAAACTTTGTTATTGATTGTCTGTTATAATTACACTGCTGTCTACAGGGTTACTTGTAAAATAATTTGGATTTATATTAACCGTCTGGATTTTTTGCCTGATGTTTTAAATTTTATTATAAAAAAAGTTCATGAAATCATTACTACCTATTGATGGTGTGCATGCGAGTGCAGTGCTTTTATTCCCTGTTAATTTTGCTACCGTGCTGAATAGAAATCTAGGATTATGCTTGTTATTTTCTATGAGGGTGGAGAAATATGCTGATCCAGCAGCACTAAGAGATTTTCTATAAATTAGGAGGCTCTCCTTCAATGCTTTTTGAAATACTGTGAATTTTGTTTGACGCCATTTACGTTCTAATTTTCGAGTGGTCTGTTTTAAGGTGCGTGTATGATCATTATACCACTGTGCTAATTTTTTTCCCTGATCATTTTGGTCTTAAGGGGAGCTACATCATCTAGGGTATAACGTAATGTTGATTCTAGGTATTCAGTGGCCCAGTCGAGCTCTGCAGGGTCAGACGGAGATCTATCTAATATCGTAATTTCTGGAAGATTGTTAATAAAACGCGCTGCTGTAGCTGACATGAAAGTACACTTAACACGATAACGTGGTGAAGTAGTAATGCAATGACTGAGGCAGATTTTAAAAGAGATGAGATAATGGTCTGAAATTGCTTCAGACTGTGGAATTATGACTACGTTTTTTATTTTTAATCCAAATGTTAACAACAAATCGAGAGTGTGTCCACCACTATGAGTGGGTCCTATAACATTCTGATTAATTCCAACTGAATCTAGAATGGACACAACAGCTGCTCTTAAGGAGTCTTCCTGATTATCAAAATGAATGTTAAAATCACCAACAATTAATGCTTTGTCTAAAGAAGTAGCTAAATTTGTGATGAAATCTGCAAATTCTATGAGAAAATCAGAGTAGGGCCCTGGGGGTCTATAAATAATAATTAGTGGAATTGACTGATTGGACCTGCTTTCAGGCACTGAATATTTTATGCTGGTGTAAAGAACTTCAAATGTTTTACATTTGTGTTTAGTCTTTTGTGTGACGCTTAGATTATTATTATAAATAGCTGCGACTCCACCTCCTCTGCCGTTTAGACGGGGTTGGTGTATGTAGCTATACCCAGGAGGACTCGCTTCATTTAATGCTAAATATTCATTCGGTTTAATCCATGTTTCTGTTAAACACATTATTTTAAACTCCTGGTCGGTGATAATTTCGTTTATAGTAAGCGCTTTAGACATGAGAGATCTAATATTCAGCAATCCTATCTTTAGATCAGAGGTGCTGGCTGTGCGTTCAGTCCTATTTAATTTAATGTTAATCAGGTTACTAAAACACACTTTCTGAGAATTCCTATATTTTGGTTTCGCTCAGGGGACAGACACAGTCTCAATTTGGTGGATCCTGAGTGACGACTCTGTGCAGCTAGCAGACTGTCGGTTTAGCCAGTCTGTCTGCTCCCTGGCCTTGGCTCTAGACAGTCACTTGTTAACTAGTGCTGTTCTGAGACTATGACCTATACTACAGGAAATAAAAGCAGCACCTTCCCGAGTGGGATGGACACCGTCCCGCCCTAACAGGCCAATCTTGCCCTCAAAAATGCTCCAATTATTAATGAAGCCCACATTGTTTTTGGAGCACCACTCGGACATCCAGCAGTTCAGCGACCATAACCTGCTGTAGGCTACATCGCCACGTCGCATTAGGATAGGGCCAGAGCATGTTACTGCATCGGACATTGCCTTCACTAATTTACACACCTCTATAATATTACTCTTAGTAACCTCTGACTGTCGAAGGCGTATATCATTAGCTCCTATGTGAAAAACTATCTTAGAGAACCTGTGCTTTCCTAAGAATCTAAGCTGACCTGCTATGTCCGGCGCCCTGGCTCCCGGTATACACATAACCTGTGCTGCTGGTGCCCCTAAAGGTCTAGCTAATTTCACGTGCCTCAGAATAAAGTCTCCTAAAACCAGAGCTCTTTCAGGTTTCTCAGCGGGTGCTTCACTGAGGAGAGCAAACCTGTTGGACACGTGAAGCGGAGAGGAATGGTGCTCCCGTGGGCGAGCCTTAGCGTTAGCTTTGGCTTTGTGAGTATGCCGCCGAGTCGTCACCCATTCGCCCCGCTGCGAGGGCTCTAATGCCGGAGTCGGGGGAATATTAACTTCACCTAGGGCATCCAGACTTTCCCTGCAGAACCTGGACTGCTCTCGGCACTCACTACTTTTTTCTAAACTCTGGATGCGCTCCTCTAATGCTAAGATCTTCTCCGTCAAAGAGCAAACTAGCTTACACTTCTTACAGATAAAATTATCGCTAACAACGGAGAGAGACTGATTAAACATGTCACACTTCACACACTGAATGAACTGGATGTTCGCCATAGCAGAGAAATTACGTACCTTAATGTGGTTAATGTAGTGTGTGTTCGTAGTTCTGGTGGGAATGTCCTCCACACACTGCTTTCAAATTCTCAAACAGTGAAAAAAGCGCTCTTCCGAAAGCAAAAATGCCAATGCCACCTATCATTCTATCACAAATCACTCCTGCCACTCTGCTCCACCCACTCCACCCTGCCTGCACTCTTTACTTTACTTCTCTAACACACTCTGTATTACCTTGCTCTGTTCACCCTAGGTATCTGAACTCCTACACCTTCTCCACCTTCACACACATGTACTCTGTCTTACTCCTACTGACTTTGATTCCCCCTCTCTCCAGCGCATACCTCCACCTCTCTAGGCTCTTCTCAACCTGCTCCCTACTCTCACCACAAATAACAATATTATTCGCAAACATAATAATTCAGGGAGACTCCTGTCTGACCTCATCCGTCAACCCCTGCAAAAGGCTCAGAGTGGATCCTTGAAGCAGTCCAAACTCCACCTTGAACCAGTCTGTCATTCCTACTGCACACTTCACTGCTGTCACGCTGTCCTCATACATGTCCTGCACCACATCACATGCTTCTTCCTCATACAATACCACAACTCCTCTCTCGGCACCCTGTCGTACATTTTCTCTAAATCCACAAACACACAATGCAACTTCTTCTGACCTTCTCTATACTTCTCTATCAACATTCTCAAAGCAAATAATGCGCCTGTGGTGCTCTTCTTCGGCATGAAATCATACTGTTGCTCACCTCTTCTCTCAACCTGGCTTCCATTACTTTCCCATAGCTTCATGGTGTGACTGATCAACTTAATTCCCCTGTAGTTACTGCAGGTCTGCACATCTCCCTTATTCTTAAAGATCAGTACCAGCACACTTCTCCAACAACTTTGTTAAAAACTCCACTGCCATCTTTCCTAAACATCTTTATGCTTCTACCGATATGTCATCTGGGCCAACTGACTTTGCACTCTTTATCCTCTTAATTACTGCTCTGACTTCCTCCTCACTAATTCTATCCACTTCCTGCTTCATCATTTCCATGCCATCTAACCTTCTCTCTCTTTCTCATTTTCCTCGTTCATTGGCTGCTCAAAATACTCCCTCCATTTTTTAAACACACTCTCCTAACTAGTCAACACATTTTCATCTCCATCCTTTATTGCAACACATCCTTCCCAGCTTGGTCCCTCTGCCTGGTCAATCAGTATAAATCTTTTTCTTCTTCCTATGTGTCTAACTTCACAAATAGCTCCTCATATGCCTTTTCCTTTCGCCACATCCCTCTTTACCTGCTGCCGCATCTCCTTGTACCCCTGCCTACTTTTCTCATCATTCTGTCGATTTCAATCCTGTTTCACCAACCTATTTCTCCTTATGCTTTCCTGCACTTCCTCATTCCACCACCACATCTCTTTGTCTTTCTTTTTATTTCCAGATGTCACACCAAGTACCTTTCGAGCTTAACCCTAATCACTTCTACAGTAGTTGCCCAATCGTTCAGCACCTCTTAACCACCGAGCCCCTGTCTGACCTCTTTCCTGAACCTCAAACTACAGTCTTTCTCCTTCAGTTTCCACCATCTAATTCTTCTTTTAGTCCTCACTCTCCTCCTCTTGTTCTTCACCTCCAAAACTATCCTACAGACCCCCATCCAATGCTGTCTAGCTACACTGTCCCCTGCCAACACCTTACAGTCTCCTTTAGGTTGCATCTCCTACATAAAACATAGTCCACCTTTGTGCACCTTCCTCCACTCTTACACATCACCCGATGATCCTCCTTCTTCTTAAATATTTAGGCTGTGTGTGAGAGCACTACGCTCTGGCTGGTGGAGAGAGCACTGCGCTCCACCTCTCTTCCTGGGAGGAGGGTGTTGGATGCCAGAGAACTCGCTCACACCTCTTACAACCAGTCCTTTATGAGGAGCTTTTGGAGGTGGTGACTTATGTTGTGAGGAGAAGCAGCGTCTGCCAAGCTGTAGAAGCGCTTTCTGTATGCTACCTCTTCAGCCCCAATGTCTCCCACGATGCTAATGTAGTTAAGCTGAAAGAGTGCGGTTGTGGGGCATCGTCCCTGAAGGCCCTGTCGAACAATGTCAGCTTTGGTGGGCAAAGCATGCACAGCCGCTGGTCAAGCCGCTGGCTGCCTGCACACGATGGCCATGTTGCAGGCGTACCAGGCTGATCTACTAAGAGAGTTGATTGAGAGGGATAGTTTGGGGGCTGACAAGAGGTGCGGTTTTATTATGGTTGCTTATGTGCAGAATGCCTTTCCTTCAACAAACTATGTATTACAAACCATCAAAAAGTACTCCAAAAGTAAATAAAGCTTTGATAGCAAATAGCTGTGCTAATTGATCGGCTGTTACAACCATGTTATTATATTATAAAAGAAACATTTCTGAGTAAGGTTTACTATATAATATTCTAAAACATTGAAAATCCTTAACCAACAGTGCTAAACATTGTTACTTACCTAGATATGCACACACAACAACACCACCCAATGTAAAACTTTTGAGAGAATAATGTAATCCAAGTGACACTGTGTAACTAAGTTACAGAGATGCTGCAAAACTGAAACTTTTGCACATGTGCCAAGCAAATCTCGGCACATGCAGTGTAAGGCAGGGAATTTCATACACTGGCAACCTAAAAATTCCTGCCAGACGTGTCTTAGTGGGTCCTGCGCACTGTAGAGAAAGGCTACTCGATTCAGTTTGAGTCTCGGTCTCCTGGTTCAATGGGGTGTGTATCATTCTGGGGGCACCCGAGCAGGTGCTGGTCATGGGACGAGAAGAACACACTCTCTTAAGGAAGGAGCCCATCGAGTTGATCCACCTGTGAAACAGAGAGCCTGGATTCTACAGCTGGTACTTCATTGTTCCCAAGAAGGATGGGGGTTGCATCACATTTTAGAGCTAGGTCAGTTGCACCGATCACTATTGAGGCTTAGGTTCAAGATGCTTACTCTCAACCAGGTTGTGTCTAAATCAGATCACATATCCATCCTTCATTCTAAGCCTAATGTTGTATTCAATTGTTATGTGGACACAACTGTCGATCAAGTCTATCCTCACAGGATCAAGTCTATCCTCACAGCCGTCAAGAGAGCGAGAGAAGCCCAGTCACTCACTGTGAAGCAGTTTCAAAGACTGCTGGGTCTGATGGAAGCCACGTCCAACATGGTTCTGCTTGGCCTCCTGCACATGAGACCCCTGCAGTGGTGGCTCAGAGACGGAGGGTTCTCCTGGAAGGGCAACCCACTCCACAAAATCAAGGTCGAGCCCTAACGGCCTTAGATGTGTGGAGAGAACCCAGGTTCCTGTCTCAGAGCCCTGTGTTTGGAGCTCTTTCTTGTTGCATAATGCTAACATTGGACGCCTCCCTCACGAGATGGGGGAAGTCATGTGTGGCCGCTCCGCCCATGGTCTATGGAGCACCTCACATGGCACATCAACTGCCTGGAGATGCTAGCCATGCATCTGGCTATGAAGCACTTTCTCCCAAACCTGAGAGACCACCACGTGTTGACTCTTTGGACACCTCAGTAGTCTCCTACATGAACCATCGGGGGGTCTGCAGTCTCGCCCCAAATACTGCCTGGCACCTCAGATCCTCCTGTGGGACCAAGGTAAACGAAAGGGTGCTTAACTCAGGGAGTAGTTGCCCTGTCAAGGCACAGGCTGAGGCCAGGGGAACGGAGGCTCCACCCAGACGTGGTGGAGCAGATATGGAGGAAGTTATTCAGAGTACAAGTGTACGGTCCCCTCTAGTTCCCCTGTACGGAGCCCCACTTGGGCTGGACGACATTATACAGGCACATTTACGCCTTTCCCCCTGTTGTACTGCTCCTGGAAGTTCTGGAAAGAGGTTGCCAGGATGAAGTCCATTTCCTCATGGTGGCCCTGCAGTGGCCAAGCAGATCATGGTTTGCTGACCTGGTAGCCTTTCTTAAGCAACTTTCTTGGGAGATTGCTCTCAGGAGGGATCTTCTCTCTCAGGCAGGGGGCAATGTGGTTCAGCCCCGCTGTAAAACTGTGGCTGTGGCCCCTTAGAGGGCACACCTATTAGCCATTGGTCTCTCTTGCGAGGTAGTGGAGATCATTCTCCAATCCAGAGCTCCCTCCATGAGGAGTCAGTCCTGTGATGGAGCTGGTATTTCTAATCAGCTTACTCAAGCACTTGATGTCCCCTGCAGTGGTGCTGCTCACTCAGAAAATTGTGAGTATGCCGCCGAGTCGTCACCCATTCGCCCCGCTGCGAGGGCTCTAATGCCGGAGTCGGGGGAATATTAACTTCACCTAGGGCATCCAGACTTTCCCTGCAGAACCTGGACTGCTCTCGGCACTCACTACTTTTTTCTAAACTCTGGATGCGCTCCTCTAATGCTAAGATCTTCTCCGTCAAAGAGCAAACTAGCTTACACTTCTTACAGATAAAATTATCGCTAACAACGGAGAGAGACTGATTAAACATGTCACACTTCACACACTGAATGAACTGGATGTTCGCCATAGCAGAGAAATTACGTACCTTAATGTGGTTAATGTAGTGTGTGTTCGTAGTTCTGGTGGGAATGTCCTCCACACACTGCTTTCAAATTCTCAAACAGTGAAAAAAGCGCTCTTCCGAAAGCAAAAATGCCAATGCCACCTATCATTCTATCACAAATCACTCCTGCCACTCTGCTCCACCCACTCCACCCTGCCTGCACTCTTTACTTTACTTCTCTAACACACTCTGTATTACCTTGCTCTGTTCACCCTAGGTATCTGAACTCCTACACCTTCTCCACCTTCACACACATGTACTCTGTCTTACTCCTACTGACTTTGATTCCCCCTCTCTCCAGCGCATACCTCCACCTCTCTAGGCTCTTCTCAACCTGCTCCCTACTCTCACCACAAATAACAATATTATTCGCAAACATAATAATTCAGGGAGACTCCTGTCTGACCTCATCCGTCAACCCCTGCAAAAGGCTCAGAGTGGATCCTTGAAGCAGTCCAAACTCCACCTTGAACCAGTCTGTCATTCCTACTGCACACTTCACTGCTGTCACGCTGTCCTCATACATGTCCTGCACCACATCACATGCTTCTTCCTCATACAATACCACAACTCCTCTCTCGGCACCCTGTCGTACATTTTCTCTAAATCCACAAACACACAATGCAACTTCTTCTGACCTTCTCTATACTTCTCTATCAACATTCTCAAAGCAAATAATGCGCCTGTGGTGCTCTTCTTCGGCATGAAATCATACTGTTGCTCACCTCTTCTCTCAACCTGGCTTCCATTACTTTCCCATAGCTTCATGGTGTGACTGATCAACTTAATTCCCCTGTAGTTACTGCAGGTCTGCACATCTCCCTTATTCTTAAAGATCAGTACCAGCACACTTCTCCAACAACTTTGTTAAAAACTCCACTGCCATCTTTCCTAAACATCTTTATGCTTCTACCGATATGTCATCTGGGCCAACTGACTTTGCACTCTTTATCCTCTTAATTACTGCTCTGACTTCCTCCTCACTAATTCTATCCACTTCCTGCTTCATCATTTCCATGCCATCTAACCTTCTCTCTCTTTCTCATTTTCCTCGTTCATTGGCTGCTCAAAATACTCCCTCCATTTTTTAAACACACTCTCCTAACTAGTCAACACATTTTCATCTCCATCCTTTATTGCAACACATCCTTCCCAGCTTGGTCCCTCTGCCTGGTCAATCAGTATAAATCTTTTTCTTCTTCCTATGTGTCTAACTTCACAAATAGCTCCTCATATGCCTTTTCCTTTCGCCACATCCCTCTTTACCTGCTGCCGCATCTCCTTGTACCCCTGCCTACTTTTCTCATCATTCTGTCGATTTCAATCCTGTTTCACCAACCTATTTCTCCTTATGCTTTCCTGCACTTCCTCATTCCACCACCACATCTCTTTGTCTTTCTTTTTATTTCCAGATGTCACACCAAGTACCTTTCGAGCTTAACCCTAATCACTTCTACAGTAGTTGCCCAATCGTTCAGCACCTCTTAACCACCGAGCCCCTGTCTGACCTCTTTCCTGAACCTCAAACTACAGTCTTTCTCCTTCAGTTTCCACCATCTAATTCTTCTTTCAGTCCTCACTCTCCTCCTCTTGTTCTTCACCTCCAAAACTATCCTACAGACCCCCATCCAATGCTGTCTAGCTACACTGTCCCCTGCCAACACCTTACAGTCTCCTTTAGGTTGCATCTCCTACATAAAACATAGTCCACCTTTGTGCACCTTCCTCCACTCTTACACATCACCCGATGATCCTCCTTCTTCTTAAATATTTAGGCTGTGTGTGAGAGCACTACGCTCTGGCTGGTGGAGAGAGCACTGCGCTCCACCTCTCTTCCTGGGAGGAGGGTGTTGGATGCCAGAGAACTCGCTCACACCTCTTACAACCAGTCCTTTATGAGGAGCTTTTGGAGGTGGTGACTTATGTTGTGAGGAGAAGCAGCGTCTGCCAAGCTGTAGAAGCGCTTTCTGTATGCTACCTCTTCAGCCCCAATGTCTCCCACGATGCTAATGTAGTTAAGCTGAAAGAGTGCGGTTGTGGGGCATCGTCCCTGAAGGCCCTGTCGAACAATGTCAGCTTTGGTGGGCAAAGCATGCACAGCCGCTGGTCAAGCCGCTGGCTGCCTGCACACGATGGCCATGTTGCAGGCGTACCAGGCTGATCTACTAAGAGAGTTGATTGAGAGGGATAGTTTGGGGGCTGACAAGAGGTGCGGTTTTATTATGGTTGCTTATGTGCAGAATGCCTTTCCTTCAACAAACTATGTATTACAAACCATCAAAAAGTACTCCAAAAGTAAATAAAGCTTTGATAGCAAATAGCTGTGCTAATTGATCGGCTGTTACAACCATGTTATTATATTATAAAAGAAACATTTCTGAGTAAGGTTTACTATATAATATTCTAAAACATTGAAAATCCTTAACCAACAGTGCTAAACATTGTTACTTACCTAGATATGCACACACAACAACACCACCCAATGTAAAACTTTTGAGAGAATAATGTAATCCAAGTGACACTGTGTAACTAAGTTACAGAGATGCTGCAAAACTGAAACTTTTGCACATGTGCCAAGCAAATCTCGGCACATGCAGTGTAAGGCAGGGAATTTCATACACTGGCAACCTAAAAATTCCTGCCAGACGTGTCTTAGTGGGTCCTGCGCACTGTAGAGAAAGGCTACTCGATTCAGTTTGAGTCTCGGTCTCCTGGTTCAATGGGGTGTGTATCATTCTGGGGGCACCCGAGCAGGTGCTGGTCATGGGACGAGAAGAACACACTCTCTTAAGGAAGGAGCCCATCGAGTTGATCCACCTGTGAAACAGAGAGCCTGGATTCTACAGCTGGTACTTCATTGTTCCCAAGAAGGATGGGGGTTGCATCACATTTTAGAGCTAGGTCAGTTGCACCGATCACTATTGAGGCTTAGGTTCAAGATGCTTACTCTCAACCAGGTTGTGTCTAAATCAGATCACATATCCATCCTTCATTCTAAGCCTAATGTTGTATTCAATTGTTATGTGGACACAACTGTCGATCAAGTCTATCCTCACAGGATCAAGTCTATCCTCACAGCCGTCAAGAGAGCGAGAGAAGCCCAGTCACTCACTGTGAAGCAGTTTCAAAGACTGCTGGGTCTGATGGAAGCCACGTCCAACATGGTTCTGCTTGGCCTCCTGCACATGAGACCCCTGCAGTGGTGGCTCAGAGACGGAGGGTTCTCCTGGAAGGGCAACCCACTCCACAAAATCAAGGTCGAGCCCTAACGGCCTTAGATGTGTGGAGAGAACCCAGGTTCCTGTCTCAGAGCCCTGTGTTTGGAGCTCTTTCTTGTTGCATAATGCTAACATTGGACGCCTCCCTCACGAGATGGGGGAAGTCATGTGTGGCCGCTCCGCCCATGGTCTATGGAGCACCTCACATGGCACATCAACTGCCTGGAGATGCTAGCCATGCATCTGGCTATGAAGCACTTTCTCCCAAACCTGAGAGACCACCACGTGTTGACTCTTTGGACACCTCAGTAGTCTCCTACATGAACCATCGGGGGGTCTGCAGTCTCGCCCCAAATACTGCCTGGCACCTCAGATCCTCCTGTGGGACCAAGGTAAACGAAAGGGTGCTTAACTCAGGGAGTAGTTGCCCTGTCAAGGCACAGGCTGAGGCCAGGGGAACGGAGGCTCCACCCAGACGTGGTGGAGCAGATATGGAGGAAGTTATTCAGAGTACAAGTGTACGGTCCCCTCTAGTTCCCCTGTACGGAGCCCCACTTGGGCTGGACGACATTATACAGGCACATTTACGCCTTTCCCCCTGTTGTACTGCTCCTGGAAGTTCTGGAAAGAGGTTGCCAGGATGAAGTCCATTTCCTCATGGTGGCCCTGCAGTGGCCAAGCAGATCATGGTTTGCTGACCTGGTAGCCTTTCTTAAGCAACTTTCTTGGGAGATTGCTCTCAGGAGGGATCTTCTCTCTCAGGCAGGGGGCAATGTGGTTCAGCCCCGCTGTAAAACTGTGGCTGTGGCCCCTTAGAGGGCACACCTATTAGCCATTGGTCTCTCTTGCGAGGTAGTGGAGATCATTCTCCAATCCAGAGCTCCCTCCATGAGGAGTATGCCGCAAAATGGTGCCTGTTGACTGTGTGGTGTAAGCACCTCCAGTTGGACCTGGTTGGGTCATTGCTGGAGTTTCTTCAGGGTCACTTCGCCACAGGGTTGTCTCCTTTCAGCCTGAAAGGTTACGTGTCAGCTATAGTGGCTTATTGTGCTCCACTTGCCAAGCAGTCACTGGCCAAGCACTCTTTAGTGACACACGACCGGAGGCTGAGGACCGGGTGCAACGTAAAGTGCCTATGTGGGACCTGGCCATTGTTCTGGAGGCTCTGTTTAAGCCTTTCTTTGAGCCCTTTAAGGTTTCTGACTGTTTTTCTTCTGGCTGTCTCTTCCCTAAAGAGGTTTGAGGACTTTTAAGCCCTTTCTGTGGCCCCCTCTAACCTGGAGGTTACCCCAGGCATGGCCAGTGCCTTTCTCTACCCCAGACCAGGATATGTTCATAAGTTGCCCTTGGTTCCCTTGGTTCGGGGTTAGAGCTCACTTCTCTCCAAGACATTTGTAATGCTGCGGGCTGATCCACCCCATCAGGGATTGTCAGGTTCTATAGCCTGGTATAGTCTGGCTGTATTGGACTCTGGTTTCCAAAGTATTGTTGACGCAGCTCGAGTTCCTAAAAGGGAACATCTCTAGGTTATGTATGCAACCCTGCTTCCCTGAGGGAACAAGATGCTGCATCATCAGGCCACACTCCCTGCATTCCTGCAAAGCTTCCTTGAATTCCAGAAGCAAGCGTCGGCTCCACCGCATGTGCGTTTATAGCTTCCTGGTTGTGATGTCACGGTGACGTTGCGCCTTTCCGTTGGACAGATTTCACATGTGGTCCAGAGCATGGACATGCAAAGGCGTTCCCAAAGCCTTGTTGATTTAGCGTCTTGTTCCCTCAAGGAACCAGGGTTACAATTATTTGGTGACATGATACATTTTTTTTTTCTCATTGCGCACCATTTTCAGCCAATCAATATAAAAAAATTATTCCTTTAATTCCATGGCTTTTTGAAATGACCACCAGTGTATAATTTCCTGGCTAACGTGGACGAGACAAAGGGAGTCAGAGACATGACTGAGAACAGAGACATTCCTCATCACCTGATCATCATTCTCTGCTTGTGTTCTATATGGTGGTTGTTCAGCCTGGACACATTCAGTAGGTAACAAAATAAAGAATTCCTTTGTATTAATATATTAATATGACGTGACGTCTATTTAAGAGTGTGACACTAAAACAGATAGTACTAATGGCTACTTTTTACTTAAGTACATGTCAGAGCCCAGACATTTTACTTTAACTTGAGTGAAAAAGTGTAGTCAGTACTTACAATTTTACCAGAGTCTTTTAAAACATGAGTATCTGTACCATCTCTGGTAAATGTGAAAAAAAAAACGTATCTGGGTCACTCAAGAATTGGCAAAAGTCTTCCAATCCCACAATAAAAAAATTGTCTCAGCAACAGTGTCATTCTGCAGAGAGAAATGAGCTATTACAGCATCTCATTTGCTGCAATTGGGTATCCATCTTTCATCCCCAGGCACTATATAGACTCAGATTGATCATGCACAGCAAACATCATGAATGGAGATGCTGGAAAACATTACATTACTCGTCCATTGAGGTTGTAAAAGAGCTGGCTGAAGAGTGCAATTCATGACATATTCACATCATGTCTTGCTGAACTGCTGAATCAGGATAATTTCAAGGCTAAGGGCTGAGTGGTGGCCATAGTAATGCTAATGTGACTTAAACTGATTATATCTTTAATCCCTTTTTAATAATGTTAAAGGTAACTCTTAAAAAGTGGATGCTGGTTAATGGTTGACATTTTATGCATTCGTGTGTACAGTGCCCTTGTGCTGTCTTAACCCAGTGGGTACAATATTTCACCCCACTGTATACATAAAAATACAGTTAGCAATTAATAATTTGTCATCCTGGAACAGATTTAGCCACCAGCTCATTACACTACTTATGTTAGAAAGCATTATTGCTTTGTACTTACAGCAGCCATTCCTGCCTTTTTTCAATTCAGTTATAAACTAGAAAATTTGCAGAAGCTTTCTGATATTCTCAAAATATTTTGTGTTGTACTCTGCTTCGTACAATAATTTTTTATTTTTTTTCACAGTCTTTGCATTTCATTTTCTGATATACTCATAAGCATTCATGCAGTTATTTAACAAGGATACAATAACTCAAAAAGGAAGAAAAAACACTCTACAACCATGATGAGCAGTAAACCTTGAGATGGTTGAGCTACAAAAACAGAAGAACACAACAGACCGGACTCTGAGGTTATCATTTGGACAGGCACACCAAACCTTTTTTTTTAGGATTTTCTAATCTTTAGTGGGCCCAGTTCTGTTTCCTTACAGCTTTATGGCTCCTTGTTTGTGTTTGAATTTGGTACATTATGTCCGGCTAGATTTTAATCTGGTTGTCTTTCTTCCCACCTTCCAAATACATGCAGAACTGGATATTTAAAATAGATGCTATGGCAGGTGTAATTGTATGAAATTTATTTTATTCTCTTATTCATTGTATTCCTTTATTCTAATATTAATCTATAATTCTTAATCTTAAACATTTAGATGTTTAAATGTATTTAATATTATTTTATTTTATTTTATTCTATTTTATTTCATATATATATATATATATATATATATATATATATATATATATATATATATATAAATATATATATATATATATATATATATATATATATATATATATATATATATATATATATATATATATATATATATATATATATGAAATAAAGACTGTATAGATACTGTCCGGTTCCTTGTTGCCTCTGATGGCATCTGACAAAAAAAGCATTTCTAATTCCTTTTCCAGAAGACTCTTGATGAAATGAAAGTGCACCAAAGAGAAGATGACCAAATTGTATCTTAGTCCTGGAGGATGCTGACAAGTTGTCAGCACATTTACTCCCATCCTCTGTCACTGCCTCCATTAAGTCCAGAGTCAGTCCTGTGATGGAGCTGGTATTTCTAATCAGCTTACTCAAGCACTTGATGTCCCCTGCAGTGGTGCTGCTCACTCAGAAAATAACAGGCTGATAAAATAACTCCAATGGCCTGCTCAATTAATTGTTAGATTTCTTCATGTTCTTTAGAACGCATGTTCTTTAGAACCCTGCTTTGGCATTTTGCTATACATTTACAGTGGAACCCACTTATCTCGACCTCGGTTAACTCGACAACCCTATTAAGTCGACGTTTTTGAAGTGGAACCGCCAAATTCTCTCTTTGTCTAAGCATTTTTTTAATCGGTTATGTCGACTTTTTTATGTCGCCGAACCCTAATATCTCGAGCACAAGGGGGAAAAATTTGCCATTTAACGTCAGTTATGTCGATCAGCACTGTGCAGCCGCAGAAGAACTCACGAAAGTGGCGGAAAAATCAAGCCTTACATATGCTACAGGTGTTGTATTGTATACTGGTTAATCTCTGCTGTTAGTTTTTAATTGAAATAATGATGTTTGTGTGGAAAAGTGTTTGTGGCAATTGCAGTACTAAAGCCATTTCAGCAATTGTAGTACCAATCATACCAAAACATTACGTATAACTTGCAGTCTATGGCCATCTTCATGGTTTCTAAGTGGAATTGTCAGATGCTATCATTTTCCCAGAAATAATTATCTGTAGCTCTGTAGCATCACACGCTATTGATTTTCTTTTCTCCTCATCATGATTCCTTTACCTGGCTAGTGCATTGTAGACCTGCTCAGTTTCCCACTCTGTAATCTTACATCTAAAGTCGGCTACATGGTAAGTGGTTCCCTAAGAATTTGCCTAAATAAGGCTTGATATTGCACTAGATTGCTATAATAGATGATTATACATTTATACAGCTGTCACATAATATTTTTTTTGTAATATAATATTGTATTGCATTACACAGACTCTGCAAAGCCTTGAAAAAGCTATTTTTCTGTCTGTATCAACATGCATTTTTGCAGGTGCAGCAAACACAGAATAATACTTCAGAAACATTGCAGTCCCCCTTGAACTGGTGTACAGTTTTTTTTCTGCTGGTTCATCTCTTTACAAAGAACCTGAGAAACAGCTGAATGGTTGATATATGTGCTGCTGATTTAGCCACTGCACAACCCGGCTTGTAATAAATCACACAACAACTGAGTTCAGCTTAATTCAGAAACAGGTTTGTAGGCAGCTGAAAAAAAGTAACATGCTACAATGCTTCTCTCTAGTGGTTGTGTGTAATCTTGCATATAGGTCAGTCATATACAGACTTTTTTGTTGTTGTTTTTCTGAATATAAAGATGACCAAAGATGATCAGCCATTCAGTGCTGCTTTTGAACTGGTAATCGGGTACATGAATGTATTTTAAAAATACATCCTAAATCTGCTTAATCCATGTAGTACAATAGTTTCTCCTGTTGTGCCTATTGTATCATGACTTTTAGTTTCATGACATTTATATTCTAGTATTATTCGCTGTACCTCATTCTTTTACTTTACTCTTTTCACTTTTAAAGTATCCCATCTGTTAGGACTTTGTGTCAGAATTTTGCTTCATGGATTGAAAATTTTAAAATAGTGTATTACGGTGTATTTTATTAGCTCATTATACAGCAAAGCACAAAAAGAAAGGTTTTGATACAAACTATTTGGAAATAATTTAATATCACAAACAGTATTATAAAGTATTAACAGTATTATTTGCACCCCCATGCACTCTCACACTTTATGTACATTACTGATCTGTCATATAATCTGTACCTCTATTCATTACTCATACTGTTGATACTGTCTCACATTGTCTGTAATTTCTTGTATAGTCTGTTTTTGTCTTGTCTGTTTTGTCTTGTATAGTCCAAGCTGAATGTATAGTTTTATTTATGTCTGTACTTTTGAGAGTCACTAACAGCTGGGACCAAATTCCTTGTGTGTGTCAAAACACTTGGCCAATAAACCTGATTCTGATTCTGATTCTAATAAAGATCTCTCTAAATCTCATTCACATATATTAGTATAGGCTGATTTATTGAGGGACTACTTTAATCTATAATGAAACATCTCCATTGTGATCTCTTCTATTGTGACTCCATCGACATCCACAATGCATGAGGGTTTACTCAATAGTTTAATGAGGGCACAGAATTATGTAAATCATATTCAATTACTTTTTTGTCACTTGATGTCAAACCCAACAGTACACCCATTGCATTTTGAAGTGGTTTTGGAAATCGACCATAAAATCCCTACTGATGAAATTGTGTTCTTCAATCTAGTGCAATTTTAGAGTCTTGTTGAATCAATCAAGGTGTATAAAAACTGTTTTAATTTAATAAGATACTTTATATTGATTTTTTTCTTTATTATTTAATGTTTCACAAATTTGTATACATGCTGCAAAAATGTGTAGTCTTGTAGCCAATATTATATGCGACAGGCTTAAATAAATGTCTCTAAATGCAGTTCTCTTTGTGTAAGTCAGGATTTGAATCAGCTCAAATTATATTACATTCTGTATACAGGTTTTGTTATACCTTTGTAATTCAAACATCTATATCTCATGTTATTTCTTTTCAAACTAACTTAATTACAAAGAGTAGGGATTTTTATTCAGGCTCCTTTTATTCTAAGTAGAGGTCTGAGATTTTCTTTTACCTTTTTCTTTTGTAATTCATATTTATTTATTTTTTCCTGTTATTTCTACCGACTGTACCAGCGTAATTGCTTTTCACAAACCATGGTTTTGTATAATACAAAATACTTTAATAAGAAAAAATATTACCACTATGTGAATAATAGTGACCTATCATTTTACTACAGAGCATTACAAAGAAAAGTCGTAGTTGCAAGGTTGAACCAGTAGATGGAATCCTTAAATGCCATCAGTCCCATAATCCCACCCTCCCTTAGCCAAAAGACTTCAGCAGCATTCATTTACAAGCTGAACCATGTTTACTCAGCTTCCACACAAACTCCAGTACATCCAAATGGAGGAATCGGATAGGGACTGCTTTCTGCTATTATGACATCTCTTACAACTATGTCTCCATTTCACCTTTTCTGCCATGGGCAAGCTAATTGTGTTCTTGTTTTTGCTGACATTGTTCATATTCAGTAAGAAAGGCACAGCTGTCTTTAAAGGCCCGGCCCATGCCAGCCTCACCCTTAGTGATGGATCCCAGAACCAACTGGCATACCATCACAACCATCAGTACCATCATGATAAAGGGCTCTCGGATCAAAAAGGTAGGTCTTGCATGTCTCTTATTGTGTGTTACAAGTTCACCTGCTTTCTTTTATCACATTTCACAACAACTACAGGATCAATATCCATAAATAAGCTCATTTTATCTACCAGATCCAAGTTGTTTTTATGTTCATCAGATCACTTTCTACTTCCCGTACAAATGCACTACCCTACATATAAAAATCTCACAGGGGTAAAAAGGTGTCTGTCCTTAAAGTCATAGACTAAACTATATATCTAATAGGGATCCACTTGGGACTCAGCAAGTCCTTGTATTTTTCGATCCAGGTAAGAGTGAGTTACTCTTGGCAGCATTCCAATAATATAGGCCACTATAAATGTCCTGCCTAACTTAAAGATTACAATTTTACATGTTTAATGTAAAAGTTAAATATATTCCTGTAATTAATGTATAGATTAACAAACCACATTATACTACAGACCTGATCTGCCCATTCACAGTCTGAACATTTACACTTTTACCCTCATGTATTCAACCGTTCTATCTTAAAAATCTGCACAGCTCTAGTGTGGTAGATTTCTAAACTAGTAATTAACAGTGCATGGGTGTGTACTACTACTATAAACACAGGCTGAACATATTGATGTTACCTGCTTTCCTAATATACATGAATTTTGTTACAGTCCCTAACAAGACCAGCACTCCCTCAATGACCATTGCAAATATTGGCTGATACCAGTTACTTATTGAATACTTAGTAGTTTGTCAGCCAATTATAAATAAGGTTTTTCTGCAAAGGTATGCTAAACATCATAGAATTAATTTCTTTATCCTATCTTTCCTTTATCCTGTATTATCTTCGATTGTATAATCTGATACTGATCCAGTGTTTCATGTCAATCTGATCTAGATACTAATACAGTGATATCAATAAATAGATATAAATAATTGCTATAACAGAAATTTAAAAAATGTAAATAAGTATTTTAGATTGTGATCGCTAGATTGTGTTTGTACATTGGGGCTAAGTCAGTATAAAGACTGCATACTGCATGACTAACAGGCATGTAATCAATCTGGATTTTGTCCCAGAGCATCAGTAAGGCTGAATGTTCTTCCATACAGGAAACAACTCAATGCATAGCTTGAATTTGCCAAACTGCTCCCCCCTGCTCTGCTGTCCATCTGCTGTTCTTACAGTGCCGTACAGTGAAGCTTGCAAAATAACTCCACTCTTCATTACTCCTCCAAGTGCATGTTATTGCTTTGTTTTGACTGTTCACTGATACTAGAATACAACCCACCCAGAAAATAAAAACAAATGATCAAAATGGCTGTTTAGAAAACTAAAACGACTGATTCTTAGTCATTCATGTGGTTTTCTCAAAGATTCAAAAAATGTCAACTAGACATCTGTATGGTTGAATCTAAATGTTTCACTACTTGTCTGAGCAGTTTCTTCAGTCTGAGGGAAGTTGGAAGCATTCCACAAATGTGTATGCTCCAGGGTCAATGATCCTTCCCTCCCTGTATAGCCTGCATAGGCACAAGATGGAGGTGAGAGTGGGAAGGTAGGTGTAAGGAATAAGGGGAGTCCATAGGATGTAAAAATGACACAGTATCAGCACCTATAGAAACTTATGAACGAGCACAAACAATCACACCATGGTCAAAATCACAGAAATTACCTGATCATTTTTTTTTCACCCATTCATAATTGCATGAATGACTAGGTGGCAAAGTGTTTTTTATAAACTGATCAATGAATGCAGTTTTTTTAACCAGTACAAAGTGTCATTTCCAAAAAATCTCTCACATTCCTACACAGTAAGTAAATATAGCATTTGTGCTTGTAAAATCCCAACCTGTGCTTGTTCCTGTCTTTCAGATGTGTTACAATCTGGATGGTGTTAATAATTTATTCATGCCATGTGCAAGAGTGGTCCTGTGTGCATCAGCAGGAAAATCAGTTGACATGTTTGAAATTTGATCTGTGCTGGAACATAAATAATATTGTAAAGAATTGAGGATCCTTCCCTCCCTAGATATCCTGCATAGAGACAAAAGGGAAGTGAGCTTTTTGGTGGATTTCTAAATGCAGCTTTTAAACCACATTTTCCCCTGGTGACCCAGATTTTGCAGGCAGAAACTTGATTTATAATGTGTGCTGTTATAATGCTACAAAGCCAAATATGTAAAAGGCATACAAAGCATAACTGTTTGTAGAAATTCAACATAATAGTTTATTTAGGAAGTAAAGGTTTTGGTAGATCCTGTTTATTGCAAATGAATACAAAATAAAAATTACAAATCTTTTTACTTAAATTACTTTCAAAAGCTTTTCCACTAAAAATGAGTTCACAGTGTATTATGCTGGATTTAACTATTTCCTTAGGTGAGCTCAAATGATATGAGAGCACTTTAAGATTATTGATTTTTTGAGCTACAGTATGCTGGAGTGTATTAAGTAGGAAAGTGCAGGAACTCCACTCCTAATGTGCCAAAGTACTATTTAGTAAAGCATGAGTGCATGCATATATATATATATATATATATATATATATATATATATATATATATATATATATATATACATATATATATATATATATATATATATATATATATATATATATATATATATATATATATATATAATTATGCCTAGAAAGATCTGCATTATCTAATAAAACTAGCCCAACTCTGGCTCAACCAAGTCATCATTGAACATTGAATTTAGCCTGAGAAAATAGCACAACTCAAATCACAAGCACAATGAATCATTTGTAAAGAGGCCAGTTGGAAAAAAATTGTGACTTGGATCACATAATAGTTCTTCAGCATTTCAGAATTTCATTATGTTTTCCTCAGCATTCCTTGGAGGTGACCCTGACTGAAGCTTTTCCAGTCAGCAAAATATGACCAGTTTTGTTTTGTTACAATATGTGGTAACGTTTAATTTTCTTAATCCCAAGGTTGTAATACATATGGATCAGACAACCAGAGGTCAAAAAATGCTAACCTATATTCTATTTCGCACAACAGAAACAAAGCAAAAGAACAAAGCTTTCTAAAAGCTACAAAGATAACAGATGGATCTGTGAAAATCTAATAAGAGAATACATTTCCACACCACTTAGGACTAAGTGCTGTTAAATGGAAAAGTATTGACGGCTTGATGAATGAAACACATTTTAGGAAGCATAAGATAACATGACTGGCATTTAGACCTATGAGGGGACACTATTAGGCTGACACAACATACTAAGTTCTGTTGAAAAAAAAACAGGTAAATAGGTTGTGAAAAGATATGAAACAACCCACAGATAGACTAAGCACATGTGCAGCACTGAAATCTTGCTTTACAGATCACTATGCTATACTATACACTATGTACACACCATTTTATCTCAACCTCTATTAAATATAGTAGAATTATAGTAATTTGTCTTAATTCTAACCCCAGCCAAATGTATTTTTCAGCCTGATTTAATTTTCAGTATGACAAATGGAATATTCTAGAAGACATGTCACCATAGTTATGTTATATGATGCATAAAATGGAATTCTATATCAATTATGTCATCATATCAATTAATATTAACAACCAAAGATCTGTGCACCGGTTCTGATACAGTTTTTGGTTATACAGTATTCCTTAAAATATAAAAAGAAAAAAAATAGGGGGTGTTTAACAGATTATTCAAGACTTGGGTGACAAAGTTTTTAGGAAATGATAAACAGTTGAGACAATGTTCATTGTTAAAAGCGCTATACAAATAAAAATTAATTTAATTGAATTTAAGTTTTACTACTGCATAGCTATTCAAAAAGACAAGGAATGAACATACACTGTGTAAGGAAACTCAGACTTAACTTTTTTGTACAATAATGTTTGATATTAATGTTTGATATTTCCCTTACGAGGGAAATATCAAGGTCTATGACGTCGGCGTGACGTGGGGCCGCCTTCCTGTGGGTTTACCACCTGCAGGAGGGACCGTAAGGGATGGTGCTGTGAGGATTGGGCAGCAGTCGAAGGCGGGGGCCTGCTTAGACTGCTGCCCCCGCGAACCGAATTACGGATAAGCGGGAGAAAATGAATGAATGAATGAATAATGTTTGAAAGATAAGTCTTGGAAAAATAGGGTCAATAAACAAATTCCATATTGGAAAATATCCATAAAATCCAATTATGGGTACTTAAAGTTGAAGGTAAAAACTGGGTTATAGGCATAGAAATACTATTTTGGGTCAGTCTTGCTTGGATGTGTTTATTTGTTTTGGATTTTTTTAATACCTTAACGGAAGGCAAAACATTTAAGTTTATTTAAAAGTGAATAGACCTTCCTATGAAGCTAAATGTTAGTTAGTTTTACTGAAGCAGTAATAAAAATGTACATAATTTTGCACATAATCTGATTCAAATTGAATCGCTTGTGATTAGATGTGATTTAAATCAATTAATGGGAATGCTTCCACGTTTGTCCACGCTCTGAATCACGTGTGTAATCAGTCCAATGGAAAGCGCAGCGTCACGACCAGGAAGCTATAAAATCGCATGGAGTGAAACCAGTGCTAGCTTTTGAAAAGTAGAAGCAAGCGGTACAGGGATGCCGGCAGTGTGGCTGGGAGGTGCAGCGTCTCGTTCCTTCGGGGAACCATGGTTACATTTGTAACCTGAAGGAATTAGAGCTGCATTAACAACACTTTGAGAACAAGAGTCCAATAACAGTAGACTGATCAATCTTTTCCTAGTGTGTATAAGCATAGCTAGGACAAGGGACAGAGGGGTCAAAAGTGGCACTTAGGTCAAGGCTATAAAACTTCAGTGTGGTGGGCCAGCTTGCAAAGTTACAGATGTCCTGGAGAGAAACTCCAGAGGTCGAAGCCTTAGAGGCTGCCACACTCCTTCCTCTGAGGGCCATAGCAGTCAAACAGCTGTTTCGTATTCCTCTACAGCTCCATTCTGTGGACGTATATGTCCAGTGCTTGAACCCTGTGAGAGAACGCTGGTCCCAGCCAGTGAGGAAGGAGAAAGGGGCAAGCCCATCTCCAAACTATCTGCGAGCTCCACCTGCGAACCCCAGGTCCTTAAACACCGCTTCACCACAACGAGAGAGAGCCAGACCCGTGAGGAGCAAAAGCAATCTCCTCCAAAAGAGCTCTCCGGAAGCGAAGTGGAGAGTTCACATTGGCATGCGAGGGCAAGCTGTGCAGTCGGCTCCCATGAGAACTGACCTAACAGGCTGTGCGTACAGGGGGAACGCACAGACCAAATAAGTGCTTCATCTTTCTTGTTTAATTTTATTTAAAAAATTTTAAAGGACACACACAGCGCACTGTGCGCTTCCTGAACAAACAAAATTAAGCGCCGGTTTTACTCCATGTGATTTTAAAGCTTCCTGGTCATGAGGTCACCCCACCGGTGACGCCACGCTTTCCATTGTACTGATTACACACGTGATTAAGAGCGTGAACTAAGCAAAAGCGTTCCCAAAGCGTTGTTGATGCAGCTTGACTTCGAGAAGGGGAACTAGATTTCCCTTTCAGGAACTCAAGCTGCGTTAGAAAGCTTTGGAGAGCGACTGTGTTGTACATGCTCTGAATAATGAGTCTAATCAGTCAAAATTAAAGAAACAGGCTGTCACCGGCGGGGGGGATGTCACGACCAGGGAGTATAAAGGATGCCTGGAGAGAAGGCGGCTTCAGCTTCTGTTTGTTCATGAAACGCTCTGTGTTAAAATTTAATGTTTGTCTGTCTGTTTCTCAAAGAAAATTAAGGCATCCAAGAAAACCAAGCACACGTTTCAGCTATGTGTTTGACCCTGTCCTTCGTTTAATTACGGAAAGGGATACACACAGCCTGTCTGTGGCTTGTTTGGGAGTAGAGCATGGAATTTTGGCTCTCTCACAGAAGGTTTGGAGACGGGCTTGACCCTTTCTCCTTACTCCTCTGTTTGGTCTGACTCCTGTTCGGCTTCGGAGACACGCCTCTCGGTGATGTCTTTCCCCCGTCACTAGAGCATGCAGATCCACCTTTCTTCCTCCGAGGGTGGGGGGCCTCATACGAACCCGATAGCGAGGAACTCCTGGAGGTTGTGAAACGCGCCGTTCAGAAGCTCGATACTAGCTTGGCGGGTCGGTGAGAAAAAACCCTCTCCCTTGGGCAAACTTGATGAGCGTTTTTTGCTCCCTGCGTCACAGTCTCCACGTCGGGGCTTGCCATTTTTCCCTGACCTGCACACCGAGGTGTCCAGGTCCTGGGAGCGGCCTTTCTCGTCCCGCCCCTTAAGCCCCAAGACTGTGGTTTATTCCAACGTTTCCGGGCTTAGGGATTATGGCTATGGTGTCATGTCACCAACTGAAGAGACGCTAGCACGCTATCTCTGCCCGGGTGTGGCATCTTTCCTAAAACCCCCGACACTACCCACCAAGTCCATGCGCACTACCTCAGCGCTGGTTGGTAAGGCATTTCGACGCAGCTCGAGTTCCTGAAAGGGAACGTCTCTAGGTTACTAATGTAACCCTATTTTCCTGAGGGAACGAGATGCTGCATCTCTAGCCACACCTTCAGCCCCTTGAGTGCTTCCTTAAGCTGAAGCCGTCTTCTCTCCGGGTGCGCTTTATACTCCCTGGTCATGACGTCACCCCGCCGGTGACAGCCTGTCTTCTATTTTGACTGATTAGACTTATTACTCAGAGCATGGACAACGCAGTCGCGTTCCCAAAGCATTCAGAAGCAGAATCTCGTTCCCTGAGGTAACTAGGGTTACATACATAACCTAGAGGTGCTGTAGAATGAGATGTTCAAAAAGCACATGCAAATTTAATGAAGGCCACCCACAAAAATGTAGCTAAGGCATTAATCATTAAGCAACACAGAGACCCTCTGAGAGCTCAGTCTGTGACAAGACAGAATAATACAAGCATAACAAAATAATATATGCTGTCTAATGTAGGAGGAAATTAACAGATTTTAAACTAATGAGAATTTCAGAAGCTCGCATCCCTAAAGGTTTGTCTGAAATCACTATAGACCAAAACAATCCTCTCTTAATACAAGTTTATTTATTACTACTGTGCCAACTGCGAAATCATTTTTTTATTTTTTTTTATCCTGTCTAACACGGATGAACCTCTGACAATATATCCATATGCAAATGGGTTTTGCAATGTATAATTAGATTTACTGGATTAATTAAATGAGTTTTCTCTTTTTCTATTGCCATTCAATGAGTTTCTGTGCTGCTTTATTTGTGCTGGCCATGTGAAAATAAGCTGAGTTTGGATTTCGTAATGTTAATGGAGTCAAAATGCCTCTGATATCACCTCTACTGGAAAATGCCCTTCTCAATACACTGATATTGTTGTCCCTACTAATGCCATAAATTAATCATGCATTTTTTTGGCCTCTCTGACATCCTATGGCAGAGCAGCAACTGTGATGAACAGCTTACAATTTGGGTTCATTATGAAAGTCATGTAGTGTGCAAAATCCACATAAATCAATACTTATGCAAATGCTGAGCCTAGTTTGGTGTGTGTGCCAAGAATAATTCTCTCTCTTTCTTGCATTCATTTTTATAAATCGGTTAGACCTCCAAGCAAGCACTATTTATAATTTGATAACTATTGAGTGCAGTGTCAAAAGAGTAATTCACAGATATTCGTTACTCTCTGTGGGGAATTGTGTAGTTTCCACATGGTCCAAATCGTTTGATGACTTTTTTTTTTTTAAAAAGCTGGCTTTTTACACAAATAGTTGTGTTTCCTTCAGAGATACAAGTCATTTATTCTCTATGCTTTTTGTCACTCTAAGATTTCTCCCTCAGAATTCACCAGGTGCCATACATTTCCTTCATATCAGAAATCATAATGTTTGGAAAGTCAAGTGGATTGACCAATATTTTAACCATATACAGCTGGTATAGTAAACAGTGAAACAAAACAGCGTTTCACCAATAGCATGGTACATCGTAAAATGCAGAACTACACAAGACTACACAGAATTAATTCACCTTCACCTAATAAAACCTTCCCCTGATTATATAAAAGTGAACATGTTCAAAAGAGTGCAAAACCACACATCGCACAAATACTTACTAAATCAGACTAGCACACAGTAACAAATAGTGACAACCAGAATATAGTTTTAGTGTGAATAAATGTCATGTGTAGCAGGTAGCATCAAAAGTTATAACAATTTAATTATACAAATGATTAAGCAAGTAAAGAATAAAAGAAAGCATGTTATTAAATAACAGAGATCCTCCATTGTACATAGCTATTATAGAGGATTCTTATGAATGCAAAAGAAATCAATAATACTCAAAATGCTACAGGTTGCACTGTTGGGACAGATCTGACTCACTGTTAGCATCAGTAACATTAGTCACAGCAGGCAGATGGTAGTGATGTTGACCACTCAAGCTTAGTTTAAGAAATATTTGAAATATCCCTGGTTTAAATGGTTTCATGCGCTCTGTATACATGGACAAAACGAAATGAAGCGAGTTTTTCTTGGTCACTTGTCTAAGTAGACATTTTATTAAAAATGCATAATAGATTTATTTTTGGACATTTTGTGAAATTGCTAGTGAAGGCAGTGTTGAGACAAATACTCTATAAGCTTTTAGCCTAATAGCCCAGTGCATTAGTGTATTGTGTGTTTAGAATCCATATACTGTAGTAAGCTAATTGGTTCATTTGTAGAGCATCTTTACACACAGTCAATCCGAAAAATGCAAGTACAATGTGCAGTTTATTATAAGAGAATTAAGAGACATAAGCAAGGTAAAATTTTACTAATATGGTCTCAATGACATGGGTTAAAGACCTACACTTAATCTAGAAAGACTAGGAGAATTGGTATAATCTTTTTAGGTTTCCCTACATTTGTTTAATCCTAACATCCACCACATTATACTATATATCTACTTTCTACATCCCTCAATGAACCAAATAGGATGCATGTTCATGAGTCTGCATTAGTTTTTTTTTGTTTGTTTTGTTTTGTTTTTTAAACCATCTCTAATGCTAATTCTGTTGCTCCAGAGTCAACATTTACCCTCAGGATCCAGGTGAAAGATGTTGTGAGCCAACAGCCTGTGAGCTACGCATCCCTGGAAGTGTTTGCAAACTACACACTTGTCAACTCCACAACAACCGGCAGAGATGGTGTTACTGTACTCAGGGTTCCGTACACACACAGCTGGCCTCTCACGCTGGTGGCCAGAAAAGATGGTTATATCCAAACACCTCTGCTATGGAAAACCAAGAAAATGCCAAGTAATTAAAGTAACTGTTGTGTTGTAATAACAAAAGAGATAAACCAAGTCACTGTGGCACAGTATCAGCAGTGCCCTAAAACCCATGTGTATCATTGGCCTACTTTACCCCCACTTATGAGCATATCTAGCAAATCTGAAGTGATATGTCCAAATAATCCTGCTTGATTCTAATGGCAAAGTTTGTTGGAAGCTTATGTATTCATTGTCATTGACATTATATTATTTATTATATCGTATTTATTTGTTTTTCAGTTTTTTCATCCGTGACACTGCCACTTTTCTACCAAAACCAAGGAAACATATGGCTGTTTGAAGATTTGGTCATCATAACAGGCAAACTGTCTGGTGTGTAGCGATGGCTTTTGTCCTATGAAATAGTATATGATGATTTTTAGCTACACATTTTCATCTCTCTACATTGTGTGTATATAACCAGATAATGTGCCTCCTGCAAATGTGCAGTTCTCAAAGAAGCTGCTCTCACTACCAGACAGTAACATCTCTTCGTTAACAGCCTACCTGACTGTCCCTCAACTTCCTGTAGAGGAACATTTCTTCCCAAACACGACAGGCATTATGATGAGCAAGTCAGGTAAAATATAACTGGCCTGAACTTTGTTGGGTTTTACTGTGAAAACGGTTTTTAGAGCCTATAAGTCTGTGTGCATGTTTTATATTCACAGGATACAGGAGTTTTGAGTTACACCCAATTGCAGCAGTTAGTGTCCAGCTCTTGTATAATGGAACAGAGGTGCAGATTTCAGGCCCAGTCCAGATCACACTGCCTCTTACTGAGAGCAGCCAATCACAGCTCTCCTATACTGTCCCAGCCTGGTCGTTTGACAGAAAGACTGGTAAGTTTTGTCCTTTTTAGATAAATAGTCTCTCTAGGGCAGAACATCATATTTTAACTTTAATATTGGTAGAGAGCGAGGGAGAGACAGAGGTAGGGAGGGACAAAGGAAAAAAGGACAGAAGGAATGAGCAAGAAAAATAGACAACTAACCAGAAGGAATGCAAAGAAAGACTAATAAACCTAGATTCAAATATGTACAGTGTGTATGTAGTAACACATATTGCACTAAGCATGCATTTTTCCTTTAGTAAAGGCAGAAAAGACCCTTATGCTACTAGAAACTTTCCTTCATGCGTTAAAGTTTGAATTGGTTTGGAAAGCTGTGACTGAAACTCCAGCAATATGTATATAAGCACAATAAACATTTTAAAGGTTTGCTATAATTTATGACAGCTGAACTCCAGGAAAACCATAAAGTCACACTATAATATTTTTTCCACACAGGTGCCTGGATGAATGATGGTCTAGGAACAGTTCAAATAGAAAACAGACATTTGGTTTGGGTCTACACTGCTTCCCATCTGGACTACTGGATTGCTGCCCCTTTTCCATCATCCACTGGTAGAAATTGTTTGTGTGGGACATGTACAACATTAAGATACCCATTAGATTTTTTCCAAACATAACCAAACCGAATTCTCATTTGTAAACATGTAGGTTACATGGGACATAAAAGCACTCTGGACTTCATTTCATACAACGCTTACCTTCTTGTTCCAGTAGTTGGAGGAGCTTTAGTTATTGCTGTTGGATTGCTTGCTGTTGTGTCATGCTATTGTAGGTAAGGCAGTTTTTTTAGATTACTGTATTTATTATCTGCTATAACAGCTTAATACCACAGTAATGTTGAATTCTTAAAAGTTGTTTATTAGTATTATATTAAAGCAGCTCTGGAATTTTTTTTAATACAAGACTTCATAGTTTTTCAATTACATGACTAGCTAATTTAATCAATAAGGCAATGCTAAGATATACAAATAATAACAAAAGCTAAGTTGGTGGACAAAACTTAAAGTAAATATATGTGGATAAAGCAGCCTCTTAATAACTTTTAATACATTTGTTTGCAGTTTCTCCTGGTAAAAGAGGATTAAAATCAGATTGGAAAGTGCTGTAACTAGAGAAATAATTAACGTGAGAGTGGTAATCGCAACTAAATATTTTGCCAGGTTGTAAAATACCATGTTACTGATTTCCTATCACATCATGCCCACACTGATTTAGTCCTTGTATAACCAACTTTAAGCGTATGATTTTTTTTTTGTTGGGCACAGAAAATAGCCACTTGTTGTATTTTGACAAAAATCCTATCAAAACCTCAAACTGGAATTTAACTGTTTTTTTTTTTTTTTCTTTAGAGAGTCCCTGTGTAAGCACAAAAGAAAGAGAGTCCACAGCCGAAAAAAAGCAAGTAAGAAGAAGGAACAGATCGCTGGTAGAAACAACAGCAATGAGCAGCTGGACTTTTCTTTTAAAGTTCCTACACCTCACAAGCACAGGCATCGTTCAGCTGCATTTCAAAGCACATTAGCCTGTAAAAGTGATGAGCCTGAGGTAAAAAGGAAATGCAGCAGGAGCTTAGGGAAAACTGGCGAGGCAGAAATTCAAATCTATGAAAACCCAGCTAGAATAGCTCAACCATCTTCAAAAACCTTACAGACAACACCAAATATCAACAGTAGTGAGTTTGTAATACCTGTCTCTTTGCATGAAAATGTGTGTCTTTCATCAGCCCAAGCACCAGGGAGCAGGTCTGCAACGCTACCTAGGAAGGCAGTCCATTACAGTGACCTGGAAAAACCATTTGAGGAACAAACTTTTCCAAAAATGGCACTTCTTTCAAAGGTCCAACAGCAAACCCTAACTATGGAAACAACATTAGGAGAGACAAGAGAGAAAGGCTGGAATTGCTTGCTGGAGTCTGTGTCTGTGCCAGACATTCTGAACAAAGCTACAGGGATGGACAGTTCCTATAGGGCTCATCATGGTTGCTCTGAGCAGACACTACTTGAGTTATCCAGAAGCAAACCCTTCCCGCATCCAAAAGCCTGGTTTGTTTCTCTGGAAGGAAAACCTGTTGCACAGGTCTGCCACTCTATTCTAGACCTTCAGAAGTGTCACCTTCTACTCAGTGACAGTCAGGACACTAGCCTGGACTCAGGCGTCGACTTCAATGAGCAGCATCGAGAGCAGAACCAGAGCAGTCTGAGAAGAAACACAACTCACACACAGATCTGCTTAGGGGATGCAGATCTGCATAGCTGTAAAAGTGACACAATCATAGCCTGCAAGCCAGAAGAGCTTTTTCTCAAAAACACACACCAAAGAGGCAGTGGAACAGTGTCCTACTTGCCAGAGGAGAAATGTGATGATGACATGTCATATAAGGGCAATGAATTTGTACCAATTCCACGAGTACAAGAACTCAGGAACACTAGGGAAAAGCTAAAAAACACCTGGCACCTGAGAGAGGAAAGACCACTTATGAATCTAAACTAAATGCACATTCTATCTTGCTTCTCAGCTAAATATTGTATTCCTTATAAAGCTTTTAATTTGTTCTGATGTGAATTCCCTAATGCAATCTTAAAGCTAAAAAGCATTTCATTCTGTTGTAGGAAATTACAATTGCAATGTTTTTGCAACTTTAGTTAATTTTTAATGATTTGTCATAATATAGGCCAAGAACTTTTAAAAATACAGGACATTCATGGGCATCTGATGTGGAAGTCATCCTTAAGGATAAGCTGCTACTTCATAAACATGTTTCCTCATGCCATGATGTATAGACTTTGCTGCATGATTAACACATATGGGTATATTTTGTGTTATACTGCTTTGCTATGTATTTTGCATATACAAATAAACAAGTATGAGTGTCTCTGTATGCAGGATAAGTGCATGTCCTTTATATTAATTAGAGTTGCAATTACATTCGATGCTGTGTTCATTCACCCTGATTAGAATATTAACTTTTAATTATTTTATTTTATTTTATTTGTCTAGCACTTTTAACAATGGACATAGTCTTAAAGCAGCTTTACACAGAAACCCCGCCTTTATGATTAGTAGAAAGAGTTCAAATCACATTTTCTGCTGTGTTTCAAACAATAGGCATTATCACAAAGCAGTTATATCGAAATAAATACATTTAAAGGGTTTAAAAACATTTTGGAGCCAGGGCTCTGTAAAATATTTTTCTCCTGGGATTAACCCAAAATCATCATAACTCGAAATGTGTTTACTACTCTTTTGCTATTTTGTTAACTCTGGCGCCCTCTGATTGTGGGTTTAAAAGTGAAACCAATACACCCGATGAACCGGAAAAGATAGCATAGCATTAAGGTACGTATATAGTATTTGGATCTAATAATAAACTGCCTTTAAGAATGTTTTATGCCTAAGAAAAGAAGAAACATACAGTAAAGCAGATTATTATATCCCCTAAGTAACTAATACGATCAGTTTAAGGGTTAAAAGATCACTATGCACAGGTTCTCTAGATATTGTTAGCTTTGATTGTTTGTTATAAATTTGTACATATATAATTGGAATAAAATCCGTACTTTCCATTTCAGAAAGCATGGACCAAATCACAACTAATAAGGTCAAACTGATTAAATGGTTACGCGGGGACAAATTAATTTTGCAGCATGTCCAGTCCAAGATGTTGATAACCATGGACGAATACTTTAGTCTGAACAATGTCTCAGACCCTGGAACACAAATAACGAAGCTCTTGGACCTGATTTTGTCGAAGGGACAAACTAAATGCATTGACTTCTTGGAACTGCTGAAAGAAGATGAGGTGAATGGAAGCAGCCCGCAGCTCAAAGCGTGGATCATGTCAGTAAACACATTAGGTATCTCCAAGTCTGCAAACACCAAACTGCACACAATCAGATCCACCAGAAAGTCACAGATTTATAACCATTTCAGAAGCAGTACCAAAGTATATTATTATTGGATGTGATTTTCAGGACAAAAACAACAATAGTCACACTACTCTCTGTTAATGTGAGGTTTGGTATGGAGTTTTAGCAGATATTAATAACTGATCACAGCTTTAAAATGATTTTTATAAGCTAAAACTTTTGCCTAAAAGGAGAGAGAAGCTTAAAGAGGAGAAAAGGTGATCTTTAAAGGAGAGAGAAAAACTTGCAAAACTTGCAAAAACAACTTTCACACAAATCCCGTTGCAAAGTATAAATATAATTTTAACACTCAACCGTACAAAGAATATATTGATGTTTACTCATACTGATTGCAAAGACAAAGTTGCTAATTAAAATTTTGAACCCAATACAGTTCTGTTGTTTTCCCCCATTTGTTACAAAATCTGCTCCGAATGATTTTTCTCTGATATCTGATCAGATATGGTATTGGCCAAACATTCATCCCAATGTTAAATTTACAAACTAAATACTAAGTTTACTGAGTATCAAGTAGCAGATATAACTGTTCACAGCTTTAAAATGATTTTTAAAAGATAAAACTTTTGCTAAAAAGGAGAGAGAAGCTCAAAGAAGAGAAAAGGTGATCTTAAAAGTAAAGAGAAAAACTGCATATCTTACCAAACTGCAGATTTGTGATATACAAGTACTAAAATGTAGATTGCCAGTTCTGGCACACACAAAAAAATACAATCTACAAAACGTTTTAAATTAAATATAAACTGGTATAACTGAGTACAAACAATGAATATTTTATTCCCATTCACCTCCATGCTTAGACGCAAGTAGCATCTGTTTATTTAGTTACACAAGATATTGGATAATCAACCTTATATCCAGCTTTTTTATTTAAACTAAAAGTTATGATATCCTAAGTTAAATGATAATCTACACACTTTATTAAGTATAATAAAAAAATCACTATTTCACTGTTTTAGCTGGTGAATATAACTGAATATTTTTACACAATGTCTTTCATCTTTTTCTCAGAAATAAAAGCAGCTCCACAGTCCTCTGTCCAAAGTTTAGGTATGTACGATCACCAAATCATACACCTTGAATATTCAAAACAAGTTACATTCAATCAAATACATGTTCATTTATGTAAATGAATATTATTTTACATAATGTTTTTTTCCTTCTTTCTCTAGAAACAAGTGATGCTCCACAGAGCTCTATCCAGTCTTCAGGTCATGAATAATGTCCATACATAAATAGTGAATATTTAATTTTAAAACTTTTAGCAAACCTATAGTCATTTATGTGTATGCTTAGTGGAAATTATAATGCAAATATTTTTTCATTAACAGGTAGCTCAGTGACTATTAACGCCTCTGGAATTTCCAGTGTTTTCAACCCGATGATAGTTGGCTCTCAGATTTCCGGTCTCAGTATGAACATGAATGTGAATCCTTAAAAGTTACGGTAAATAACTTTCAGTTTTTGTGCCAATATCAATACATTTCATTAAATATATCCAGAAGAGAACAAGTAACTCTGATGCAATGGAGTTAATATATTATAGAAACCAAAAGTTTTGGTACACATTACACTTTCTGTCTAAAGGAATTTCATAATATTTTGTGTCTCTTCCTTCTGCTCATCATGTGTTTTTCCCCTTTAAACTTTCCAGAATTTTGAAAAAAGAAACAAGTAAACCAAATTGAAGCAGAATTTGAACCAAGCATGACTAAACTGAAGAAAACATGGACTGCTCAAACTGAGCAGAAAAAACAGGAGAAAATGTGGAAAGTCCTGGAGTACACAACCAGCACAAATGCTGCTGAGCTTCTGATTGATGCCTTATATAAACCTGCACCTGACATGACGGACTTAACCATGGCCTAACATCTTAGTGTGACGTTTACAATCTCTTTAATTATAATGTGGGCCATACATTCTAAAAACCAAATACCTAACAGTGGGATGTGTCCCTTTATTCCAGTTTTTCTATACAGAATATAAAAGTATTTTTAATATTGTGCTATGAACATCATTCAAATATATTTTTATAACTGCTGTGTGTATGTCAGATAGTCAAGCAAAACCTTATAATGAAAAAAATCAATAAATAAATAAGACTTATTAAGTAGTAGTGAATATTTGAATCTTTTGCAAGTATTCGGTGTACCTGTTGTTGTTTTTTGTATAAAAGCTTCAGAAATCTTTATACCTAGCAGGGTATACTCTTAATCTCTTACTAAACAGTCTAACACTCTCATACTAATAGTAGACTAATACTAATGAAAATTTAATTAGTTGCTTACGCTACAGATCTTTTTTGGTTTTACCTCTCTGTGCTCACGTGTGCTCATGTATGTTATTTGAGCACTGCTACAAATTCCTTTTTATCATCAGGCTATGATGCATGAAAGCTTATCTGTGAAACATACTGTAAGGGAGGTAATCTCATGACTTGAATTTACTTACTTGGACTGCTCCTCACTCATTTTGAATTGACATAACTCATAAACCAAAAGTCACATAATGAATTCAAAATGTCACGAACACATTTTGTCTGGCAATTTACAATGCAAAACACACAGCAAAACAAGCAGCAAGATGATGATCAACTGCCAACTCAGCAAACAAATTTTGGAGGCTTTAGACTAAAGTCAGTCAACTGACCTTAACCCACTTAACCCTCTGAGCATGCATTTGAGCCCCTAAAAAGAAAATGAATTTAAATAAAACCAGAGAAAATAACACAAATTTCCATTCCAATAATTTTGAAGGAGGCTGTATAAATAGGCTTTAAGGTTTCAAGTTTATTTATACAGGGTTTTTTACAATGGACATTGTTTAAAAGCAGATTTACAGAACGAACATATTATAGAACAAAAAAATTTATTTTATAAATGTGAATTATGTGGGGTTTTTCCTGGTTTGCTTGACTGCTGAATTGTATTGTAAAGTTGTCACAATATTTTATGTGTTTATCATTACACTATGAATTATATCTAAAACAAAACACAGTGTATTAGGAATTTCTGAGCTTGAAAGCTTGAATTTTGGTTTGTATATTTATTAGGGTTTTTTTTCCTATTTTACAAATAGTGCCCTGAACCATAATCTGATAATAAACAATTTCTGATTCAGTGACATCATTTAGAATGCAATCCTAACAAATATGAAGCCATGGTATAAAGGCCAACATAACATTGCGTCATTATAACATTATGAGCGGTGAAGTGATAAACCCTGATTTAATCACTTCTTCATGGCACCTGTTAGTGGGTGGGATATATTAGGCAGCAAGTAAATTCTTTTCTTTGAATTTGATGTGTTAGAAGCAAGAAAAATGGGAAAGCGTAAGGAGGAGTTTGACATGGGCCAAATTGTGATGACTAGACGACTGGGTCAAAAAACTGCAGCTCTTGAGGGCTGTATCTGATCCACATTAGTAAGTATCTATCAAAAATGGTCCAAGGAAGAAACAGTGGTGAATCGGCGACAGGGTCATGGGCGACAATGGCTCTTGATGCACGTGGGGAGCGAAGGCTAGTCTGTGTGGTCCCATCCAACAGACAAGCTCCTGTAGCTCAAACTGCTGAAGAAGTGAATGTTGTTAATGACTGTTTTGGCAGCAAAAGGGTGACCAACACAATATTAGGCAGGTAGTCATAAAGTTATGCCTGATCGGTGGCCATAAAGTTATGCCTGATCGGTGGCCATAAAGTTATGCCTGGTCAGTGTATATAACTATGGAATCATATAGGAAACAAAATTCAATTTAAAATGCAATATGAAAATATATATTCCACCCACTAACAGGTGCCAGGATAAAGCGATAATTTGTAATTTACCACTCATAATGTTATAATTTCATAATGTTATGCCTGGTTGGAGTAAACTTAAAACAGCTGAAAATGTTATTATTATCAGACCACCCAGCATAATACAAAAATTATTTCTGAGCTTTTCCATCTTGTTTCTTATCCAAAGATTGCATCCATTATAAAGCTTACAATTTGTTCTGATGTGAATTCCCCAATGCTTTTTAAAAGCTAAAAGCATGGCATTCTGTTGTAGGAAATTACAATTGCAATGTTTTTGTAGATTTAGTTTATTTCTAATGATTTGTTATAATATAGGCCAAGACCTTTTGAAATCTGGGATATTCATGGGCATCTGATGTGGAAATCAACCCCAGTAATAAGATGCTACTTCGGAAAGGAGTTCTTCATGCCATCATTTTTAATTTGAGTTACTACATTCACTACTGAATGATTCACCCTGATTAAACTATTACCTTTAAAGTTCACTGTTTGGTCTATGAATCACTGGCCTTCATGATTCTAAGGTAGAAAGCTTAAGCTTAATAGAAGATTTTGTATAGTGTTAAACAATAGAAATTTTCACAAAGCAGCTTTATTGAAATCAAATAATTAAATTGGGTCTATAAACTTTTTGGAGTGTTTAACTGTAAAATACACTACTCTTGGGATTATAATCATAACCATCGCCATTAGTCAAAATTGTGCACTTTTTGCTATTTGGTAAATAGCACCATCTAGTGGTAGGTTTGGTCTATGGCAAATTTTGACGGTAAACACACGAATATACAGCAATAAGGTGCGTATATAGTATTAGGATATAGTAATAAACTTCCTTTAAGAATGTTTATGCCTTAGCATAGAACATACAGCAAAGCAAACTTCTAAATAAGCTTAAGGGCGTTAAAAAAAAGATCATTGTGCACAGTTAGAGATTGTTAGCTTTGCTTGATTGTTATAATTTTGTAAATTTATACTTTGAATAAAATCTGTATTTTTCTTTTCAGGAAGCATGTATCAAATCACAACTAATAAGGTTATTAAATGGTTATGCGTGGACAGATTGATTTTAAGGCATGTTCAGTCCAGGGGGTTGATCACCAGGGAGGAATACGTAGAGCTGAAAAATTATTCAGACCCTAGAACACAAATAATTGAGCTCTTGGAAATGATTTTGTCAAATGGACAACGTTTATGCATTGACTTCCTGGAACTGCTGAAAGAAGATGAGGTGAATGAAAGCAGCCCACAGCTCAAAGAGTGGATAACGTCAGTAAACACATCAGGTATCTCCAAGTCTGCAAAACACCAAACTGCCACAATCAGATCCACCAGAAAGTCACAGATTTATAACCATTTCAGAAGCAGTACTTTTCCAAAATATATTATTATTGGATGTGATTTTTAGGACAAAAACAACAATAGTCACACTACTCTCTGTTAATGTGAGGTTTGGTATGGAGTTTTAGCAGATATTAATAACTGATCACAGCTTTAAAATGATTTTTAAAAGCTAAAACTTTTGCTTAAAAGGAGAGAGAAGCTTAAAGAAAAGAAAAGGTGATCTTTAAAGGAGAGAGAAAAACTGCATATCTTGCAAAAACAACTTTCACACAAATTTCGTTGCAAAGTATAAATATAATTTTAACAATCAACCATACAAAGAATGTAATGATGTTTACTCATACTGATTGCAAACACAAAGTTTTAAATACAATTTTTGTCATTTTTAAACCCAATACAGTTCTGTTGTTTTCCCCCATTTGTTACAAAATCTGCTCCGAATGATTTTTCTCTGATATCTGATCAGATATTGTATTAGCCAGACATTGAATCTAAGATAGAATGATAGAAACTTTATTCATCCCAATGTTAAATTTACAAACTAAATACTAAATTTACTAAGTATCCAGTTGGTTCTGTTTTTAAGTGCTTAAAAGTACCAAACTTATACTAAATTTGCCGTTATCTGATATTTGTGATCAGTGATTAAATCTAGATTGTTTGCCAGATCTGCACAAAAAAAGACATTATTCAAAATATTAAAAATTAAGTGTAACCTGGTATAACAGAGCACAATCCATGCATAATATGTTAATCCCATTCACCTGCATGTTTAAATATGCATATAAACACATACAATTATTGAGATTCTTCTAATAATTATTAGAAATTGATGGAACAGTTCAGTCACAAGTAGCATCTATTTATCCAGTTACACTATCTATTAGAAATCAATCTATGTCCAGCTTTTCTATTACAACTAAATGTAATTATATACTATGTTGAATTATAATTCACACACTTTATAAAGTATAATGCAACAATCACTGTTTCCCATATAACATCCATCTGAATACTATTTCACACAATGTTCTTTTTATTCTTTCTCACAGACATAAAAGCAGTTCCACAGAACTCTGTCCAAAGCTTAGGTGTGCCCATACCACACACCTTTAATATGTAAAACAAATTACATTTAATCAAAAACATGTTTATTTATGTATATTAATATTATTTCTCACAATTCCATTTTTCCTTTATCTCACAGAAACAAGTGCAGCTTTACAGATATCTGTCCAATCCTTAGGTCATGAATAATGTACAAAACTATAGCCATTTATGTGGATGCTTACTGGAAATTATAATCAAAATATGTTTTCACCAACAGGTCGCTCAGTCACTATTAACTCCTCTGCCCATGTATTCAGACCAAGTGGGGCTCAGATTTCTGGTCTCACTCTGAACATAAATGTGAGACCTCAAAAACAGGAATAATTTACAGTAAATAACATTCAGTTTTCAATATCATAACATACACTTTTTGCCAAAAGTATTGGGTCACCTGGTCAAGCATGGTATGTCATTTTTGAGCATTGCATTCCACATTTAGTCCCATGTGCTCTTATAATTCCCTCCACTCCTCTGGGAAGATGTTCCACTATATTTTGGAGTGTGCTTATGGATATTTGTGTTCATCAGCCACAAGGGTATTACAAAAGGTACTGTAATACCTGTAATCCCAGGTACTAATGTTGGTGAGGAGGCCTTGGGTGCAGTCCCAATTTTATTATAGCGCATCTAAAGACGTCCTATACAATTCGTGGTAACAGTTTGGAAAAGAACCACATAAACCAGGAAAGGTCAGTTGACCCAATACTTTTGACAGTATAGTATATCTTTTTCCCCTTGTTCTGCTCTTTATGTCTTTTCTGTTGTTTCTTTTAATAAAATGCCAGCAAGCATGTGAGCTAAACAGAATGACCAGGTTAAGATGTGGATATTTCTGGAGTACACAAACAGCACAAAGGCTGCTGAGCTTCTGATTGATGCCTTATATAAACCTACACCTGACATCATGGAGGACCTGAACATGGGCTAACATCTCAGTGTCAAAAATCAAACCAAATACCTCCTGATGGGATGTGTCTTTTTTATTCCAGTTATTGTATAAATATATTTTTTTAGATTTTATAAATGCTGTGAGTAAATGGGACGGTCAACCAAAACCTTCTGATGAAAAAATCAATAAAAAGTAATAAATAAGTAATAATGAGTAGCAGTGAATATTTGAACCTACTGTTTTACAAGTATTCTGTGTACCTGTTTTTGTTTAAAGCTACAGAAATCTTTATTAACAAAACTGTCATGATCTAGACTTTCTGAGACTGTTTTTGTGTTTTGGCCACCAGATACCGTCACTGGTCCCCCACTCCATCCTCTCTATCCCCTAGACTCTAACTGTTTACCCAATGTGTTCCACCTGCTCCTTGTTTAATCTGAGTGCATTTAAGCTACCCTTTTTGCTTTTGTTCTTGTTGGTTTATTCTGTCAAATGCGGGTCTTGAACCCGGGGTGGGTAAAGCGGCTAGTATCTAATTTTACTAATGAAATAATGAAACACTTAGCTACAGATCTTGTTTGGTTACCCTCTGTGCTCACTGTCAGGTGTGTCATTTCAACTCTGCTATTTAGCTGATAATCAGAAATAACTAAAAGTTATTGTTTTATTATAAAGCTATGATGCATACAAGCTCATCTGTGAAACATTGAGCAGGGGGTGTCATGGCTTGGACTGACATAGCTTCAAGTTCAAATTTTATTTGTCACATATACATACAGAGTGCGACATGCAGTGATATGCTTTGTACGACTGTCAAACATTTAAGCATAAAAAAAAGAATAGAATTTAAGGATAAAATATAAATTAGATAAATAAAATGTATAAACTATAGAAAATAAATGAAAATATATGTATATACATGAATAAGTATGGCAGATATTGACAGTACAAATTAAAGTGATTTAGTATGATTGTCCTTAAAGTGTCCATGTGCAGGGTGGTGTGATATAAAGTGACACTGTGCTGTGCAAGTTCAGAGTTGAAGTGACAGTCCAGAGTTAAGGTGTCACATAAAAGTGCAAAAAAGTTGTGCAGAAATAATTGAAGATGGAGAGAGAGGTCCTGCAGTAGATCCTGAAAGTTTCCTGGTTTAAACTCTCAATGGCCTGCGGGAAGAAGATCCTCCTCATTCTCTCTGTGTTTGCTTTCAAGGAGCGGAAGTGCTTCCCTGAACGAAACAAAGAAAATAGTCCATTGTTGGGATAAGATGGCTTCTTCTCAATAGGCTCACTAATTTTGAATTTAGATTACATTGTCACCTGAATTTAACCTAACTTAAGCTTCCTCAAAAACTACTGGAGAAGCGAGGACTAAACGATTTATTTTTGCTGTGAATTGAACATCTTTGGGTTTGAGATCAGCAGATGAATATGAGAAGGGTGTGCAGAATTTTGATTGGGAAAATTTCATGGGCTATCTCTGCTTAAAGGCAAAACACACAGTAAAACGCATTAGCAAAAGCATCTTCAACTGTCTCTATTCACTGATCTATTTTGGTGTAACTACACATTTTTGTGGCACTACCAGTAAGTTGCAGCCGTAAAGAGAAGAAGAAGAAGAAGAAGAAGAAGAAGAGAAGACGAAGAAGAGACGAAGAAGAAGAAGAAGAGACGAAGAAGAAGAAGAAGAAGAAGAAGAGATGAAGAAGAAGAGAAGAAGAAAAAGAAGAAGAAGAAGAGAAGAAGAGACGAAGAAGAAGAAGAAGAAGAAGAAGAAGAGACGAAGAAGAAGAAGAAGAAGAAGAAGAAGAAGAAGAAGAAGAAGAGACGAAGAAAAAGAATTAGCTGTTTCTAAACAACCACTAGAGGGCGCTTGGTGAACGCTTTTGGCTCTTCCTCTTCCTCTTCTTCTTCTCATTTCTCTTCAATTTCGAAAGTGAAACTTGGCGGGAAAATTTCGACACGGTGAGTTAAAACTAATGAGATATGTTAACTAACAAATTATAGGAATAATATGGTTTACTAAAAAAATGGCTATTTAATGTCCTGAGATTCACAAAACAAGAAATCTACAGTATATCTACAGTCCTAGTCTTTTAATATCAAGTCTGTACAGCAGTATACAGTTTATTTACACATACAGCTCTGTGTGTTTCTATTCAGGAAGAATGGACATAATCATCAGTAAAAAGGTAAAACTTATTGGCTGGTTAGTTGGAGATGATTTGATTCTCCAGTATGTTCATTCCCAAGAGCTGATCACTATGGCTGAATACACGAGGATCAAAAGTACCCAAGATCCCATTAAGAAATCTACTGAACACTTGGACATGATTTTGAGTAAAGGACAATCGTGTTGCATCGCTTTTCTGGAGCTGCTGAAGAAAAACGAGGTGAATGAATCAAGACCTGAGCTCAGGGAGTGGATAGCAAACGTAAATATCTCAGGTAGAGCAGATTAATGTACAGTGTTCTCTATCTCTTTCTCTCTTTGCCTGTCTGTGACTATTTCTTGCTCTGATTCTATATCTGTCTGTCTCACTGTCCATCCATCCATTAATCCATCCATTAATCCATCCATCCATCTATCTATCTATCTATCTATCTATCTATCTATCTATCTATCTATCTATCTATCTATCTATCTATATCTCTCTCTCTCTCTCTCTCTCTCTCTCTCTCTCTCTCTCTCTCTCTCTCTCTCTCTCTCTCTGTCCACCTCTCTGCATTGCTGTCTTGTACATGCTAAAATAAATCCCTTTCTTCATATCTTTTTTATCTCAAGCAGAACAGAAAGAGAACAGTAACACCACTCAAGCTGGCAGTGCGAGTATTATTGCAGGTAACCTCAAAAGCTTTCATGAACTAATATTAAAAGCCACAGTATAAAGAGCTTCAGTACATTACATTTTTTGTTGAATTTCTAATTCCCTCTATAACTTTACTCCTTTTATCTCCCTAAATTCTCCAGATAACGAGGCATTTCTGCTGAAGAATCGGGGTAAACTAATTGATAGGATAAAAACTGTTGATAGAATCGTTGATGACCTTGAAATGAACAGTGAAATGGCAGCAAACGTGCATGCTGAGAAGACAGAGCAGGCCAAGATGAGGAAAGTTCTGGATTACACAAACAGCAAAAAAGCTGCAAAGAGTCTAGTGGATGCTTTGTTTAAACATGCGGGGGATGTCATGGAGGACCTAATCACGGCTTAACTGCTCAGTATAGCACTTAAAACCTTTTCACTGATGAGAAGCGTTAATTACAGACCAAATACCTCACTGCATTATAAATTACAGATCTTTTTTAATGCCAGTATATTTCTCTATTTCCATCATGATTTACAGACGTTCATAATCATTCCAGCATGAGTACAATATAGTCTGGGTTAGATACAGAAACAATAGGTACATAATTTTACAACTCAGGTTTTACAATAATTGTAATGTTTTTTAAACTGTGCTGTGTTTTTTAAATCGACTGTACATGACTGTTTTAAAAATCTTATCGCCATTTTTACAAAAACCTCCAGACTATTTTAAAACTGCACTCAGCAAATCACTCATCTAATGCATATGTGTAACAAGTGTAACAAATCGTGATTAATTTCCAACAGATTTTTACACTATTTAGACTAATTACACTATTTGGTCAAAGGGTTGTGGACACCTAACCATCATACTCATATGTTTTTGTTAAAAATCCTATTCCATAATTAGTCCACCTTTGCTATTATAATGACTTTCGCTCTTTTGCTGAAGCCATCATTTAGATTTTGGAGCATGGATTTGGAGCAGCCATAAAAACAATAGCATGGTCAAAGAGGCATTTGTCTGCTTAAGGTTCATGCAGTCAGGTGCCCACAACCATTTGGCCATAGAATACATTTTATATATAAAGCATTAGCTCCCATATTGAGAATGCATATTTTTTATATAACATTGGCAACATTGTTCGATTAAAATATTCAAAGGAAATAAATGTTAGTGTAACTGTTAATAAAGCAACAAAGATTCTGTGAATATTTGCATATGTGTATTCTATTATTGATGCCCTGGTATTGATGAGTCTAAATCTTAGTGTGACAAAGTTAGAAGACTGAAACAAAAACCAGGTGAACTTGCAAATTCTACGCCATTTTTAGCAAATTATTAGCACTTTTAGTTTTAAATAAATGGGTGCATGTATAAATTATAAATATATGTGAATACTGAGGTTGACCAAATAAAGTAGTTAAATAAAGGAAAATTACTCAAAGTAGTATATTCAAAAGGAGTAGCAAGAGAAATAAATTAGTTTAACCTAGCTGAGACTCGCTGAACAAGCATGTGTATTTTGCAGGCTAAGGCAGTTGCTGTTCTAAATCACTTTCTTGATTTGTTTGTTGACTGGTATTTTGATGTACATAAAGCAAATAGAGAAATACTAGTAGAGGAAGAAATAAGAATGCTTAGCATTCTTATCCCAAATGTTTTTGAGCTTGCTTCTTCATATAGCCTAAAACATAAGTTGGCCATTGGTCATCACTTTATATACTTAATATATCTATCTATCTAATAGGTTGATGGACTGAAAATGGTGTGCAATGAAAAGAAAAAAAAAATGATCTTGTCACCAAATAGATAAGAACTTAAGTCACGAGCCTGGCTTGAAAATGTATGAAGTAAAAGGTACAGATACTTGTGTAAAGAATGTAATGAAAAAAAAAGTAAAAAGTTGTCCAAACAATAAATAGTGAAGTAAAGTACTGATACCAGAAAAATGTACTTAAGTACAGTAACAAAGTATTTGTATTTCATTACTTCCATTCTCAGGATTCAGAAGGTGTCATTCGAAGTTGATTTTGATACTCAAATAAGTTATAATGGTTGTATACATGAATAAGCAGCATATTTCCTAGCAGTATTTTGCCTGGTAGCACTTTCATATGAAGAGACTATTGGGTGAGAGCAGCTCAGTGTAATGTCCAACCTTGCACACAAATGGGATATATATGGGAAATATATATATATATATATATATATATATATATATATATATATATATATATATATATATATATATATATATAAACATATATATATATATATATATATATATATATATATATATATATATATATATATATATATATATATATTTTTTTTTTTTTTTTTTTTTTTTTTTTTTTTTTTTTCCTTAATCAATGGATTATACAAATAGCAGCTCTTCTCCAATTCTAATATCACCTGCAGGTTTAGTGAGGAGACCTCAAAGGTATATGTTTTTTCATTTTTCCTTATTGTATATTTACCTTTTTTTATTGATTGACGTTGTTCAAGTTTCAAGTTTATTTTAATAACGCTTTTCGTTGTCTAGTTGTGCAGCCTGTAATGCAAAATATACTGGTTTTTTTACAATACTAATTCCAATAATGTTGTTGTTGTTGTTTTGTTTTTCCACACTCATTTGTTTGTTTGTTTGCTTATTAATTCATTCATCCATTAATTAATTTATTCTTTCTGTAAAAAAAATAAAATAAAAAAGGTTGGAGAACACTCTATTGTGGGAAGTGGAATTTTCCGAGTTATCCTGAAGTATCAACAACAGAACCAGTGGTAACGTACCATTTAACATGGCTTAACACTTTCACAATGTCGGTGTGTTTTTCAATTCGTATATACCTTATATCGCCCAATACCACAGAAACTGCACTTTGCATTTAGTTGATCTTCTGAACATTATTAATGTAAGAATTCACTATTAAGAGCACTGGGAATTACATTAAACAGCAGAAAACAGAATTTGACCATGATAAACCCAAACATGGTCATCATGGAATATGGTCATGCCATCAGGGGACTTTGTCAGGCACATAATGTTTATTATAGGGACAGCGCATGTAGGACGTTTTGGAGGACAAGGTGAGGGAGGCAAGATTGAGATTGTTTGGACACGTGCCGAGGAGGGACACGGGGTATATCGGTAGGAGAATGCTGATGATGGAGCCACCAGGAAGGAGGAAGAGGAAGGCCAAGGAGGAGGTTTATGGATGTGGTGAGGGAAGACATGCAGGTGGTTGGTGTCAAAGAGGCAGATGTAGGAACAGGGGGTTATGGAGATGGATGATCACCCCTGATGGGAGAAGTCTAAAAAAGAATAATGTGGCTGATCCTAGACCTGACCAACCGAAGCAAGCCCAGATCAAAACCCTGCCCTCACAAGCAGGAACAGTAAACATTAGGCATAATGAGTGCATCACTTCAGCATTAACAGGGGAAATCTGGAATCAGACCACATGACCATTTTCCATTTTTCCAGAGTTCAATCTTTAAGCTGAAGCATTAAGCATATTCTAATTAAAACCCTGCAGTAGAAACTCTGCAGAACAAACTGGCACTGCAGCAGGATGTGAAACTTGACAGGTGTTTATATCTTAGTTTTATATTTACAGCACAAAATCTTGGGACATGGAAAAAAAACCCCACAAAATGTAATATAAATATATGCTGAATGACTCTGCATGGTAAGCTGTCTATGATACAATATTATTAATATATTAATATATTTATATTATTATTATTATTATGATACTATAGATCGGTTTGGAGTGGAGTGGCGTGCCCTTTATCCCTTTATAAAAGCGTGTTTTGCAAGTTTGGTTTCTTTATTTGTTCATAACAAAGGGCTTTGTATCGTTTTTGCACTTGTGCATCGTTTTAAAATTGCACTAGGGCTGAAGCTATCGATTATTTTAGTAATCGAGTAATCGTTAAGTACTTTAGTTCTTTATTAAAGAGCAAAATTAAATATAGAGAAAATAAGACGCGTCTCTTAAAATGAACGTTATTTGTTTTCTTTTAAGAAAAAATTAAATTTTATTGCTGAAATTGCATTTGTATGTGTGAAAACGAAAACCATTTAGTGCATTTATTTGCTATTACATCAAAATGTAAATGAAAATATTTGTCTAGTTTCGAATTTTCTTCCCTAATTTAGACTGTATTTCTCACAATTCAGACTTTGTTTCTCGTAAGCATAAAACATTTCTGGTGCATCCACCAATAATCATGTTTAAACAAGTCCTTCACCTACTTCATCTGTCTTCTTCCGAGCTGATTGTGAGACAGGGTTTTCTCCAGGGATCAGAGGCTCAGTTTAGGGGTGACGCTGCCCAATTAGCTAAAAAAAAAAAGGTCGGAATTGTGAGAAATAAAGTCGGAATTGGCAAAATGTTTGTCTTTAATGTAGCGGAAATGGGCTTCCATATGAAACTTTTCCTCGCTCGTCACTGTTTTCTCCTCGTTTAACAATTTTTTTTATTCTGCAGCATCTTCTGGTTTTCCTGTTCGGACGGCTCCAGAGTTGTAGAATACCAGGAAAAGTCAGGGATAATGCTGTGAGGGGAAAAACAGTGCTCCGTTTGTAGTTCAGTGGACTGCCTCGGGTAATTTTTGTATTAGAATTACCAGATACATTTGTTTGTACACCGTTACAATAAAATCTACTGTAACTATAAAATATTAGAGACATTAATTTCCCCAAAACCCACAAAATGTCCTGGCAAGTCTCGGAACACTTCCCCCATGCTACACCCTGGACACTTGATTTGAAACTTTGGAAGTGAGGATGGATGGAGAAGAATAATGTGTACAATTTCAACCCTGTAAAAACTAAAAAAAAATAATAACGTATTTTTTAAATGTTCCATCGTTTTCCAAAAAAATATCGAGGACCGTCAACATGCAAACGTTGACAAATCACGAGGTCCGTAACCTCTATCCTGAACGAGAACCCTGTGTTCATCCTCGCAGGCCGGGTAGGATGTTGTATCTTACACACACTCACAAACACAAACAAACACAAACAAACAAACATTCACACACAAACACACATACACATAGCAGCTTAAAATTGAGAAAATGTTGAATGAACTCATAGTTTGTGGAGGAAGTTGAGGAGGAAGTGAGGCACAAAGTTTTTAATGTAATGTATTATTTAAGACACATAAAAAAAAAAATAAAAAAAAAAAACAAGGAGAAGAACAATTAATCCATAAAGTGTTTAACATTTATATGACTCAGGTTCTTACTCTGTAGCATTACTGATTAAGGGTTTCTTCACAGGGGATTTCTCTGTCCTTCACAGTGACAACAGCTACCTGTGTGATCGGGGCAGTGTAACTTTTCCTGGTCCTTTGATGAGGTAAGGCCTTCTGTCTCCTCTCATATAAAACACACAAGAGCTCAATTTGAAATATACATAGAATTTCAGCAGTAGCATGAAGGTGGGAGTGTATGTGCAGCAATCCACGTCCATCTGTTTCAGCAATACGTTGCAGATGCAGGACCTAGTCTGTTTATCCAGAGGAAAACTCAGGAGTGTTTACAACAAGTGGATGAACCTGGTCAAAAAGAAGCCTATTTCTTCTGGGAAATAATGGAGCTCTTTTGCAATAAAAATGGGGTAATGTTAATGATGTGTCATAAATTATTGGGAACAAAAGTATCCAGTATTTCTATTAAATTACAGTGTATTTGATGTTTGTTTTACAGAATTTTATGCTGGCTGAAGTCGCCCTACTTCTCTTCAAAGGCTATAGCTTTCTCAGGGAAAGGGTATCGAAAGCTAGCTTATTACAACACACCAGTTTTAATAGAGTTTGTACTGTACTTTTATGTTTTTGTCAACTAATGTGACCATTCCTGTGACAGCTTGCCAGGGTTAAGAACCAGGATGGCTGGTGTCCTCTGGCACAACTTTTATGCGCTGCTGAACCACAATACGAGCGCTTGGTTGAAATGGGAAAAAAGCTTGGTATGAATCAGTGACCATATTTCTCTGGTCCTTTCTGAACTGTTTCATGTACCCTGATGCTCACATGTTTGGTCTTTTATCTGTAGACTCTGAAAGGCAGACCTATGCAGCACATCTCTGCTACTTGTTGGCGCTGAAGTAACTGTCATCAAGTCAGGGGTCAAGTTTTGAACTAATTGGATGTAAAAGGTATTTTGTGTGTGTGTGTGTGTGTGTGTGTGTGTGTGTGTGTGTGTGTGTGTGTGTGTGTGTGTGTGTGTGTGTGTGTGTGTATGATTATTCTTACCTTGCTTACTACTGAAACATGTTTTTCTTTGTACCAGTTTGCCAGTCAGTCAGCCAGCCATGAGGGAAGCTATTGAGAGAACTGAAGTGTACGAATATGTGTGCTCCCTGACCTCAGGGCTCGCCCAGTCACCCTTTCAGGTTGGAATTTCTTTTTCTTTTTTTTTTATCTGTCAGGTTTGTGAATGTGTGAACCATCCTACTGAAAATAATTACATATATCTTAGATCTACAAGTGCTATCACGCTAGCAAACTAGCCGAGTGTGGATTTTATGATAAGGCATTTGCATACTGTGAGACCATCGCTTCCGCAATTGCCACCTTCTCTTCTGAAATCGCAAAGACCACCCTGGAAAGGACTATTGAGGTAAATACAATTATCAACATTTGCAAAATGGGTTCAAGATTTTAAATGCTAAGCATTTGCTTTATCACCAGTTTACTTCCTCTGTCTGTCTTGTAGCTGTATGAGAGACTACTCCAAGGGAAAGGAGAAGAACCTGAGTGGCTGAAAAATCTTCATCAGCTGTACACAGACCAAATGTTTAGGCCTGACTCAGAATGTGGCTTTATGAGTGGTGAGATGCTCGCGCTCCAGTTTCCTCGTGTGGAACGACGTATTAGCCCACAGGGTATGCTAGAATCCACCATTTGCACAAAAGAAAATCATTTCAGAATCACAATTTTTTTTATTTTATTCTTTCAAGTCTGCTAGTTTTCTCATTTTAAATTTGGCCAAAAAATTCTTATTAGCTAATTTATATATTTCACCCAAGTTAATAGTCATATTTGCGTACATTCTACATTAGTTTTTGGGTAAGAAATGATAACGATGCATGTAGCCGCATAGATGGCTTCGGATTGATCATACAGAAGTCATAAATAGTCCTTAGAATTTGCATTAGCAGAGTGTTTAGGCTGCATATTTATTTACTTGAGTAAAAAATAGGTGAACATTATGAATACCGTTTACCTCCTTTCCGATTATTTATTTTTATTTATTTATATATTTGTCTTTCTTTTTTTTATATTAAGACTGTGTTGTATCTTTAGATTTTAACAAGCACACCTCATTCACTACTGCAAGAAAAGATAAGTGCGTGAGGCCCTTTTATTCTTATTTTAATTAGATGATCATCTGTCTGTTTAACAGATGAGTTTGATTCACGGTACATTCCAGGAGAGCTGTTGGGGAGAGGAGGCTTTGGATCCGTCCGTGCAGGAGTACGCAAGGCAGATGGTAAACAGGTGATATGACTGCACATCTAGAGTTATTTGCAATAATCATTGCAATCCATTACAATTTATAGACCTTATTAGATTATTTTTATTATAATGTTATTTTTTTATATATACACAAACAGGTAGCCATTAAATATGTGGGCAAAGGTCAGAATGATAAATTTATCACCATGGTAAGTAAATATACTGTACTTTTGAGATACTACAGAGATATCATTAGAATGACAATGCTATAGTAGCCACTTTATAGATAAACAGAGCTTATAATGATGTGTGCCTTAACTTGTTACTAATAAAGTAATCAGAAACGCGTAATCATGTTACAGCTTCATATTTTATCCCCGATTACCCACTATAGATGTAGTAGTTACTTTAAACCCAAGCTTACTATGCCTGTTACAATTTCAGCCTGGAAAGACACACAGCCTTCCTCTAGAGGTGGCATTAATGGAAATGGTGTCCAAGCCATTTCACTGTAAGAACGTGCTGGAGCTCATCGAGTGGTTTGACATGGCCTCTTGTTGGACATTTTTGTGAAGATTCCTGATGGTGCTAATTCTTACTTTTTCACTAAGGAACTTGGGCTTTCTGCCCTCCTAAGTGGATATGTGAGGGACAGTATTTGGGTCGTCCTGCTACAGTCTGTAGTCTGGGTATACTCCTGTTTAACATGGTGTGCAGAGACTTGCCCTTGCATACAGAGAATGATAACGTTTATCAGAACCTGCACTTGGTTTCTGATCTGTCTGGAGGTAAGAAACTGCAAAAGTGTATAAAACCCCCCAAATGAATAGAATTTTAGATTTAATCAGATCTAAATGTCTGATTTCTTTAAATGATGTCATCCCTGCACATACAGGTTGCCATTATCTGATATGGTGGTGTCTGGAACAAGACCCTTTTTTTCGTCCGACCTTCGAGGAAATTCTCAGTCATGAATGGTTTATAGGGCTTCCGAAGGTGATACAGTACAAAGAGAATTAGTCCTGTTTTTAATAAGTTCAGAATAATCTAAGTTTTGTGGGTCGTACTGGAGCAGTATTGAGCTTTAAAAAAGAGGTTGTACCTATGTAATTAGGAGGGCAAGCAAAGGCGCATAGAAATGCTAGAGTGGTTGTATATTTCATTATTATTTATTAGGGGGCAGAGCACCAACAATGTACAGACATCCTTTAAATGATGTATGTTTTGCATTTTATGATAGTATATGTTTGCCATGTTCTAGTTGTGCAGGAATATTTCAAATGTTTTTGATTTTATAAATTTGTGAATTCTCAAACTGAAAGTTTTGCTTCCTATTCAACACCTTTAGTCCAATAATCATAAAATCTGGAAGCAACCATCAGGAGATGAATTTTTCTCCCTCCAAAAAAATCACATTTTACTGCCAACACAAAAAAAGCAAAGACTCCTTCATCCTTAAGACATTGATGAGCTCGGAACTTGGTTACAAAGGACTTTGAGAGTGAGACTGAGACTCGTGTGTTGTATGGTAAATACAAGTGCCCTAATAAAGTTGCCATATCAGCAATTATTAGTTTTACATTGTTATACAATGTTTTTATCCATTTATTATTAGTGTTAGGATTACTATTATCTGGAGCCAAATGATTGCATAATGAATTTACTGATTCATGTGTTTAACTGATAAAAATTTGCACCACACATTTACATCAAAGTATATAATATTTTTAAATATTATTATTGGCCAAAAATGATGTTTTGGAAATTGGTGTCTGAATTAAATCCAAATTACTACTCTTTCACTATTATTTAAAAAAAGTTAACTTTCAGAATTCATTTTTGACTACTCTACAATTTTACATTTTGACCAGTAGATGGCGACAGAGATATATAACATACCACCTTCACAAACGTTTTTAATCTGGAGGAAATACATCTATTAATATAGATTCTTCCATCCCTCAGAAATGCCTGATTCAGGCAAAGGCTCAATTCAGAGCGTAGGAAACACGCAAAAAACTGAATGGGACAAAGTCAACTGTCCGAGAACATAAGGTGGATGACTGCAGGGCTCTCAAGCTCTGTTAGGGGAGGAGTCATCAATTATTAGCAAAAATTTTACTTATTGTTTATAGTTGACTAGCACACATAGAAATAATAAAAAACAGTAAATCTGACGAAAGACCGTTTCATCCAAATAAAATGTTTGTCCGATTGTATTTCAATAATACAAATGTATCAACCAATTATGTAGTCCCAAATTAGTTAACTGAACAACAGTGATCAATGTACACACTGATGGGGGGGGGGGGAGAGAGAGAGAGAGAGAGAGAGAGAGAGAGAGAGAGAGAGAGAGAGAGAGAGAGAGAGAGAGAGAGACATTCATCATATGTTTTGTGTTTGTTGCTCATTTTGATGCCAGGGGTAAGAAGCTCCTAATAATATATTCTTCTTCCCTCTCTTCTCTTTTTCCCCTCATCTACTGTCTGCTCCATGGTCTCTTCTTTCTCCTCCTACTGTCTCCTTTGCTGCCTCCTCCTTTGATCTGGCAATCTTTTTAGGGGACTGGTACTTTGGTGCCCAGAATAGAAGAACAGTCTTGCATTTAACAGAAGGATGTGATAATGAGTGCATTGTATAAAGCATTACTATAACGATAGTAGGCCGCTTTAAGATATGCAAGTCTTAACATACCTGAGGAGAGTATTACAGAGGAATTAGAAATAAAATAATGATCATCTCCATGCCTCTTAGTTTTAAGGAAAGCTCAGCAGAGATTCTCTCTCTCTCTCTCTCTCTCTCTCTCTCTCTCTCTCTCATCCATTCAATAATTAGGTGTGAGCATGTGAACACGTTAAATGCATAAGACTTGAGAGCCCTGTGTCTGCTTCGGCAAAGGCCGGGAACAATTGGCATGAGATGGTAACACCATGGATGGTTCACCATTCTATCTTAGTGCAGTGGAAATTTTAATTTTCTTAGATTAGAAACAGGTTCGGTGGGAATTGGAAACCTGTGCTCAAATGGTTTGTATCCGTTATACCGGGTTACACACAAGTCATGTCTAATATTACATTTATTTTGTGATCTAAACAACAGGCCTTAATTGACCGCTAACACGTATCACATGAACACCTCGCTCTCTTCCCACACATATAAAAAAAAATAATCATTCTGGCACATTATAGCATGTTTGACATCATACTTGGAGCTACCCATCCACATGCAAGGTTGCAGAGATTAGGAATAGAGGACATTGCATGTTACTGAAGTGTCATTGGTTTCAAGCTCAATTCACACATTCAGATGGAATCCCATAGTGCTTCTTTCGGCTGCTCCGATTAGGGGTCGCCAAAGCGGATCAGCCGTCTCCATACCTCCTGTCCTGTACATCAGCCTCTTTTAACCCAACTCCCTGCAGGTCCTCCCTAACCACATCCATGGCCTCCCTTTTTTCCTCCTTCCTGGTGGCTCCATCTTCAGCATTCTCCTACTGATATACCCCATGTCCCTCCTCTGCACATGTCCAAACCATCCCAATCGCACCCCCCCTTAAGCATGTCTCCAAAACAGATCCCTTTAGTGCATTGAGCTGTACAATACAATGGCTGGTTGAAAGCCAGAATATTTCATACAGCCAGCTGAGTAAATGTAAAGTCTTCATTTCCTAGTGTACTTTAAATGGCATGTCTGGGCCACTCTCCAAATCTGACCCAAACCCTCTCCACCCTCCAAGTACCCAATGTGAGGTGTCCATTTCTGAGGAAAAAACAGCTTTTAGATTAGAATATGACTACACTATTCTAGGTAAAACATAGGGAAAGTTGGAAAATAAATAAATAAAAAAAAAAACACTTTGTATTAATGCAATACGTATTTATTCAAGAAGTAAACATGAGCTCATGCATTCTTTTCTGCAGGGTAATCAGCCTGCCAGCTGCATTTCATGCAGTACAAAACAGTTATGCTTTTCACAAAGCTGTGAAAACAGAAAATCCTTTAAGAGGTTAGAAGTTAACAAGAAGTCAATATGAAAATTTGAGTCAGGTCCTCAATGTGTACCCTTCTGCTCAAGCGCGTGCACACCAACTTCCTGTTTATTTTGCAGACATCCTGGTTCTTCAGCTGTTAACAGTTTTGGCTCAACACTTGCGGGGCTGTTGGATCAAGAACGAGCGCTGCATGTGCAGTTTCTCTACACCGGGTCTGACTTTCCCATGCCGCACTGAAACCGGAGTCTCGGGGAAATCATGGCCCAACTGCAAGTCGGAAAAAAAATTCTATAATAATAAAAATTGTTTAAGAAATGAAGTGTTTATCAGTAAGAAATCCAATATTTTTTTTGGGTCAAAATCTAAATCACTAAATCTATAGCAATTTTTGGTCACATTTAACATGATCACACAATGTACAAATTACAATTACAAATTAAGATGGGGGGGGGGGGTTTTAAGGAGGATAATTGGGATTTATTGTTAAATGACTAAGCAATACAATATGCAATTTTTTTTTTTTTTTTTATTACATTTAAAGTTGCATTCTAGCCTTCATAAAGTATTGACATGGAATGTTCATAATGTAGAATGGGTAAACACGAACATACTTTCTCTAGGGGCCCTGCCATTAGAATACCCATTTGCTGCATCCGGGAGAAGGTGGTCAGAGACCTGCAACATACCACACATACAAGTGGTGAGGAAATGCAGAAAACAAATTTTAAACATGACCAAGAATGCATGCATGGCCAATTTTACATGGGCTATTAATCAGTACGTCATCTTGTACAGTTTCAGTTCCCACCCAACACTATTAATAATCACCGTTTATACTGCACCAGCAAGCATCTTTGTACGGATTTCTTTTAGAAAATTTCTTACATTTCTCACAATAGTAAAGCTGCTGGATTGTAAAAAGATTAATTTAGCTTTATACCTGGGTTTATCTTTCTTGCTCTCCTTCTCTGGGGTTCCATTATCCTCACTGTTTTTCTTAACTAGTCGTTTTCCTCCTGCTTTTACTGCAAAAGAAATAAACATGTTGGTTATTCCAAGCAGTCAGAAAAGGGCAATTTTATGCATCAGATCAATTTTTTCCCCTCACTTGCCACACGCTATAAAATTGACAAAACACACAAACCATGTTTGACTCGACACCAGTGTTCATAGTAAGTGCTGTAGAAACGTGCCACATTGCTGGTAATGCTGCATCGACTAGATCAAACAAGGTTTGTTTGCTATTGTGCTTAAATAATTGTCTGCTAGCTTTAAAACTCAAAACAAAGAAGAGAACTGCTGAAATTGTGGAATAAACGTTAAAAAAAAGAAATCGATTTGTTCAGCCCATGCATGATCAAATTCTCAGTTCCTGGCTTGCAGTGAAATGAGAGCTACGGACTGTGAACAGAAACATTTTGCACATTTACACTTAATCTGTAGGATCAAAAATAAATCAGTCTTCTATTGTTGTCGAAAAATTAGCAAGCGTTCACCCTGAATCTAAGCCAAGACCTTATTATTTGAAGCACATCTATCCCAAAAAATAAATAAATAAATAAAGTGTGTACATAATAAAACCAGTGTCTAAACCAGATTGGTGACTCCATAAACCCCTAGGGCTCTAAAGCTGGCACAATAACACCAGTTAAATCTCTTCCTCCGATTAACTGTTGAAGAGCCGTCTATAGAAATCAATCCAACAAAAAGGCCTACCCTGGTAAATACCAGAATCAGTCAAAAGGTGCCCTCTGTTCTACATCGACTCAGGACTACAGTTTGCTTCTGATCACCATCACTGTACCCCACAACATCATATATCTGCAATAAATGGACATTCGGTGCAACCCAGATGAGGATGGGTTCCCTCTTGAGTCTGGTTCCTCTCAAGGTTTCTTCCTAATACCGTCTCGGGGAGTTTTTCCTTGCGACAGTCGCCACCGGTTTGCTCATCAGGGACAAACTTACTTATAAAGAACATATTCACTTTTAATCACCACATTATCTGTGTAAAGCTGCTTTGAGACAATGTTTATTGTTAAAAGCGCTATAGAAATAAAAATGAATTGAACATGTCAAACCGGATGATTTAACAAAATATACAAAAGAAAATCTGAAAGGTAAAAAACAAAGGGAACCCGAGTCCTGTGATTCAGGTATAAAATAGCACAAATCACAGCAAAACTATTTTGGAGAAATGTGAATGTGGAGTGCTGAGAGACAACTGACCATAAAATATACAACATTTAATGCACAAAATGATTTTTTAATGGTCCATACCAACATAGGAAATAAATAATACTTTCATGATATAAAGAAAATTTCACTGAGGTTGTAGCATTTTTGGATTGAGCTCATTTGGTTAGTTTAGCTTACTTTAGACCGCATTTAAAAACAAAACAAAAAAAATCGGGGAGCAACAGCTTTTTAAACAGTTATTATGGACACTTGCTACAATAATGCTAATCTTGATTAATTTGAAAACGCATTTTCATTGTCCACAATGAGGAAGTGTTTGTCTTAAGATCTTGGGTTCCCATTCAAAACACATGTGCACCTATCTTTTAAAAAAAAAAAAAAAAAAAAGAAAAAAAAAAAAAAAAAAGATAAACACCTGACCAAAATAACACATGACGCATACGGAAGTGTTTTTTTGGAAAACGTGAAACGGTTTTAAAACAGAGAGCTTTCAGATCTATCTACATTAAATCCACCATTTACAGCTGTTCAAGTGCATGAACCAAGAACCTCTGATCACGATCATTAATCAAATCTACCTTCATTTGTCTTTAAAAAAATGAATGAATAATACATTTAAAAAAAAAGATGATTCCTTCAAAACAATAATTATTTATGCTTCAACTTTACTCTGAAGTCTTCATTAAAGCAAAACATTTACCATGTTATGTAACGGGTGTTAGCATAAAGACTCTAAATGCTACATCATTGATTACGTCATCTGGCGACCATTAGCTACTTTCCCCTGAACAGACGGCAACTGTACGATCTGTTGATGAACTGAAGTTGCAGCCATTGTGCAACACTGAAATGTTGTGATCACATGCAATCTCGAATTCACTCCGAATTATATTAACCAGCTATTTGTTGATCTCCTACATGGATCAGAGGGGACAAAAAAATTCTAAATCATTATTATTGCCCTGATTTATCACATATCGTCCTTTTTCCTACTGCTCTTTAAAAGCAATAAAAATACACGTAAACAAACCAAACACCCAAAACAATACCTGCGGGAGGATGTCCACCCTTCAAAGATAAATTGTTCCTCATTCCAGCTTTAGATAGTTGCACCATGTTTTAAGCGTTTCTTCCAGTCCTGCAAACAAATACACACAAATATCCTTCCTCGCCCTGTTTGCTCTGTTTTTATACTCCTGAACGGAACCTAGCGCTGAGCATGCAACAATGTGGAAAGCCTACAGTGCCAAAACAGCCCCAAACGAGTGACATCATCAGGTAAAAAACAACAACAAAGAAAACATTCTAGCAACTCTTAAACTTAGAATTTAAATCCTGAAGGCACCAAATGTGTTTGGTGGTGCTTGAATTTGAATGCATGACTCTTGAGTGAGGGCCTTAAACCTCAATTTTCTAACTGAGATAATCACAAGTCTTTATGAATGAGGGATTTCTTGGGAAGATTCCATTAATTCATGTGTAAACTTGCGGTGTTTTGCTTAACTCTCATGTTATTTTACTGTTTATGATGCCAAAACAACATGCTCATACTGTAAACAGTGCCTGTTCTAAAGGTTACACCTAGTTTATGGGCCATGATCAGGAATGAGGGCCCTTTGTTTTTTAGCAATTCATTCAAAAAAAAATTCTGGTAACCTTTAAAAAAAAAAATCATAGACTGATAAAAAGGACTAGTTTATTTCAGCAATTGAAGATTGCGTAGTTTTTCAATCGTCATTTAGGGTGGATTTTTTTTTTACTTTGAATATTGCACATAGATAAAATTTTTTACAATTATAATCAAAGTGTTTCTGCCTGGTAAGTGTTTTTAGCGATCAAAGAACAAATGTTGCTAATCTTACTACAAGATGTGGCTCTACACGCTGTAGAAAAAAACAGACAGCTATCAACCAGCTACACAAAAACCACAAGTACAAGAACTGCAAAAAAAATGGCCTTTATGTGGGTTTTGATGCTTGTGTTTTCCTTTCACTTCTACATGAGAACACAGTCATTGTGCTTCTATGTTTTGCAGTGCTCTGCTGTGTGAACACAAGATGATCCAATCCAGATTTATCATAGAAATGTGTATTTATTATACATTTTGATATAGTGGACTGTACATAATTAATACACATGCTGCTCTTATAAATAGTTTTATTATAAATGTAAATTAATGTCAATAAATATTTAGGCTAAACGATTTTAATTATAAAGAGTTCACTAAATGGTGTTTCTACACAGACACTCACTTAGTATTTTACAAGAAAAAGCATTTTATTCATAAGTTTTAAAAGTATTTGATTTATATATTATTAGACATTTAAATTGTGATTCCTTTATTTCTACAGAATTCTATTATTATCACATGGATAATACATTATTTAATCACAAACCCAATCATGTATTGTGTAAAATGACTGCTAAGGTGCGTGCGCTGCTAAAATCCAGAGGCTCCGCCTTCAGAGCAGGGAACAAGACGGCCTTAAAGACAGAGAGGGCCAAACTGTCCCGTGCCATCAGAGAGGCGAAGCGCGCACACGCCAAGAGAATCCACGGCCACTTCCAGGATAGCGGAGACACCCGGCGCATGTGGCAGGGCATTCAGGCGGTCATGAACTACAAGACAACATCACCTGCTTGCGAGGTCACCTGCTTGTAACCTCGAACCGGCATAGGACTCGTTCAGCGCCTGTCTTCCAGATGCGTTCGAGTTGCAGAACAACATGGCAGCGAGGAAGACCACCCAACAGACCAGACAACATTCCTGGCAGAGTGCTCAGGGAATGTGCAGAACATCTATCGGATGTCTTCACCGACATCTTCAACATCTCCCTGAGCAGCGCCGTTGTTTCTACATGCCTCAAGACCACGACCATCGTTCCCGTGCCGAAGAAGTCAACAGTCTCCTGCCTCAATGAATATCGTCCCATCGCTCTCACACCCATCGTGATGGAGTGCTTCAAGAGGCTCGTCATGAGGCACATTAAGACCCAGCTTCCACCCCCACTGTACTCCATGCAGTTCATGTATTGTCAAAATCTGGTCCTCACCCACCTGGACAACAAGGACTCATATGTACGAATGCTGTTCTTAGATTTCAGCTCAGCATTCAACTTTAACAGGCTTCTCCCATCAGGGGTTGCTACAGCGGATCAGCCGCATGTTTGATTTGGCACATCTTTTTACGCTGGATACCCTTCCTAACGCAACCCTCCCCATTTATCCAGGCTTGGGACCGGCACTAAGAGTGGCTGGGTCGGTTCCCTGACTGGGGATCGAACCCGGGCCGCAGCGGTGAGAGCGCCGCATCCTAACCACTAGACCACCAGGGACCCATTAGGCTTCTTAATACAGAACTGAAATTAAAATACAGAACTGCATGCAAAAAACAATAGCAGCAGTCAAAAAGATGTGCAAAAACAGCATGTAACAGTTACTAGAACAGTTACATGCTGTTTTTGCACATCTTTTTGACTGCTACTATTGCTTTTTTGCACTAAACACCTTGTTTAAATTTTTTTTTATTACATGTTTGCGCCTGTACTCAGTTCTCTTTTACACACCGCACTGTGTAATATACAGTAGGTTTACTGGCACCACTATATTGTGTTTTGTGTATTTGTCCTACACTGTCTTGTGTTGTCTTGCACTGTTTGCACCAGGTTGCACACGATGCACTTTATGTGGCGAGGACACTTACTAGTCCTTAGCTCTGTGTTTTCTGTTATGTAGCTTTATGTTGTATATGTAGCACCAGGGTTCTGGAGGAACGTTGTTTCATTTCACTGCTTCTTGACGACTTGACTTGACTTGACATTTTCATATTTACACTTGTATATAAACACTTGTATATAAAATGTAATCATATATTTATCTTCCGTAGCTTCTTTATCCTGGTAGATCCATCATGTAAAGAGGGAATACACCCTAGTTGTATGGCATTGTACATGTTTACACCTAGGAGTAATTTAGAGCAGTCAATCTACCTAGCATGTTTTGGAGAGATGGTAGGAAATTAGAAAATCTGGAAGAAACTCATATGGATATGGAAAGAACAGATAACACCTGTACTTCACACGCATATATGCATCTTCCCCTAAATCATTGCCACAAAGGTGGAAGTACAATTATAAATGATGTCTTTTTTTGCTGTAGCATTACCGTTTTCATTTGTGGTAATTAATAGGCCCAAACCTGTTCCGACATTGGTTCACTTCAGTGACCTCCATATTAATAGTCATGGTTTTGGAAAGGGATTTTCAGCAAGTACATCTGGTTGTTATGGTAGGGTGTCCACATACTTTTGGTCATATTGTTCACTAAGTTCTTACACTTTGTATACATACATTGGACATGCTTTTTCTGAACTATTTATTGATTTTGTCAGTAAAATAGCTAGTATTAGACTAATTAATTAGCAAAATCAGTTGATCTGCACAAAAACCACATTGCAGGAACTGTAGTACTGAGCTGAGGTGAAAGTTTACACAGACAGTCCACAGTCAGGATTATGGGCCTGAATTATGTTTCTCATCAGCCATTGCACCTCCACATTCCAAGTCACATTCTACACAGGTCATTAACAACAGTTAAATTTTTTACTAAACTAGTGTCACTATTTATGTTCTTTTAGTCCACAGTTTTGGTTAGTGTTTGCGTAGTGCTTGTTTCCTTGACAGGTTACACACATTTTGTTTCTTTGAATACCGTTGTATTCACTTGCACTTAATATAAAGTAAATAGCTACACTTGCATCTGTTTATCTTCATATTACATAACACTTGGTTGGTACATTTATCTTGGGAGCCTTAAATATGTATCTTTCACCTGATCCTGGGGATGCAGTGTATATGGACAATTAAGCTACATAATTAGACAAAATCTTTAAGGTACTCTATATGAGCCTTTCTTGTTCAAAGGTGCACGTGCAAAAGAAATGATCGCCTTTTTTTCTGAAAGTGTATCATATCACACATTAATGTAGCACTGAGTTTTTTAGCTATACTGTAAGCTCAGTGTGTATACCATCCAATTCCATCTGGCTTTAATAATGCGATTTTGTGTCCCATTAGGATCTGAGAAGGAGCGCCTAAAGTTCTATAAAGATTTATGTTTCCTTATTTAATTGCAATTCTGTATGATTGTGTTTCATGAAAATTTCTCTAGGTGAGAAAAGACAGAGATTTGTGGAAACAAATCATATCTTTAAATATTTACATAAAAGAGTGCAGCTGCAAGAACCGTCTGATTTCCAGTCAAATAGGATTTTTATTTTTTTATTAATAATAATTCATTACATTATAATTGTATCAAATTTTATATAGCATCTGCATCGAATTATTTCCTTCTCTTTGACGCCACATGTATGATGAGGAAATATCTGTAACTGGCAAGAGTGATAAAACAAAACGGACATTTTTCCTCTTATGTTAACATTACGTTTATATCTTCCCAAGCCCATAACATTCTTTTAAATTAGTTAAAGCAAAGAATAAGAAATGATATAATAATTTTGGCATTACATTTGTTTTTGTTGCAAAAACAATTAACAAACTGTAAACTGTGTATGGGCAATGTGAAAGAATCATTGTCTGAGAACCTTTTGTGTTCTTGATAAGGCTGGCGTTTCAAGGCATCAGTAGTGTTTTAGGTTTCTGGATAATTTGTTGCAGCTTTAGAAGTGGTTCATGTTGCTGTTCTAACTCCTACTGAGCATTAATCACATACTGCAATATCTTTATATAAGCTTGGCTGTATTAAACCTCTGTAAGGGTTTTAAACAATACTGCACTAAGCATAAAGACAAACAATATATACATGCCTTTATACATACATATTTTATGAAAGGCATGAAGTAAAAAGGCTGCAGGACTAAAATTTATTTTAAAAAATCAATGAAGACATATATGCTAAATAATGACACGGTAAACAAGCAACAAGGTTTGGTTACTCAGGGGACAAAACACAATAAGAAGAAACACTGGCTGGGCAATGCATCTTTATTCTATTGTTTTCATGTTGTTGTTTTTTTAAGTACAAAGCAATATCTTCAAATAAATAACTAATATTGAAACTGTAAACTCTAAAAATGCATACCTTGTGGTTTCCATTATTTGTATTTGAAGAGGACATGAGATAATCATGAATATACAAATGAGAAAACATTGGAGTTTGTGCAATTGTAAGAATTAATTTGTATCATACACAAATTCAGAAATATATAAATGTTAATTCTATTAACGGATTACAGATTAGTTGCATGTACCCCTGACCCCTGACAGGACAGGTGTATTCTTTCCACCTTTTCCATGCTTCCATGATCTTCATCATACATTTAATTGGCTCTTTCTCTAGTTTCATCATCTGTTCCTCCTTTAATGGTTTGCTGACCTTCCATAAATATTTACACTGATAATGCAGACTTTGAACAAAAGCACTTTACAACACAGTCACAGTCTCTGCAACTAAGAATAAAGAACACAATTTCAGGAACCCTGCTCTTCTAAAACTCCCTGTTGTTGAAAGAATGGTTTTCCACAGCTCTATTATTGTAGTTTCTATTAAATCCATGCTTTGCACACTTAAATATTCATCCCAATAAATTCATGTATAATGTGTATAAAAGCAGCAACCACAGATTTGATATTATTGTCCATGACAATCATTTGAAAATTTACATGGGAAACTGTATGCCCAAAGTACTCCAGCAGGTGGCATACAGAATGTGTGCAGTTATGGGGGAAATGGGCAATATTTGTGAGGGAACTAATGACTAAATGACTATGTACCAAAACTAACCAAAAACGTACCACATGGGGGCGCCCTTGCTAATATTACTGTTATGTGTGTGACTGGGAAGTATATACAGTACACACATAAACACATACACACATTTTAAACTTTTAAACTAAACGAGCCTCTGTGGAATAAATCCTACACGCACACACACAAACACACACACACACACACACACACACACACACACAAATGAGAGGTTTAAAGCAGAGACAAATTTTGAACTGGAAAAAAAGAAGTATGAAAGGTTTTTTTTTTTTCCAAATCAGTATGTTGTGACAGCAACACTCTCTCTACACCTGCAAACAACTCCAAGACCAATGATATCTGTCAGTGCTACACAGAATGAAACCAAATGTACCTCATCTAACAGACACTGAGAAATTACAGATCATTTCATGACGGAGACACACTGCTGCCACTTCTATATTTGTCTCACCATGTCACAGAGAGAAAAGGAGTAACCACACACAGTGGACCATATGCTTTCATATGGGCACTGAGGAGGATCTTCATCCATTGGCAGCGTGTAAGCACACACTTGTAACACAATGGAAATAACATTGCATTATGGTCATTTGCATTAGGTAGCATATTTGAATAGTTGTGTATATATATATATATATATATATATATATATATATATATATATATATATATATATATATATATATATATATATATAAAACGACTAATATTTGACTTATAACCAATTCTAAAGGTAAACTGCAGTCAAGACAAGCATAAATATACATTTAGCAAGAATAAATGGTGTCAAATTGAATCTAACTTCTAACACTTTAAATAACAATTGTTGATTCAATAAGCTTTAAATGTTATAAATATACATCAACTACAGTTTAGTCAGGTTAAGTCAAGTGGCTTTTATTATACTATCTGTACACTATGCAGTGAAACAAAACAATGTTCAATAGGACAAAGGTGCTACGAAAAACAACAAACATTGACACAATAAAATACAACACCAACAAGAAGAAACAGACATATATTCAGGACATAAAGAACATGATGTGCGCATGTGCAAATGTAATAATAATGTGAGGGTTTAGCAGCAGTTATTTGTGAAATACAATTCAAATTAAGGAGTGTGTAAAACCGCTTTGATGGGTCCAACAAATAAACATGATGGTCCATGTTTGCCTTTTGGGCTTACAAGGGTTTATGAACATGAAGATGAAGCTCTTACTTGTCACATATGCATTACATGAGAGTGAAGTTCATCTTCATATCCCAGCGATATAATGAAGCTGGGGTCAGCACAGGGTCAGCCATGATACAGCATCTCTGAAGCAGAGAGGGTTAAGGGACTTGCTCAAGGGCCCTACAGTGGAAGTGGTCCTGTGGTGCTGTGGTCCTGACCTTCTGAACCATAATCCAGAGCCTTCACCACTGAGCAACCAAAGTCACAGCCAAAAATTTTAGAGCTTTAAATTCATCATTATTATTATTATTATTATTATTATTATTATTATTATTATTATTATTATTATTATTATTATTATTATTATTTAAATTCATTATTATTCATTAATATTTAAGCAATTAAATATAATCAGTACTTCAACATAAATGACCAATAGCGCCATTTCAGTGAATCACGCCCACTTAGGAAACCCGCCCACTTTTGCAATGCTTGGCAACCAGGACGCCAAACAAGCGGGTGCTAACACGCCAGAGCTTCGCCCAAAGTTTTTATATATAAAGCAGGTACTTGTGTTTTTTTTAAAGGTTTTTTTCATGCATAAAATGTCTTTCTGATTTTTCTGACGTCTGCATGCTGTGTTGTAATTATTGATCACAGATCTCGACGCATCAAGTCTAATTCTATGGCTGGAAAAAAAAAGGAAGTTAGTTTACAGGTAACAGAGTTTCAAATAACGGAGCACAGAGGTTCTTGTTGTTCTTACACATTTTTACAGCCTTGAAAAGTTATTTTATTTAATCCCAGGTGTCCATCAGTAGCGATGAACAATGGGGTGAGATGTTGGCCACGAGAGGGTTAACAGGTGAGAGAAAAGAGACAAACCTCTGGCAGAACCCAGATGTTTTAAACAAAATAACCTCCAACAGAACAGGTTTCACTGTGTAAAGGAAAGCTCATGGTAACAATTGACTGATGAAGTGCTGGATATAGGATAAAAAAGCCATAAACTAAAGAAGGACATGAACAGATCATTGGATTTTGAAGAGTTTATATTTGAGAACCTGTGAGTGTATATAATTATCTAGATAGATTTTGTTTATACATATATATATATATATATATATATTTTTTTTTTAATATAGATAAATACATTTTCTGCCAACTTACTGAAACCCTGTCTTATATTTTATATTTAATAGCTGTTTTGTATATGTTTGGTCGAATTAAAGAGGCTAATAATTAGAAATATTATTAATAGTAATCATTTTATCAATAATAATAAAAAAAGAAGAGGAGTAAGGAAGGAGAATAAAAAGTATTATTAGTAATAGAATAACTAACTAAGACTTCAATCATTTACAACTGCTAATGGTGGACAGGTGATATCCTGTAACACCAAAAAAAAAGGAAAAAAAGGAAAAAAATGCACTTTGAGAATTCTTGGTGTAGATTATTATATTTTCATAATATAAAAGTTTATCTTAGCACTGGAACATGCTGTACAGCCTGATAGCATGATTCCTTCTGTTCAGTCCTTCTGTTCATTGTGTTGTATTGTACCCTCTTTCTGGTATTTTAGTAGTGGATGTGTTCCAGCAGTGGTGTGGACCATGTCGTGCTGTCGTAAGCCTCTTCCGCAAAATAAAAAATGAGCTGGGAGATGACTTGCTGCATTTTGCCATTGTAAGATCATTAGTTCATCGACTAGGGTGTGCTTTTGGGAATAATTTTTCACAGAAGCACACCCTTCATGAATTTTTCTCTGAGTTTTGAGTTGGTCACTGTTGTATGCAAAATTTTGATTTATATGCTTTTTGAACTCCCAAGGCAGAAGCTGACAGCATTGAAGCACTAGAGATGTACAGAGGAAAGTGTGAGCCCACTTTCCTGTTCTATGCTGTAAGTTATTGAAGAAAGATTTTCAGTTCTCCCTTGTCAGTATGCTCATCACTCCTGGGGATGAAAGTTAGAAACTATTTACTATTTTAGCAGGATCATCTGTCTCCATACTACCCTGACCTCTTTCAAACCAAATACATGCATGTCTTCCCCTCACCACATCCATAAACCTCCTCCTTGGTCTTCCTCTTTTCCTCCTTCCTTGTGGCTCCATCCTCAGCATTCTCCTACCGATGTACCCCATGTCCCTCCTTTGCACATGTCCAAACCATCTCAATCGCGCTTCTCTCACTTTGTCCCCAAAACGTCCTACATGCGCTGTCCCTCTAATAAACTTGTTTCTAATCCTGTCCATCGTCGTCACTCCCAATGAAAATCTCAACATCTTCAGCTCTGCTACCTCCAGCTCCACCTCCTGTCTTTTACTCAATGCCACTGCCACTTTCCCTTTCACTCTTGCAGACACTCTTCTATCACAAATCACTCCTGCTATCACTCTTCTCCACCCACTCCACCCTGCCTGTACTCTTTTCTTCACTTCTCTAACACACTCTCCATTACTTTGCACTGTTGACCACAGGTACCTGAACTCCTCCACCTTCTCCACCTCTTCTCCCTGCAACCGCATGTACTCTGTCTTACTTCTACTGACTTTTATTCTCCTTCTCTCCAGCACGTACCTTCACCCCTCCAGGCATAAATCATGTTAATAACCTTAAATGCCATCACACACTTTTGCTTAAGGAAACAAGGCTTATATATTTTGTGCTACATGTTCAAAAACTATTTTCTTTCTGTTTCTGTGTGTGCAGGGTGGGGAGCTTGTAGCTGTGTTGCGAGGTGCAAACGCTCCTCTCCTGCAGAAAATGATAGTGGAGGAACTGGCCAAAGAGAAAAAAGTGCTTGAGCACAGCATTAAGCGAATTGCGGTGAGCACCTCAATGCATGAAACATGTTTATCCTACATGTATTCTGAATCTTTATTCTCAATAAATTATGTTTATGAGAAAGAAGATGTCTAATCTTTCCCTATAGATTTCCAAATTCTTGGGTCTTAGGGTGATAAGGCTGTGTATTTAACACAAAGCTAACCTATGTTAAACACCATCGCAGGCTCTTAGAGTTCTTTATGCTTTTGACAGTTCCACAACTGGTTCATGGTTCACATTCACATTCAAGTCTGCTATTTGTCTACATCCTTCGCACATGGTTTTAACCACTGTGGACCGATCTGTGGCATGTGTATGATTAGCACAGAATTTCAACAAACCTTTTGACTTTTAACATTCTAGATTATTGTTCTGTGTGTTCGAAATCTCTTGGCACAATGTAAAAAAAGCTCAATGTACTTAATGTACATGTACAAAAGGATATAAAAACTCAACACACCACTGCTAAAAGGGCAGGTTTTGCAAATGAAGATAAACAATGTCAAAGCGTTTTCCACCCTCACTTTAAAATTACAAAATATACAAATGTGTAATGTATACAGTGTATAAAAATTTGAAAAAAAAATTAAGGTTTTTTTAAAACAAAAAAACAGTAACCTGGGTTTAGATGTTTACCTTCAGGGTCCAGGAGCAGCAACTTGCTCCCAACGTCTTAACCACTGAGCTACCAAATCAAATTAAATTTTTATTTGTCACATACACATACATACAGAGTTCGACATGCAGTGAAATGCTTTGTACGACTGTCCGGCATGATTGAATAGGATGGGGAAAAAAAATAAAACAATGGAAAAAAGAAGGCAGATAAATAAAAACAATAAACTATGTAAAATATAAAAATATATTAATATAAAGATCAGCAAAAAAAATAGTGATTAATCTTTGTCCATTTGGGATAAATTGCTTTGTTATGTTGATCTAATTGTACATGAACCCCCAAAACCTTCAGGAATGCACAAATTACTTTATACTGTATCGCTCCAGTGATGAAAATTCTGACATAATTACTTTAAACATGCTTCTCTGTCTATCTCCTTACACTTTTGTCTAGTGTAAGAGCTTAGAATTTCTTGATATTTCCTGACAATTCAACATCTGACTTTAGTCTTTCAGTTCAGTATTGTTTAGAATCGTTTGATTTTTGTTCTATTTTTAGTGCGGCAAAGAAATCATAGTAATCATGCCGTCAAACCAACAGTATATAACCGATGCAGTAGACAGACATTAGACTAAAAAAAATAAAGATCAACGTGTATTTGTTATAATTTGTTACATCTTTTGTCTCAGGTGGTAGATGATGGATTGATTGATGAAGATGGGGTGCAAGAAGATGCAAAAGCTCATCAACATTATGAAGAGGCTCTTGGTACTTATAAATCCTTGGATAAAACCCCCTAAATATATGCATTAATGTTAAGTAACGATAATTATCTTTGTCTTTTTCCATTCAGTGCCTGCTAACAGGTCTTACACAGTGGGAATCATTAAGCCAGATGTTGTTGCACATGGGAAGACAGATGAGATTATCATGAAGGTACATAATATAGTGATATATATATATATATATATATATATATATATATATATATATATATATATATATATATATATATTACTACAGCACTAATAAATTCTTGAATCTGATGATGTTGTTGTTGTTGATGGATTTGTCTAGAATGTTATTTCATCTTTACCTTGGCCCTGATATGAGTTCCAGCTGCAAGGAAAAATCAGTTTATTGCACTTGTTTAAATTTGTTATAATTTCTATAGTCTTCTTGCCATTGTATAAGAGAAATTAGGACATATTAGATAAGCTGTTTATCATGTCATTGAGTATGTAAATCTGCATAATAACCCAAGGAATAATTTGTTTGTTTGTTTGTTTGTTTGTAAACTAAGATTCAGGATTCAGGCTTTGAGATCCTGGCTCATGAGGAGCGCAGACTGAGTGAGTCAGAGGCTCAGGAGTTTTATCAGCACAAAGCAGCTGAGGTAGTATAATCTAGCATGCATACTGCACAAAGGCCCCTGCTATCTGGCTGTCTTATCACCCTCTCATACCCACATTCAGCTTCTTCACTTTGATTTCCTAAGAATGTTTTTTTTTTACAGTTGCTGAAGGTCCCATAGAGCTCATACAGGCTCAGCTGGTTGGCTGTGTTTGTCATACAGTAAAAAATGTTATGTAGTCTTTATACAAAAAAAAAAAATGGCTGCATTCATTATGTCCTTGCGATTATTGTTCTTACTGGAGGTATACAATGTGGAAGCCTAAGAATAGAGCTGCTGACAATGTGCATGTTCCTACTTTTGCTTACTCTGCAGAACCACCAAACAGCATGGAACTGAGCCTCAGGTTGTCTTTGACGTAGTTCAGTAATGTGCACACCTCATGTCTTGTGTGTGTGTGTGTGTGTGTGTGTGTGTGTGTGTGTGTGTGTGTGTGTGTGTGTGTGTGTGTGTGTGTCTGTGTGTGTCTGTGTGTCTGTGTGTGTGTGTGTTTGTGTGTGCGTATGTGTTCCCAGCCATACTTTAACGAGCTGATCCACTTCATGTCCAGTGGCCCCTCCCATGTTCTGGTCATTTCTAATCCTGATGGTACTGATGATGTCATCTCAGCCTGGCAGGCATTCCTGGGACCAGCAGATATAAAACAGGCCAAGACAGAGCATCCAGAGAGGTATACTTCACATAAAACACTTCATGTACATTTAAAAAGTTATGTATCCTTATATACTTGAGTCTTTTTCAACTTGTAGTCATATATACCATAAATGAATCCTCAAACTTTAAGTGTAAAAATCTTAATTGTATAAATTAAGAACCATATAATACTCAAATATAATGCTTGATTGTAGCATGATATAGCATTTATTAACTGCATTTAATAACGCAGATTGTACAAAGAAACATTTACTCAATTTTTTTGTATTTGCATTAAGTTTATTCACCTAATTACAATAATTTAGATTTTCATCTTTTTGTTTTATCGTTGTACATTGCATAACATAACTTTTTATCATTTTATCTTTACTATTTGATTATAGCACTCTAAGCTAGCAAATATATGAACGTGCTCTGTACTATGTTTATTGTTATATAAATATTGAAGTTTTGTGAACTGAAAAAAACCAAGCAGTGAAGGTAAATGTGAGGTAAACGTAAATTATTTAATTGAATCTCAATTCAATTTAATGAAAATATGCAGTTAATGTTAAACTATAAATATGATGATTAATATTCTAACTTCACAAACTAATTGAAACTCCTTCTTGCTTAAATGTGTGTGAATAAACAGCATTGCTTTGCCACAGTCTTCCATTATACCTAATCACACCATCTATACAGTCACAGGGGTGACAGTGTTTTTTTAATTTTCAAAATAGTGCGTATTTCTAAGCAATTGTAGGTCACTAATTGTTATCTTACAGCCATACATTGTGTAATGTGTTGTAGGAATGTCCTGTGAAAACTGTGGCCTTCAATGAATTATTAAGCAGAGAAAGGCAACAGAGCCTATTGAGACTTTCCTTGAAGTGACGCAGGCTAATAGTATACATATATCACAATGCTTGTGCGTTTTTTTGCATGATTTTTTGCATCATTCCATGATCTGAAACATCTCTAAGGCGCCAATATTTTCTAGAACAAAATTTAAGCGAGACCAGGAAGAGCAGATGTGTGCTTTTACTGAGACGGTCCCATATTGTTTTCACAGATATGAGCGTTAACAGATATAACAGAACGCATCCTGTGCTTATCGTCAGCTTCCCCTTCTCTCTGCGCTTGCTGAGAACCAGCAGTCACACCATCTGTTCTTTCTTTTTCTCCTTTTTCTAATTTTTTCTGTTTTTCTCTCTGCTCAATGTTGTTTTTGTATAATTATACCTCTCTAAATTTTCTTTTCCTAACCTTCTCACTAACCCCCCTGCATTTTGGGGTTTTTTTTCCATTTACTTATTTTCGTAAGAAAGGCTCACTTTCTTTTCCTTCTCTCTCAATGCATTTGAATCTTTTTTCTAGATCTAGATATTGTTCCTCTCCCTGAACTTATTTTTCTTTTCTTCCCCAGTCTGCGAGCTCAGTATGGAACCGAGGATCTCTACAATGCTCTTCATGGCAGTCATGATAGCGAGGAGGCTGGTAGGGAGCTGGCCTTCTTTTTCCCCAACTTCGGACCTCCAGAACCGGAACCAACACCCGTTGAGAGGACACTGGCACTCATTCGGCCTAACGCAGCCAGAGAAAACAGAGGCACGTGCCAGAAACACGTCTGCTTGCATATGGAAATACATCCTACAGGCATAAAAATGCAGAGAGAGTGAAAAAGATATATATAAATGGAAATATTTATGGGTGGGTGGGTGATATCGGAAAATATCACACAATATAGACAGTAGCAAAACTAAGTAAGACATTGCAAAAAAAAAAAAGATATACATTTGAAAAATAAAATAATTTGAACTAAAGATATGTACCATCTATAGAACTTATAGAATTTTTTTTATTATTTATTCGGTACAGAAAACTGTTCAGAAAAAAGGTCCAGTCAGCTATAGAGTTCCTTTCATTATTGAAATTAACAGTATTTAGAATTAACAGTTCTAAATATAAATTTGGTGCTCTGAGAGCATATAATAGTCGGCATTATTGCAAACTTTAACCCAACTCTAATGTACAGACTCTAATGTACAGAATTTGTAAATCACACAGTCATATGGTTCTCTATTTATTTATAATTTTTTTTTTTTTTTTTTTTTTTTTTTATAAAACTGAGTAATAATAATCTGGATTTGTTTGGCAGATGAGATCTTAGCAAATATCCGCAAGGCAGGATTTACAGTTGCCATGCAGAAGGAAGTGACACTAACCGAGGAACAGGTTCTCCAGTTCTATAGTCAGCAGAAAGATGAGGAAAACTTCCAATCACTTGTCACAACCATGACCAGGTAATTATTATTCAGCATTGCAGCAAGCTTAATGTCTTTAAGGATTTGCAAAGACATACTCTTACTATAGTATGGCCTATCATTCTACTAATATTTAAAAAGCTCTGGTCAAAGGTGTTTTCATGACAAACATCAGAACCTTCAACATGGATCAGTTTTATCATTGTCTTTAGATGAAGTAGATGTTTCTTTTACCACATTACCATTTATTTTAAATTCCAGAACAACAGATCATATTTTTTTTTTGTGTTTATAGTTACTGTATCAATTATTGAGAAATGTGACAGAATTAAGTTCTAATAGTTTTGAACATAAATCTTCAGAAAAAACAGCAAAAAAAACTCACTCCCCTTACCATCTTTACAATATTTATTTTACTCTGTGTTCAAGTTAATAAGAAAAACTGTCAAAAGAAACTGCAAATGCATAGATTTCTTCCCACAGAAAACTTTACCAACACATTTTTTTCCTAACTCTTTTTATGTATAATATTCAACATACAAGTAACAGAAACATATCTGGGAAGTGGTAGCTGGGATGTGGTAGCTCAATGGTTAAGGTTTTGGTGATATTGAGGGTTCAAAGCCAGTATCACCAAGATGCCACACTTGTATCATGCCTAACCCTGTGCTGTGACCCCAGCTTCCTAACATTGCTAGGATATGCAACGAAAGACTTTCACTGTGCTCAAATGTATGTGATATGTACAAAGCCTCTCTATTATCAAAACAAGCACATTACTGGACGATTAATTGACATTTTGGGTCTAATCAAAAGTCAGAATTGCACACGTCTGTACTGTATAACAAATGCATGCATGTGTAATATACAGTGTGTGAATAGCTGTGCTGTTGTGTGTAGTGGCCCTGTGCTGGCTCTGGTCCTGGCTAAAGTGGGGGCTGTCGAGCACTGGAGAAATATGCTGGGACCCAAAGACCCAACACAGGCAAAGCAGGAGCAACCAGACAGGTACTGGATGAAACTCTGACTCTCAAATCTATGCAGATTTTTAATTATTCTCCTCGGACATTTGTCTTGTTATCCAGTCGCCATTAACATTAGCACTGCTTGCTTCAAATTCAATACATATGACTTCTTAGATAGATAGATAGATAGATAGATAGATAGATAGATAGATAGATAGATAGATAGATAGATAGATAGATAGATAGATAGATAGATAGATAGATAGATAGATAGATAGATAGATAGATAGATAGATAGAGTGAAAAATACATGAAAGCAAGTGCTTGTTCCTACATTCCTAGATGTTCAATGCAGAAAATAGACTTTAACTGACATTAAAAAAAAAAGCTTTTGCAATACTTCATGTGAAAGAGAGAAACAGGAAGAAGTGTAGCGCATAACACAGTGAGTGCTTTTTTATTTATTTATTTTTTTAACAAATCCAACTGAACATTTAGTGCCAATACCAACATCGCTTATATATAATTTAAACCGTTCTAATAACCAGGGCATCAGTGAGGGTTTTCTTTTAATGTTGCTCACTGAGATAATGTTTTAAGGCTTTTAATATGTTTCTTTTAGACATACAATTTGGAGATGTGTAATCTCCACACTCATAAAGGCTCAAAACGTTAAATCATTTGCACAATAATTTCTATAGAACGGGAACAAGTGGATGAATGGCACAGATTCACATTTTTTAAGGAAAATATGTATTTTGTTTCTTTTAGTTAGGCTTTGACATTTCAATTTAATATCATTTAAAAAAGACTAAAGACTTTCATTTATTAATTATATACAGAATTAATTTGTTTCAGTTTCAGACTAGCTTTAAAACATATTTGGTTGAATTCTAGAAGTTGATGTGTTGGAAGCAGGAGAAATGGACATGCATAAGTATCCGAGCGACTTTGACAGAGGCTAAATGTGATGGCTAGACCACTGGATCTCCAAAACTACAGATCATGTGGAGTGTTCCTGCTATGCAGTGGTTAATAACTATTAGAAGTAGTCTTAATAATTATAACTGGTGAAATAGTGACAATGTCATGGACACCCAAGACTTTTTGTTGAGTGTGGATTATGAAGCCTGTCCCATCTAGTCTGATCTTACAGAAGAGTGTAGCACAAATTGCTGAAAAAGGTCATGCTGGTTATGAAAGAGAGGTTTCTGAACACACACTGCATCGTAGCTCCTTGTGAATGAGACTGCGTAGCTAAAAAAAACTATTAGAACTGGACTATGGAGCTACGGCTGAGTGTGTAAAAGAAGATAAGCCATCAAAGGCAGTGTAATGCACTAGATAACATTTTGCTGGAAAACCTTGAGTCATGGCATTCATGTGGATGTTTCTTTTAACACGTATTACCTTCCATGACATTGCTCTTTCTGCAGGATACTGTGCTCTTGTGCACTCGGGAAAATTTCTTAAATCCAAATCCTCGAAATGTTAATGAGATGGGGGGCACAAGAGGGACATATTGTGTGAATACGTATTTACGCTCACTGTACTGTGAATGCAGAGTACATCCATTTTAGCTTCACCAATAATCCCATAGTGCATTGCAGATCAATTCAAATTACAATGATCAACAAAGACTTATCTGCATTGATGTGTGTGTGTGTGTGTGTGTGTGTGTGTGTGTGTGTGTGTGTGTGTGTGTGTGTGTGTGTGTGTGTGTGTGTGTGTTCCTCAAGCCTGCGAGCTCAGTTCACATGGGAGAGCGAGTATGTGAACCAATTGCATGGAAGCATAAGCGTAGAAGCAGCTGCACAGGAGATCAGCTACTTTTTCCCTACAGAGTGCACACTGGCTGTTATCAAACCTGACACTTCAGAGGAGCTCAGGGGTAATGTACTAAACAGAGTTGTTTTTGGCAACTGCACATTCTGTTCACTGTTTTTTATCAGCATTCCATAAAATACAATAGCTTTTATTTAATAAAATAAAATTCTCTTTTCAACCACACAGCAATAGAAGTATCAAAAAATTGAGGGTTTATTGATTAGGCATTTCATTTAACTATGCCATTTGTTCCTGCTATAATGAAATGTGTAGCACCTTCCCGTGCAAAAACTGCAGTTTAAACTTCAAAAGGGAATTGAAAAGATAATAAAGAGAGTATTAAAATCAAAAAGGAACATAATATGAGCAGCAGTAATAGTAAAAATATAGATGTAAATCATTCGGAAACAATGAGACCAAATACAAACACAAAAATATATTGAACGGAGGTTGTAAAAGAATAATGTATGTTGGGCAAGTGAGCAAATGTAGCTAATGTAAATTCAAAAGTAGTACTCATGATTAAAAGAAGACGTTTATAGAAATAATCAAACCAATACACAGGCTTTCCATATTCCAGTGTACAAGGATTTAAATTGATCCAGAATAAATCTAAAATCCGGGTTTATTTTTGGATGTGTGTTCAACAGAGAAAATCTTAGAGGAGATCCAAGTTGCAGGGTTCACCATCTCTCAGCAGAAGGAGATGATTTTGTCCAATGAGATGGCTGAGGAATTTTACACACAGCACAGTGACAAGCCATTCTTCAACCAGTTGGTGGATTACATGTGTTGGTAAGATAATATACACCCCACAAATTCATCCAATTCCACAAATTATAATTATTATCGCAAGGTAAAGGTGTTCACAATGGACTTTTACAAGTGTGCCTATATCTATTAGTCTCAAATTCCTTTTAAGTAATTCTAGTCCTTAGAAATAATTATATTTGTATTATTTTTTAGTTAATTCTATACAATTTTACTCTTTTTGGATATTTTTTTACATTCTGTCTTTCTTTCTTTCTTTCTTTTCTCTCTCTCTATCTCTCTTTCTGAATGAATTTTATTCCTCTACAAAATTTGCACACGTTTGTTATCTTTGGCACCCAGAGGTGCTGGATGTACTGATTCTCTCTCCAGCATCAGCTGAGCGGTGTCTTATTTAAATTCCTCTGAAGCTGGTTGGAAAATGATCAGGGGAGAGGGTGTACATTCACTGTCTTTAAAAATGCTTATGCACAGCATAAACGCTCTGTATTTGCAATATAGCATTAATGTAAATGAATGTGTACAGACTACATTGTTAAACATAACATTGTTAATACATTAACATGAACAGTAAATGCGAGGAATAACATGATTTCCAGAAAGTGCACAGTGCCTGTGAAAAGTTTGGAAACACCTTGTCTTTTATTGTCTTTGAGACACATACATGGTCTTGTTTATATGCGACAAGTTAGGAAAAAAGGTAAAAACAAGAATTGAACGACTGGAAAAAAGTTTTGTAAACAAATTTTTTGTCTCTAACAGAAAAACTTATGTAAGACCAGGAGAACAGGAGAGAAAATTTCACCAGACTGTCTCACACCCACAGTTAAAGATGGAGGTGTAAGCTTAACAGTTTTGCAGTTGTTTCGGAGCAGGGAAGGTTGGAGACTAGTTCCAGGGGAAAGGAATCCTAAAATACTTATTAGACTGCACCCTACAACAAGACAATGACCTGAAGCATACATCCAAGTTCTATAAGTGTTATTTAGAGAATAAACAGTCAGTTTGGAGCGTTATCTGTCATGAAATGGCCTGCCCAGTCACCGCACTGAGATGAATTGGATTGCAAAGTCGGAAATAAATATCCAACTATTGAAGAACAAGTATTTTAGCAGAATGTTTGGAGAAACAAACTGTCTGGATGCCAAGAGTGTGTAAAGCTGTTATTCATGCTAAGGGAGAATTTTTTTAATAAAAATAAAATTGTACATCTGACCATTTATGTATTTGTTTGGTCAAAGTAAATCTTTATACTGTAAATGTACCCTTTACGTAAAAACTAAAAGAATATGAGTGTCTATCAAAAATTATGAGTAGGGGTTTCAAAACTTTTGACAGCCAATTTATAGGCAAAAAACTTTATATTAAATTGCATATTAGAAGGGTTTACATCACCAAAGTTTATTTTTAGTTGGTCTGGGATTCTGAAGACTAATTTTGCCAGATTCAGTCAGGATTGTCATTTTTAGAAATACACAAATTTACTACGCAAGGATAACATGATCCTGATAACTTTATAAGTGATCTGATTAAAGAAACAGCAGATCGACACTTAAAGGAAATGCTTCTGCAATGCTTTCATTCTGAATGATCACGACGCAGGTTATTGCTCCAATGGACCAGAATGAAATTCACTCATGTGAAAGAAAAACTTTATGTATCTTAAACTGTATCTAAAATCTTAGTTACAGCTTTATCTGATTTGTACAAACTGCTGACAATGGACTCTACTTTCAAAAAACATTTATAAATCTTTTTTTTTTTTTATTCCCATTTTTCCACCTCTTTACATTTCCAAAAGTTTATTTTGTGAGTTTTGAAATTAACCCAAACAGCATAAAACTCACTGTTACAATCACATTCACATTAATATTGAACTGTATATCATAATTTATATCTATACAGAAAGCTGATTTGATAAATCTGTATCATATTGTTTCCACCAGTGGTCCATGTACAATGCTGATTCTGTCTAAAGAGGATGCAGTACAGGAGTGGAGGATGATGATGGGCCCTGCTGATCCCAGTATGGCAAAAGAGACAGCACCAGGATCGCTGAGAGCTCGCTTCGCTAAGGACATCCTGGAGAATATTGTGCATGGTTCATCCAGTTTACAGCATGCACAGGAGGAAATACAGCTCATCTTTGGGGGGTTCAGCACAAAGAGTCAAGTTATGAGTACGGGAGCTGATGATGAGCCAAATCCATTAGGTAATTTATTCAGCCTTTAACAAGCACATAAAGCACTAATGTTAGTAAATCCTTTTTTGTGTGTTATTTCCGAAACTTTTTACTAAATTCAGAGTGATTACTGAGGAAAAACACATTCAAATCCAAAGAGTAATGTGTTTTTTTGAACATTTATGAAGTTATGGACAAGGAATTAAATATTTATGATGTATTAGGAAATGTGTAGAGGTGTGTAAGAAAAAACAAAGGAAGGAGTGTACAAGATCCTCCTTTTTTGTATTTACATTTATTGGCCATTATAGGCACAGAAGTCATATCTTTCATCTCAGGCCAAAGTGACCTGAACACAATCTGTGTAATATGAATCAAATATTTATATTTAACTTCCCAGGTAAATCTTTTCATAGTGTAAAATAAGTTTGTTCAGCCTTTAATAAAAATGTTATATTTTATATTGCCCCAAATATGGGTTGTGCGTGAATATAACTGTCTTTTCCCTAGAAACAGAAGAAAGCTTCGCTGAGCTGAAGAACCTCCAGACATCGAGATCACCCTCATTCAGTGAACTACAGAACCAGACTGAGCCAAACCATAAAGGTTAGACAAGAAAATGTCATATAATAGCAATTTATTTCTTATTACTATACAGATATTATATACAATCAAATTTTTGTTAAGCTTGTCTCTTAGGTGATGAGTGAAATGCACATAAATACCTACAATCACCTTTATTAAGAAACAAATGCTTTGTTTTATAGAAAGCGTTTCCAAGTTGGAGTCTTTAGAAACAGTTTTTTTCCCTGTTTCTAATACACCTAATACTTTATCCAGTTGAGCAGGGAGCAGACATCAAAGTGTGGATTAGGAAGGAACTAAGAAAACCCCCCTGACATTGTGCAGAAGTAGTGTTCCTTTGAGCATTGAAGCCAGAGACATGAATGAGGGAGATCTTTTCAGAAGAAGAAAAAAATGGGGATTTTTCTGGGCAAAAGGGAGATGGCAATTCATGTGTACCCAGTGACCACTGACATTTTATCCCTAAATACACTTGATTTCCCAAAAGCACAAAGGCATACTAATAATTACAAGGTACAATAAGCATGAACATGGTGAATAGAAAAAAAACACCATCCAAACCAAAGACTGGGTGCTGATGCTGGCTCCACTGCCATTTGAGTAGATACCCTTTAATGGAACCACTCATTTGTCCAGAATTAGTTTTAAGAAATGGTAAAACACAATGCCACTTTTTACTAGCAGTAGCAATTTTAAGAAGTAGAAAGAAAACATTGGTTGGATGGTTTGGTCAGAAAATATTTTGTTTATAGCTACATTTAATGTTGCTCACAAAACAAGTTATCGCCGGCATTAAAGCAGCTCTTTCTTTTCTCTCTTTTAAAAGACAAAAATGCAGATTGCCTTATTATCCAAGCTTTCCTGTAACCCTCATTTTTTTAATCTGCTTATGACACTACAAGTTTTTGTATAAACTGTTACTATAAGCATGCTAACCTATTAGAAGTATATTAAGTGCATTAATATAAACCTTGCAGCTGGATCTACCATCACATCATGCCTACCAAAATCAGATTACGAGAATTCACTGTAGACTTAAATCTAAATGCTGGAATAACTCATCATTAAGAAGTATCATTTAAAACCTTGTGTGTTTAATTATTGGTATTTAGAAAATGTTAACTCAATGATTTGTAATGCACTTTATTTTAGGAGAAGACTCGGACATCAGGGACAGTCTTCAGAGTTGAGGAGTCCTGAACAAACCATGAAGGCTGTGGTTCATTATTATACAATATGTTTACAAGGTTACCATCCATCCCAAACCGGTGACACAAATATGGAAAGTAACAACTATATACAATGTATTAGTTTACAGTAGTGTTCCAATTTTCCTTCACAAAACTATGAGGCCCAAACCGGTTCCAGCACGAACCATTAACCTGGAAATAGAAGCTTCAACAAGCAAATAATGGTGTAACTGGTCGGGATGTCCAGAAAATGTTGTTGTATTGTGTATCATTGTAGCATAAGTACAACGTGGTGGAAATTCTTTGAAAGCTCAGATAAATGTTACTAAATTACAGTTATGGAAACATCAGGCATTGCTACTCCTATGAAATTTATATTTTGAGGTGTTATTAATATTAGATCATAAGATATTAGCATTTTTAACATGTGCATTTTGATATATTAAGTTGTGTCGATTGCATGGCTTTAACCACTGTAGTATAAATAACAGTCAAATGATTTAGATACAATAAACGTTTATGAAGAACACAGCTCTTCTCTGGTTGATTAAATACTCAGTACAAAAACCAATAAAACCCATACAAAACATACAGTATATTGATTTGGTAAAAACCTGTAAATAAACATGTGCTTTATTAATTAGAATGTGTCCTCCAACACATATGCAATAATTATATAGAAATAAATCTATGCTATTTTTTCAAACCAGACTTTCCAAAAAAGCAAAACAGAAAAAATCAATCAATCCTGACAACCAAAAAGTACACTTTATTACGTTGATAATTGGCAGGCTTTATTTACTTAGTTTTTTTTTTTTATTTTTTTTTTTTATCCGAAATAGTCTTCTATACGCCTTTTCTTGCTGGGGCTCTCTGAGACGTGATTGTCCTGGTGGCTGACTGAATCTGGCTGGTCATTGTCTTCCCAGTCATTTACAGCCTCTAATAGCATTGATTCGTCCATATCCTCCTCTGAGAATGATCTCTGGAACATCTCTGTGATTCTTGGCTGTTTCTGGTCCTGCAAAGCAATACAGCAGATATGAGCCCTTATCCACAACACTGTCAAATTTCTTATATATGGATATCATATGCGAAGTATACACAATTAAGCCGGTTGTGAAATGCAGACACACCCACAATTAACCGCATATGGTATGTAGGCATCGCTTCATAGCACAAAAAGGACTTGCATTTTACTAGAGCCATGGAAAACACACATTAATAAAATTGGTGTTTTTCCAAAAAGAAGAACAGATCAAGGGTAGTATTTGGATTTATATTTCTTGTGGTACTTTTACTATGACAAAAAAAAACGTCAGAAACGCCAATGGTTCTATAGATGCCCTATTTTCCACCCAACACTGGAAGGCTGTTGTTGGTTTGGAAAATACCTGCTCTATCTTCAATTTCTGTTAGAAATGAGCCTGTAGCCAAAAATAATATATGGGACATATATTGCATTTTCCGCTCAGGTTTCACTCTCCTGAACTGTGGTTCCTGCTGATGGATATATTTCACAGTTGTGTAAAAGCAAAGTACTTTCCTTTTATTCGATTGCTTTCATTTTTGTCGCACTTCTGTTATACAGGATCCTGTGTCTAAAATTTGCAATAAATAAATACAATAATAATAAAAAAATTATAAATAAATGTCGTCGTCCCACCTTGCTGTGGAAGCTGGCACATTCTGCCTTGTCTGAAATATTGGACTCGGACAAGCCAACCTGTTCTAGAACATTCATCTTCTCCTGGATCATTGGCCTAGAGACATGAAAAAGTTGTGTGTTATTTAGCTGATAAAGAGACTATTCTACTATTTCAAATCCACGTTAAAGTGGTAGTGGTAGCTCAGTAAAACAAAAATATGCAACTCAGTGGGTAAGATGTTGGACTTCTAATCTAAAGGCTGTCAGTTAAATTTACACCACCACCAAGCTGCCACCCCCGGGCCCATGAGCAAAGTCAACTGCCCTGTTGCGTAAAAATGAGATGAGGTGCAACTCGCTCTGAATTAGGACGTCTGCCAAAAGCCTTCAATGTAAATGAAATGTAAATTACCACAAGTAGTCGTCAGCTGTGCCTTTGGCTACCAAGTAGTGAATGTCCACACATCTGGTCTGTCCAATACGGTGCACTCTGTCCTCTGCTTGAATTAATATCTGTAAAATGTACAAAAATCTTTAGGCATACAATAACTAATGAGAGGCCTATTTCAGTGTAATATTGAGATAATGCGGTCTGACATTTTTCAATAGGGAGAAATATTTTTTAAATAAATTCACATTCTGGATTGCAAAAAATGTAAGAAAAGGAGGTCATATAACTATTTACACTGGGTTAGTTTTGTATAGTGACTTAGTGTAATGTTTTTATGATATTCCATACACTGGAATGTAACCACACGCTCAACGTTGAGTCCAACAGCAAGTGGCTATAATGACGTAAAAACAAATTGTTTTGAACATGGATATGAGAAGTACAATCTGGTTTTATGACCAGAGTACCTCAAGAGCTTAGGGCACATTGATGCTTCATCTCAGTAATTAACGAGTGTTACAATTAATGGCCTTAGTATTACAAGACATTAAATCCTAACCTCGGAGAGAAACATATTTCTATGGTCTTGAAATTACACAAATATCTTTTGTCCCTTTCACATTACAGTATTATTATTCAAGAGAAGTACTAACATTAATGACAGTACTTATATCAAACCGAAACTACTAACCCTCAACCTCCCATCATGACATGATGAATTGACAGTTTCATGCAAATTTACACCTTTAGTGCTGTTGCACAATAATCTCATATCACAGAATTGACTCCTATTGTGTTGAAACAGAAGAAATTCCCAACTATTAAGTAAAAGTCACAAAGCCTGTTGGATGACCCACAAAATGCTTATGTGACTACCCCACCTGACTGAATAAAAACTCCCTCCCTCACAGAAGCACACTAACCCCTGGGTTCCAGAAGAGCTCAGTGAAGACGACAAGGTCGGCAGTATGCAGCGTAAGGCCCATGTTGGCAGCTGTGATGGAGAGCACAGCCACACAGCTCTGCTCAGAGAACTGGAACTTCTCGCACAGCTGCTGGCGCTCTGCTGAGGGTGTGGACCCATCGATACGGATGTGACTGATTCTCTGGGGGGTGGAAGAGAAGAGAAATAATTGTAAGCAAAAAACAACAGACAGTCATCTGAGGGGAAAATTAGGATATATTTAAGAGCATAAAATTGATTAATCCGATTAGACAAACAGCATTGAGAGAGTTTATTAATATTTTATTATTTAGTATTTACAGTAATAGGGGTGTAACGGTACACAAAACTCACTGTTCAAAATCAATCAAATCAAATCTTATTTGTCACATACACATACATACAGAGTACGACATGCAGTGAAATGCTTTTTACGACGGTCCGGCATGAGGGAATAAAATGAGGAGAAAAATAAACCAAGAAAAAAAAGAAGGTAGATAAATAAAAAGTAGAAACTATATAAAATATATAAAGATATGTGAAAAAAGGAGTATTGAAGGATGCATATTACAGTAAACAGTAACATTTAAGGTGACTTTTTCGGTACGTACCTCAAGTCACGGTGAAGTATTGGGAAACAAAATTGGTGGCACCATGGTTTATTATTATTATTATTATTATTATTATTATTATTATTATTATTATTAACATTTGTGGACATCTATTGTGGAACATTTATAATTTTTAAACATTTTTAAATAAAATGCTTGGGTGGTTAAATAATATATTAACTGCTCTTTCATTTTATATAAGTAAAATAGAATCAATCAAATTAATGCAATACACTTTTTTAATATTCATTAAATGAGAAATCAATTAAATTTGCACACATTCGATTCATTAAATAAAACGAATAGAACATTTTCATTAAATAGTTTACATTTGTTAGACATCATTTGGGTAATACAGATGTGTGTGTGTGGGTTTTTACATATTTATTATTTTAATATTTAATTTTCTATTTAACTGTTGTGCTTATTTCAGCATACTTTAACAAATGTCTTCCCTTCTTTCCATCCTTCATTCATTCACTCCCTTGATATGCGGAATAGTGAAGATCTTCTACTTTTAAAAGAAATTTTACATTAATACTTATATTATATTGTATTCTATTATATTTTACTGTTTGTATCATTCCATTGTTCTGTGTTTGCTTCTGTATGTAAAACTCAGTTTCAGCACTTATGATTGGCTGTCAGTGTGTTAGAGGGCAACATGCAAAGCTCAAACCAGATAAAAAAAATAATAAAACAAGATATTTGGCCATATTCTGTCTGGTCATTTCTTGATTCTAAAACTGTTACATAAAAGAAATATCAAAAAGGAAAGCTGGGTGTCTGCTCAAAGTTTCTTTTTTTCCCCACCATAATTTTTGTCTCTGGATAAATTTTTGCCAAAACGCCAAACTCCTTTCCTACCTTATCAGTAAGCTCTTTAGTTATGCTGTCCAGGACTCGTCTATGATGCGCAAACACTAGAAACTTCTCTCGTCCACATTCCAGCATGTCTGAAATGTACTCGCTTATAGAAAGAAAGAAAAAAAAAAAAAGCATACATGTAAGGCATGGTAAGTCTGTCAAAAGAAGAAACAGGTAATGATTAACCTATCAAAAAATGAAAACCGAGCATTCAGTATTCAGGCTTTAGATCAGGATGAGTGTAGTGTATCAGAGAGTTTAGATTCTGTTGTATTGATTCAGAATTAATGGGTAATAAAAGTGGAAATGCAAATGGCAAAACTCACAGGATGGCTTTAATCTTGGCCTCTGCTGTGTGGTTAAAGAAAACCAGTAGAGCGTCCTTCTCTTGCTTCTTCTGCAGAAACACAGAAAGAAAGTCCTGATCCACTTACAGGATACCGATAGGGTGCAGACTCTTGGGTATACACTGGCCTACAATTTGTGTATCAGGAGAAATCCTGGAAAATTTTCAGTTTCTATTATATGAACTTACACTCTATGATGTTGCATGAACTGAAATGTGTTTCTCTTTTGTGTGCATCTCAGTCAGAAGTACATTTTCATGTCTGGTTACCACAAAAGTGAAAGCACTAAAAACTGCGTTTCGAATACTATAATTTTAACGACTGGCATGCTGTTCTTTTTTCTTTTTTTAAAAAGAGGGAGAGAGCACACTGAACAAGCTAGAAATGATAGCACTGGCTTAAGGCTAGGTTTTTACATGGAATTAAATAAAGTTCCTCAATTTTAATAAAAGATTAAAATAAAGATGCATGAATGTATGTTTAGGGCAAAAACAAACAAAAAAAAAAATCTGTGTAGTTCCATGTTGCTCACTTTATAAAAGTAAATATAGACTGTATCTGTTGCCATAAACATTTAATCCGCTCCGTATCAGTGAAAACTGAACCACCATAAGAAAGCCACTGACCAGTGGTTTTTGCGTAGTGAACTATTTATAGCACAGCACTGGCATGGACATGGTAGTATGTCTGGTGCTGGTAGGAGTGTCACTCACATTGTGGCATTCTTTTGCGAGTTCTTTGGCTGCGGCCGAAAGTGCGGCTTTGGTACGAGAGTTTATGCCGTCTGTAGTCACGGTGACGACCTTGCGCTGCTTGGCAGGAAGCTGCGAGAGCACGTCGGGTTTTAATCGCCTCAACATAAGACATTCCGCTAACAACAACTTCAATTCAGCCAAATTGGAGGAGCCGGAATAGTCCCAACCCCATGGGAGCTACAGAAAAATAGGGTAGGAGGTAGAGAATATGAGATAGAGAGGGAGAGGGAGAGGGAGAGGGAGAGAGAGAGAGAGAGAAAGAGAGAGAGAGAGAGAGAGAGAGAGAGAGAGAGAGAGAGAGAGAGAGAGAGAGAGAGAGAGAGAGAGAGAGAGAGAGAGGCAAAAACATGGATATGGAATATGGAAAGAGAGAAAGAACACAGATTGAGTGTTTAATTAGTGTATAATTTCATTAATTAGAGCAGTGTTAAACACACCCTATTATAATATTTAACACAGAATGGTGAGGTGACCTCATTTAAGCTGATTAAAGCCCACCGAGGGAAGTACAGTACCTGCTTGGCATCACAATATCTCACTCCAAAATCATGGAAACGAGGAAAGAGTGTTGGCCTCACAGCCAGAATCTGGGTGTAGAGCTCAGCCGGACGCGACATAGCAGGAGTTCCTGACAGCAGGATCACTCTTTTAGCAGCCTGCCGTATTCACACAGCAATAAACGAGGGTCAAATTCTCAATATCAAGATATCGAAATATACAACAAGCGAGCAAGCTAAAAAGCAAGACATTCATTAAGACTTCAGTTCAATTTAGAAGCCTGACTGAGCATAAAACAGCACAAAACCTATAAGCAATAATCTAAACTACTGCAAGTCAGTGAATGTTGCCAGGTGATTAATGGAATAAGTGTTCACACCTTTAGTAGAGGAAGAGCAGCCTTACAGCGAGCGGTTTTAATGTTCTTTAGGAAGTGGGACTCATCCTGTGCACATGTAGAAAGAAAAAAAAATGGGTCAGACATTATCAGGGGATTTTATACAGGAATTCAGACTGTAAATACATGTGGCAGACACGCGGTCATCATCAAATCCATTACATCTAAATTACTATAGAAGACATTTCAGCTTTAAATAAGACAAAAAAAAAAAAAAAAGTTATGAAATTAGGTGATCACAAATAATCAGTATGGGGTTTATTGCAATATTGAAAATTAGTCTTGTGTTAATGTCGCAGATGGAAAATAAATATGCAGGTAATTGGGTCAAATTTGACCAGATTCATATATGAAATATGGGGACACAGGGGACTTTTCAGAAAGAGATTCCTTTTCTATAAAGAACTCTTGAGAGTAGGGACAACGCTAAGTCAAATCACAGGTTTGCATCAATACGTTTCATAGTGTAAACTGTTACAATACTTCTCTATTAATCATTTTTAAACAAAAATGTAAAAGAATCCTCATACCCTATTGTAAACAAATTCTATTCTTTTTTTTTTAAATCACAAGTTATAACAGGAATCCTGGGCAGCATACCATAATTAGCACACCAAACGGACTGGCAAAATTCTGCTTCCCCATCTTGCTAAGCAGGTCGTAGCTGATGATGTTGATGAGACCAGAGCGAAGACAGTCTTTACCAGTCACCACCACGTTAATGCTGTCTGCTGCTACCGAAGGCAACCAGCGTCGGATCGCCTAACACAGAAAAAAAATACACCATCTACATTAAAATAAAACAAGAAGCAACATTAATTGTCAAAAATGACATATTCCAGAGGTTAATTCATGGTCAGTCTAAATTCACCTCGGCCCAGGTAAAGCGTACAGAGGAAGGAGTAACTATCAGCAGTGGCCACTCATTTCTGTAGTAGGCTGCAATACAGATGGCCTGCACAGTCTTCCCCAAGCCCATATCATCAGCCAGGAGCAGACGACCTTCTCTGGACACTGCAAAGCTTTATTTCAAAAGAAAAAACACTTTATACCGTTAACAGCGTCACTGTACACAAACTATGATTATTTATTAAATCATTATACTACCGTATAGTTATTGTTCAAATATTTTTGAGGCAAATTTTCCTCAGGAACAAAATAATCCTGCCCTTCACAACAATCATCAATCTCAAGCGGTGGACATACTGTATTCTTCCTCAGAGACACATGAAGCCATCAGATCTTTTCATTCTGTTGCTCATGAACGGTCATAAAGCATCTAAAGGAACTCTCAGGACAGTGCTAACTGCTCTTTTCTGTATACGTGAGCACTAAGAAAAGCCGTGATTTGCCATGATTCAGGGCAGAGCAAGTTCTGTAGTCATGCATACATAAATAAATGAGCTGAAAGCGAGACAGAAGCTACAATTAGATTTGACAACAAAAAAGAGCATGCTTAATGATGCCTGCTAAGAGCAGTACACATTTATGCTCAAGTTCCAAACATGGGCACTGTTAAAAACCATCAACTAATCATTACTGGGTCACAATTCCACTTTCAGATAGTAAGAAAGACCTTCATAGATCCTGAATACACTCACCTTACACTTTAATAATAATAATAATAATAATAATATTAATAATAATAATAATAATAATAATAATAATAATACACCCACACTATACACCTGTACATTCACGATTGTAACTATTCATATAACAATTATCACAATGTTTAAATTCAATTTGATTAAAGAGTCAGTCTGGATCAGGAACAGCACATCCGGCATCACCGCACTGAGCGCTTGATGGAAAGCCAAGCAACATACTGAGAAAGATGAAGACGGCCCGGTTCCCACCTGCATCACTACACCTGGTTTGAAAATTGCACAGTCAAAGATTTCAAGACTCCACAGTGGATGTTGAAGAAATCGGAGAAGATTAGTCTGGTCTTTTTTTCCCCCGTGAGCATGAACGTTTACACCACACACACACACACACACACCACTCACACACACTTTTTGCCCTCCTGTTGCCTGTTTGAGTTACTGTAACCTTCCTCTGACCAAACTCTCATTCTCACGACGACAGGGCAAAGTTTTACACCCCTGACAGGCAGCCATGTCTCTGGCAAGTGTTTCACTGCACGTTGTGCTGTGTGTGGTTGGCTATTTGACAAATACACTTTTCAGAAGTGCGCACACATTTTACAAATCTGTGAACAGGTACACTTCATTGTAATGTGCAAAAAAAAAAAAAAAAAAACGATGATACAAAGCTCTGCTGCATTATTGCTAAAGTCCAGATGGCAGGAAGTATGTGGCACCTACTTGACACCTAACTGCTGAAACGGCATGAGGCTGCGTGTGAGACTGCTGTCTATGCCCGAGAGATCGGCTTCAGGGATTTCTGGAGGTGTGGAATGGCTTTTCTCAAGCTGGGAAGAGAAGGCCTGGAGCACAGCACGCGGTAACGGTTCGACCTCCACAGAAGAGATGTCGTTTAGAGTCTCCACTGATGACAGAAAGGAGTAACAACAGCTGATTGGTCAAGCAGTGTAAATAAGATGGTGCATAAATTAACAACTTAATATATACTATAAGGGGGTTAACATAGGCAATCAATCAAATGTCAAATTAATATAGAAGTAAGCATTATTAACAATTATGCAAACTGAATTATCTGTAAGACAAATTATCTAAATCTAATTCTATTTTTAATGATTCGGTGCATCGTTTTGATTATTTGGTACTCGCACACTAATCTTTTTTCATTCCTGATTCTTGTTCTCATTAATTTCAAATCAATCAGATACTGTACATACTTAATTTGGCATAATCCTCAAGTAGGAAACTCCATTTCCTTGTCTTCATGTCTTAAAAAAAACACACAAAGAAAGCATGTTATTGTATAGGTTGGGGTTAACATCAAATCTTTTTTTTTATTTTTTTTTTTTTATAATTTCTAAATCCTTTGTAAGAAATGAGCTGTAAAGAATGAACCAATTGATGCATATAATTTTTTGGATTTATAAAAACCAAATTTTTTCGCCTACCTAACCAAAGGTATTACTCACCATAGCTTTTTGAAGGCATCTGTTTAAAGATCCCTATAACATCTGCATGGTATGTAATGTCCACTTCCAGGCGTGAACGAGAAATAAGTGAGCATCTGCCCTTGATTGTGGCCCCAGGCTTCTGCCAGCCCTGGCACAGCTTCATCATGGCCACCAGTGCTGCAGAGTCTTTTGGGCGAATGCTGGAGGCAGATAAATCCAAACCTTCCATGCCCTCCAGAGCCTTCAAAGACACAGAGGGCAGGCCTGCTACCTCCTCCACTAAAAAGAAAAAGGATTTTCTAAACAACATCCTAAATCTAATGATGCTCAGCATTACAATAGAAACAATTAATGCTCAATGTTTATCACCACTACAGAATACAAAAAACTGATACGTGTCATAACATACTGGCATGAATGTCTACCATGATAATGTTATCTTAAATAAACAGATGGGTGACAACGTGTCTTATTCGGGTGCTAGGACAACCACAAGCCAGGAAAAGAGCTAAAATGCACTTTTGAACACGTCTCTGGAACTGTATTGGGAAGAAAATACCCCTCGGTTATTCTGAGCGCAGTGTAATGCTGCTCCGAAATCTCCCATAGGTGTTCAACTGCATTGTGATCTAATGAATGCGAAAGACATTGAATACGATTTACATAAATTTCCTCCTCGTTAAAGCATCAAAGCCCTGTGTATGGAAGTGCAGTCATACTGTAAAACATCCATCTGGATAGACTGTAGAATGTTTCATCATGATGATGGAGATCAGCCAGGCAGACTTTGCATTGTATCTGCAGTGGTCCATTGTGTACTTCAGCAGCAAAAATAGTCTTTTGATTTAAAATTTTTTCCACCTTTACACACACTATATTGCAAAAGGATTTATGGAGACCTGACCAATCACACTTATAAGTGCTTTTTTGCACATCCATTACAGATTCAGTCCGGGGGGATGCAGGTGGTGTTTCAGTTTATTTCAAAAGTGGTCATTGGGGTTGAGGTAAGGGTTCTGATTAGGACACATGAGTCACATCAAGGCATTGCTGTGTGTCTTGCAGGAAGACAATTTATTACTACTATTGTGCACAAAGTTGGCAAAGTGGTCAGTATGAGAGAATTGTACACAAAGCACCAAATTATAACTGCTCTAATACAAGATACATACATTTGTATGGTCCTGTCAAGCAGACAAAAACATGAACATGATGAATAGGGCATCACTTAGGGTGTACTTACTTTTGTTGCCAGCTATTTAGACAATAATAGCTGTATGTCAAGTTGTTTTTTTTAGAGGACAGTAAATCTGTACTGCTGTACAAGCTGCAAAACGACTACTCTAAAATACATACGTTTCATTTCTATACAATCGTCCCTTAAGAAGATTTAATATAATAGCTGCAGAAATGTGTGGGGTGTACTCACTTTTGAGAGATACTGTATATGGACTGTTAAAAGTTAAAAGAAACGTGGATGCTACACAGTGTTAAACATGGCATCCAAACGTTGAGACTTTAGCCTTTCTTTTTTTTCTTAAAATGGTATATTTGTTTTCTTGGTTCTGTTGTGAATGAAATATGGGTTTATAAAATATTCTAATTATTGCAATTTTTTTATTTTATTTAGGTGTCCCAACTTTTTTGAGATTGGGATTTTGGAATATTACCCTTATTTTGGAAAAGACATGCAGTAGACTCTCTGCCGAAAAAATTGAATACTGCATGGCAAAATCGCGCTTGGCTTCAATCCCCGTTCAAATGTGATTATGTAACCATACATGAAAAATTCATTACATTTAGTTGCATAGATCTCTTATATATCTTGTATTTTCGCACTGGTCCACGACGAAGTAAAGATTTTTACTGAATGCAAAAGAATGGAGGTTGTGTAAAATACAAATGGCTTGTATACAAATATTACAATGTATAGAGTCTTCTTTGTACAATGCAAAAAGACCTACTGAGTTGCTTATAATCCTCGAGGCTGAAGTTCCACATCTTTGTGGCAGGATCTGCGACAAAAGCGACAATTATTTAAAGTGGTAGAACCATAATCAAGAGAACAATCAATCACAACCAGTCAATATAAAGTTCAATCTGCACAGCATAAAAGCATTAGTCTTTAAATATGTTCTGAATGCAATATTAAATCAGAGCTCACCATAGTTCCTGGAGGGAATGTTTTTGAACACATTGATGAGCTCTGCGTTGTAGCCAACCTCTACTCTAAAGCGCTCTTCTGAATGAGGAACGCACTTCCCTCGTACACACACTGCAGGCTTTTTCACAGAAACAGTCGAGCCAGAGTCCAGGGGATTGGGTGCCTTCTTGTCTAAAGGCTGGTTGTGTGGCTTTACACTCGCTGCGTAGAAATTAGTAGCCGAGGAACTCGGCTTTGGTTCCGAAAAATCAACAGCACCTTGGGCCTTGGGCTTGGGGGATACAAAACTAGTCGAAGGAGATGATGTTTGACATTCTGTCCTTTTCGGGATTGGAATTGGGTCTATGAGCTTGGTCTGGAACACAAGAGCAAATAGAATACATTATAAATATTATTCTATCTATCTAGGTGTTAAAAAAAAAAAAAAACAATAAAATGTACAGGACAGGACAAGGTGAGTAACCTGTAGTGATGATGTTGACATTTAAACCTGTTTATTTCAAACAAATGAAACAAACCTAACAGCTTTTTGAGCATGTGCTTGTCTGTCCTGCACACAAAATGCTTAGGAGGCCTTGGGTGCCAGACGATGGAGAGTCTCTGGAATTCTTTCACTGGTACTTTGGCAAACTTACATGGCCATTGTTATGCTCAAAGATATTTGGGTCTCCAGGAACAAATTAAAAAACATTCTAGACAATTGTGTGCTCTCAAATTTGTAATAACCATCCTCTGTGTAAAGTCTGACCAAGTTGATCTTATACACAGTAATTTTTAGGGTTTTTTTCAGTATATTTTCAAATAAAAGCTACTCTGTTATTTATTTAGTGATTTTATCGCAGAAAGTCATCACTACAAAGCCCACATCTAATTTCAAATGGTCACTGTCGCTCTTCACAAGAAGTCAAAATGTTTCCATCAAAAGGTGCAGGCCATTTGTTGGTACCTCAAATAATAGGGACTACAGCAGAGGGCAGATCTTTCTCTTACAAAGCTTCATAGTTAGATAATACTTTCAGACACAGTCTCAGTGTTCAAATTGTTGAAAGGTTGAGAACGTTTATTTAGTCGAGCCTTTTGTCAGTAGGGATGTTTGGGGAGGTCAACTGGGATGTATGAGGGCTGTCGTCCCCCCACTCTCACGCATCTCTTATCCCAGAGATCACTCATGTCTGTGTTATCCTCTGGCTCTCCCAGTGTGTCTTGCCACATTTCCTACTTGCACCCTAATCACCCTAATAGTTTTGCTTGGATATAAAAATAAAAAAAATATATTGTGATGATGAAGCCAGATCTACTGGAAGATGTTATAAATGTAAAAGGTTCTCAGGAATACTGGAAGATGTGTGGTTCCTTGTGATTGAGAGCAGCATTCAACTTTCCATCTCTCAAGGAAGGCAGAGTGTCTCAAGCATTTGTGTCACAATAAGGATACTTTATAACCCTTGTTTCTCTCTCAACATGCCTCTGAGGTACCAGTGACCAGCGTTCCTGTCCATTTCTTCTTTTTGTATCCACCTGATTCATCCTGAGGTCCTACCCTTTGATGGAGTTCTCTTCAATTGGAGAACACACTGTGCAGCTGAGGATGGTTCCTTGAATAGGATGATCAGCCTAAAGATCCATGAAGTTAGTAAGCAACGCAAGAATACATTTGGACTGTAATTAATACAGTCTTCAGGCTCATGACTGCACTTTGCATTGACAGTTCTGCATTTAAGCGCCCTTCACTGAACAGTACACCATGAGCTGGCATCCCTGGGACCCTGTTCTCGCAGGCACATTGTTTGTAAGCCACATGCAGCTTGTGAGGTTCCTACCTGTCTCCCACTGTGGGCTCTGCTGCTTGCTGCAGGTTTTGGAGGAAAACTCGGCTTGTACTTTGCATTTCCTACTGCTGCAGGATGTGATTGGGTTTGACATGGCTTGTGTGTTGCAGTCACAGCTTGTACAGGTTGTTGGCTTCTCTGTGCAAGTCTCTCGGCTCTTCTCGCCAACGCTTTCTGTCTGTTCTCCTCGATTTTCCTCTGCTGTTCCGGCGTTAGACTGCTCGACATGTCTGCGGTAATGAAGTCAACTAAAAATATTTCCTGCCTTCAGAATAGTGAGCGGACGACTCCATGCGTTAAGCCAGATTTCACGTTTATAACACATGGATATTATGCGGACATACACCAATCGGTTGGTATCTAAAAAATAATATGCAGCAGCTTTCTCCAACTAGCTTAGCCGGGTTATTTACTTTCTAAATTAGTATTATTTAACCCGCAAATAACGCTAACATTAACTGACTCGTTTGATCAGCAACCCGATTCATGTCCGTGCATTGTGTACAGCAGCTGCCCATCTACGTTTGTTTTTATATTTGCTTCTTCCTGCAGGATGAAGTTTCCAACTTCGACTTCAAACGCGTTGCAGGCGGAAATGACGCAGCTGAGCGCTTCCGGCACCTCAGCGAGCAATACGTCTCCGAGTCCGCCATTTTGGAAAAGGAAAGACTCAGGGAGACGTTCAGATCCAATAGGATAGCAATTCTCACACTTCCCATCCCACTCTAATTTTCACAATCTGAGCTGGAAAGAATATTATTATAACTTTTATAATGATTAGAAATTATTATATTATTTTTCTTGGAAGTTGCCCATAAACTTGTGTTTCCTGAGTTATTATGAATATATATTTTTTTTTTAATAAAATCATGGTCAATTGTAATGGTATTCATTTAATTCAACTTTATTAGAAGTCAGGACAAGTGAAAAGTTTAAGTAAACAGGATCTAGACAGCAGCCCAAGGCCTACATTTATGCTGCATGAAATGAAAAAACAAAACAAAAAACACAATGTATGTGAATAATAAATCCCTGTTTTATGCACATATGACATGTTTTATCCACTTTATTTAGTTACGCTGGGGAGGTTTGGTTTGGCCTAGTGATGTGTCTAGCCGAAGCACATTTGCTAGATATACACTATATGGAGAAAAGTGCATTTAAAACATGAATAAACACCAAACCCTTACTGTATGTGGTTTTTCCTCAAACTACCGTTCTTCATAATTTTAGTAGCACTAAAGTGCACGGAATTACTTTGAATTCTTCGCATTACAATTTCACTTCCTGCTCGAGCATGACAGAATAAGCAAATGAATGAATGACTAATAAACAGACAAACTAACAAAAAGCTAGGTTGAGTTTCTTCTTCACACTCCCAGGATTCCCCATTCACCCAGTTTCTGTTTCTCTAATGTTCCACAGGTTCTACCCATGACTTTTTTCCAGGTTTACCAGTTTCCTTCCACCACCCAAAACAGTGGCATCACATCAAGGGTTTATTTCTGCCTTCTACTCATGCGATCCCAGGACAGGCTTCAGATTCACAGCAACTCTGACCAACAGTGGTACAACAGAAAATAAATAAAGTCTATTTTGGACATGGTGACTTATCATTTATCATCCCTCCTCTCTTTCGTGTACCTGTGTTTCTTCCCCAGTTCTAAAAGATGCATTATCCAAATGTTCTGCACTTTGTTCATGAATCTATTCAATCTACAATTGGTTAGGACCTTTGAATACCCCAAACCCCAGAAGATCCTGTGCTTTGTATTCTGAGTACCCCTGTGTATGATAAGCAGTACAAAAGATATAGCCATAAACTTTTATCAGGTGATCTTTACTTATAAGTGGTAGTAGTATATAGTGTCATTTTAATTTCTTATATGTATGTATGCATAATTTACTATTCTATAAGGATCGGTTTAATTACATGCTACACATAGCAAATAGCGGTGTCCTCTTGCAGGTCTTTTTGACACTTCCTGGGTGCTACCACTCATCGCAGAGGTTGGTGTGACGTCACTGCTCGGCTCGGGATCTGTCCCGGGAAGCTTTGGTGCTGAAATCTGCAGCGACAGGAGGCTGCAACATCCCAGCACACTTTTCTTCCCAATCGCACACTTAAACACACCATCCGGTGATCTAAACCGACCCTCTGCAGCGCTGTCAGGGTCTGGATTATTAAAGCCTTTCTGCTCAGAGGAGAGCCCACCCGCGGAGAGACGCAGGGACGGTTTGGCGAGGGGACGAGAAGGTGCACGGATTGAGTCGAGTTTCTACTGCAAGTCTGCTTTCTGAAGAAAAGGCTGTGTGTGAATAGTAAGGCTGTGCACAGGATAAGCCAGGCGTGTGGCGCGTTCAAAGATTGAGAGAGATGCGATGCAGAAAAGAGATTACACACAGAAATGCTGGGAAAACCGGGCTCTTTTAGCTCATAAGGACATCGTGCGAATGAGATGCCAGACTGCATGAAGTGATCGGTTGGAAAGCAGACATTTCCAGCTTGGGAATGCTTTTACGCAGCATGCACAGTTTATATACTGGACCCCAACATCAGATTTCTATGTGTTGAGTGTGTCGGTTTATAATTTGCATCCTTCCAGGGAAGACAGGTGAGTCGGGTTTTATTCATTTGACTAATGATGCACGGTTTTATGAATGAATAAGTGACAAGTTTTGCTTGGATATAAAGATAAAATAAATTTTACTACAAAGATATGTCTACTGGAAGATGTTATAAATGTAAAAAGTTCTCAGGAATACTGGGAGATGTGTGGTTCCTTGTTATTGAGAGCAGCATTCAACTTTCCATCTCTCCAGGAAGGCAGAGTGTCTCAGAGTGTCTCAGAGTGCCCAGCGTCCCCCCTCATCCCTTTTCTTCTCGTGGTGAGGGATAGATGCAGTGCGGCCGCGGCATGCTGAAGGGCCGCTGCTGCTGTGTGCTCTTTAGGGACCTGCAGGTGTTGCTGCTCAGGGACATGAGCGGACACCGAGACACTGAGGCTCCCAGCACTCAAAGCCATTCCACAGAGGACTCGGTGTTGGACACGACAGTGGCAGAGCTGTCCAAAGACAAACGGGATGAGCGCTTCTCATTTATCAGCTACGCAGAGGGAACGCCGGTGTGCAGGATCTGTTTCCAAGGGCCTGAGCAGGTACACATTTAAAGCATTTAGAACCAGTTAAACGTTCTAAGTCGAACCGTACAATCACATAGAAAAGAATGAAAAACTATCCTTGGTTGGGGGCTGATACGCTTTTTGTACCTATCTAACCGTTCCTAAAGCTTTAAAAGTGCACCCGGTGCATCTCCTTATTGGAAAAAGGGGCCAATTTTATTGTTCAGAAAATGAGCAAGAATTAGACAAATGCACTCCTGAGATCTCCCATCACTCCATTTGATGTATATATATATATATATATATATATATATATATATATATATATATATATATATATATATATATATATATATATATATATATATATATACATCAAATATCTTTTATGTATAATATTTCACTTATCTAGTCTTATTTTATGATTTAAAGGTTTGGTGTAAAAAAACAGATGTCTGGGATCATAAGATTTTGCAGCTATCGAATGGTTGAAGCTCATTAACAGCGCCTTGGTATAAAGCTGTCTGCAATAATCTCATACATACTTGCTTATGTATTTATTTGATTTATTCTTGCTAACCAGTGATTTGTTATTAAACTATTAAAAGCTTAATATTTTGCCTTTTGTCACCCCGGAGCATATGGAAAAGACATACAGTTTACTAAGGGTATGAAATGTGCTTGAGGGCACAGCGATAATAAATAATGGTACAATTCGGCATGCTTTTGTGTACAAGACAGTCACTCCATTTTAGAGTAAGAAATGTCAGCTACACAAATGGGGAGGGGAGGGTTAGCAATCTTTCCAAACGTTCTTCCAAAAACTCACTGTTGCTGGGAACATGCTCTAAGGATTCCACAGATTCTAATGACTGAAGGTTTATTTTTGTAGTTTCTATAAGGTGTCATACAGTCCTAAATAAATAAACCAAACAACCTATTAGGAAAAATATTGTAAGTTTTTTGTGGAACTTTATATTTTATTCTATCATATAATGTTCCAGCCCCAAATATAGGGAAAGGACTTCATAAAGGCTATATATATATATCAGCTTCCATAAGCTGCTGGAACCATATCTTATAAGACTTAGCTGGAAAAACACTGATAACCTTCAAATGACACATGGAAAAGACAAACCAAATAACCCATATGAAGAATACAGTTCTATGCATTAACAGTCATAATAGTGCTTGCATATTAGAATAGGTTTAGATGAATGGATATCTAACTGTTCTTAGATTCCCAAAGGTGTTCGAACCATAGGTGTAAAACAAACCTTGCAGTGTTTTCCTATAAGATAAGGTTTAACCCTAGTTATATGTAAAAAAAGACTGGATATGCCTTTTGCTTACAGTTCTATGGACTCTAGATAAGATTACGTAAGATCTTTCATAAAGCAGCAATGCTTTAATAACTTTGCTATATGGGGTTTATAGAAGAGACATCATAAAGACCCACTTTTGAAAACCTTGCGTAGTTTTAATTGTCATAAATGCAATCCATGATCAAGAGTGTAAATTTGCATGTCACCTGTTTAAATGTTGAATTTGTCTGCTCATGCTCTGAGATCTGACTTGATTACATTATAATACAAAAAATATAATGTGTTTTTTAGCACTGTGCTGGTTTAACCTGCTATTGCAGTCTGAATCGGTATCATTTGGGGCACAAATTATTACAATTGTTTTATTAAAAACTAACAAAAGTTTTATAGTGAGTAGATTGGAAGATCACACAACTCTGTGTGTATTTGCATATATGTATACACTAATTTGCAAAACCTTGAAGAAGATGCTTAGTAATCAGTATTCTTTTTAACCTGTATCTGGATGTATTTTTGGATGGCTTTATTATGGCTAAGTCATATGTAAAAAATTAGGATGGTGCGTTTACATCACTGAATAAGGAAGCTATTTTATGAGAAAGAATGCTGCAGCTTTTGTGCCAGCTCTGCCATTTGATCCCAGGCTGCACATGTACAGAAAGAAGGGAATCTGATCCTATTCAGCAGGAATGGATACCTTACTCTGCTGATAAACATGCTGCATGAGGTAGCAATTACATATAATGACATATAAAACTCTACTTTGCTTCTAATATATATATATATATATATATATAAATATATATATATATATATATATATATATATATATATATATATATATATATATATATATATATATATATATATATATTTGGTTACTATTTGTTTTTGTTTGATAGATCCTAAATTCATACTCTCCATTTATTTAGACGATTTATGCTCAGCACTGAATCAAAGAAAAGTGTGGAAAGTTTGTGATGCATCCTACAAACCAATAATTTTCTTGTGTCTCCTCTAATTATGAGATAGCAACCTGAAGCACCTGGGTTGTATTATACTGGAGGCTCACGAAATTCACCGTTGGCATACTAAATACAAATGGAAACTGTCTAATGCACATAACACAACCCATAGATATTAGGACTCCCTAGAAAATCTAATCAATCACACTGCTGTTCTGGTTATGGAATAATAATAAAAAAAAACAGTATAGTAATTGTGCTATTCCCTGCTTGTGCAGAAATAGAGCAGAGCAGCATATGTTTGGGGACAATAAATCGACAGAGAAAAGGCTTGGACAAAGAGTATTTCTTGGGAAACACTTGTAAGATTAATGTCATCCTTGAACTAGGTTCCAATTAAACATATCTCATAAGCAGCGATGTTAGCAAGAATTTGAGACATAGGTAAAATGTGTTGCCTCTTACATATACAGTATATATATATATATATATATATATATATATATATATATATATATATATATATATATATATATATATATATATATATATATATATATATATATATATATATATACATCTGTCGATTAAAATATTTAATCACAATTAATGGCATGATCATAACGAGTTAACTTGTGATTAATTGCAACTTAATAAACTTCTAACAAATCACTTGTCACTCTTCTCCACCCACTCCACCCTGCCTGCACTCTTTTCTTCACTTCTCTAATACACTCTCCATTACTTTGCACTGTTAAATCCAGGTACCTTACATCTTCCACCTTCTCCACCTCTTCTCCCTGCAACCGCATCACTCCACTGCCCTCCCTCTCATTCACACACATGTACTCTGTTTTACTCCTACTGACTTTCATTCCCCTTCTCTCCAGCGTGTACCTCCACCTCTCCAGACTCTTCTCAACCTGCTCCCTACTCTCACCACAAATCACAATATCATCCACAAACATCATAGTCCACGGAGACTCCTGTCTGACCTCGTCCGTCAACCTGTCCATCACCACTGTAAACAGGAAAGGGCTCAGAGCCGATCCTTGATGCAGTCCAACCTCCACCCTGAACCAGTCTGTTGTTTCTACTGCACACTTCATTGCTGTCACAGTGTCCTCATACATGTCCTGTACCACCCTTACATACTTCTCTGACTTCCTCATACAGTACCACAACTCCTCTCTTAGCTTTCTCTAAATCCACAAACACACAATGCAACTCCTTCTGACCTTCTCTATACTTTTCCATCAGCAAATAATGTGTCTGTGGTGCTCTTCCTCTACAACCTGTTTAAAAACTCAACTGCCATCTCTCCTAAACATCTCCATGCTTCCACCGGTATGTCATCTTTTACTCCTGCCTACTATTCTCATCACTCTGTCGATCCCAATTCTCAACCTCTTTTTCCTTTCCATTTCCGTATCTTTCTAGCGGTCTCCCTTATCACTTCTGCAGTAGTTGCCCAATCATCCAGCACCTCACCGAGCCCCTGTCTGACCTCTTTCCTGAATCTCACACTACACTTATCTCCGCTCCATCATATCAGCTACCTCTCTCCCTTTACCAGTCATAGTACCAACATTTAAAGTGCCCACTCTAACCTCCACTCTCCTACACTTCTTCTTTTCCTGCTGTCTCTGTAGACATCTTCCTCCTCTCCTCCTCCTCCTTTGGCCAACCGTAGCCCAATTTTAACCGGTACCCTGTTGGCTAACAATACCTGTGGTGGTCTTTAGGGCCGTCAGTCGATTAGTCAAGTCAAGTTAAAATATTTTTGGATGAAAATATTTACATATTTACATATATCTACATACACTGATCAGGCATAACATTAAGACCAATTGCCTAATATTCTGTTGGTCCCCCTTTTGCTGCCAAAACAGTCCTGGTCCTGGCATTTAACAGCATTAACTTCAGCAATTTGAGCTACAGGAGCTCGTCTGTTGGACCACATATGTCAGCCTCCGCTCCTAATGTGCCTTTGCCGCCCATGACCCTGTCAGTGGCTCATCACTGTTCCTTCTCTCGACTACTTTTGATAGATACTGACTACTGCAGACTACAAGAGCTGCAGTTTTGAAAATGCTCTGACCCAGTTGTCTAGTCATCACTATTTAGCCCTTGTTAAACTCAAATGCTTATGCTTACCCATCTTTCCTGCTCCTAACATCAGATTTGAGGACAAAATGTTCACTTGCTGCCTAATGTATCCCACCCACTAACAGGTAACAGATAATCAGTGTTACTTACCTGACCTGTCAGTGGTCATAATGTTATCACATGCCTGATCAGTGTATCATACATATATATTAGGGCTTTCAATCGAATAAAATATTTAATCGCATGATTGTCATGAGTTAACTTGAGATTAATCGCACATTATCTACATGTACCTTAAATCAATACTTTTTAAGTTTTTAATACTAATCAACATGGACAAGGACAAATATGCAACCATAGAGGGGGAATGAGCAAGACAAAATATTCTTGTAAATGTTTTAAATTAATTATGGTGTTTTAAATTACGTAAATCATCAGGAAACAGTGTGTTACCCAATGTGTATCTTTTTAAAACATATCATCTGTTAATTCTAAATAGTGTATTCGTATACAGTTACATTCTAAGTGTAAACACTGATCTAGGGTAAGGGTAGTGGTTAGGGTCAGTCGTATTAGTAATGATAAACATGATACTCAGTACAATGTCTTTCTTGCTTCTTGTCTTAAAAATCCAGTTTTTTACATTTCTTTACATTATTTAATATAAGTTATTAGAAGCTTCTTTAACATATTATGATCTCATGAGCCGAAGTGTAACGTGGATTATGTCCTGTATGAGATCTCATGCTATTAGTGTGACATGCTATAACTCAGTATGTAGCAATATTGTTGCTGGGATCTCTGGAAAGTTATCTGTATTTGCCTGAAAGTAGGTAAAATGTACCAATATGATAGGTACCAAAAAGTACCTTAAACAATACTGATACAAGACTCTCAGGTACATTAGGTACCCAAACCCGAAGCTTTCTGTTGATCTGTGATTTACTGCATACTTTATAACCACACAAGGGGTATACTAAATTATTTTCTTCTTGTAGTCTTCAAAAAATATGCTTTTGTATTATTTTTTTATTGTATTGTTTGTATAATGCTGCACTTCCTCGCAACATCATTTCCAAGACAGAACACATTTCATTCCATTCAATTCAGTTTTATTTGTATAAAGCTTTTAACAATAGATGTTGTATTCGAATGGCACAATAAACATCAAATGAAATATTCACTGATATATTTTTACTGAATACAAGAATAATAGTAACAACAAAGTCTATTAGAAGTGTATTAAAAAATTAAAAATCATAAGACCGTCAATATAAATTGCAGGCCAGAAAATAGTAGAAGTAGTAATATATAGTATAATAATAAATAATAATAATAATAATAATAATAATAATAATAATAATAATAATAATAATAATAACAATAATAATAATAATACAAAAGACAGTTCAGTTCAGAGTTCATTACATGTCCTGTGGCCATGACAGTACATTCAATAAGTGAACAGGAGCTTGTCTACACTCCAGCCCTCATAATAACACGAGTCTGCATTCCAGTTCACCGATACATTAAATTCCCAGTACAATGCCCTCTGCCCTCCCAGCAAATCAGTGATGGAAAAATTGATTTTACTTCAGCTCAGAGCTCTTCTCGTGTGGGCTTTTTGGTTGCCAAGCACATTTCTGAGCTATTATGTGCCAAAGGTCTCCCTTTCCTGATATATATTTCTGTGACACGTGTAATTCATAGCTTCTCTTTATAGAGGCACAAACAAGAGTGACACAGACTTTTACACTGTACCATAATTACATGACTATCGATTTTTCCAATAGAGTGTGACTCATAGCTTGCTGGATACACACATTCCGATCCACTTGTGGAAATGCTTAAGCACCAGATAACATGGCACTTACAGGACTTTAACATTCCACCATCAGAATAGAAGTTATGATTTCTCGATTTTGCGTTCTTTTGGCTCACTATTTAAAACATGTTTCCAAAACCTTTTTCGAAAATGTTACGACTTGCTGTATGTGTAAGCAGTAAAACACAATGACGCATGCAGTTACAGGCTAATATTCTACTTCAGAGTGGTGTGATGCAGATCGATAGAAAATAAAATTGCTATTGTATTACTGTATTATTTGACATAAATAATCTTTTTTTAATAGCACATCCCAGAGTGATTTATTCCTCCTTTACTTCATCATTGGATTATATAGCTTTCATTTTTTTTTATTGATTAATAGACAAGATGTCTTACATAGCTACATTGTATTCTTAAGAACATCTACAAGACAAGTTTGCTCATGTTATCACTTACACTTGTATAGCAGCACATTTTATAACCATTATAAACTGTTGTTCACTCACTAGCCTCTTTTTTTCTCTTCGCTGCAAAAATCGAGCATGAAATGTTACCCAGAAACAATAAAATGCAAAAAACCCTGTTATAAATTGTTTTTAGATTATATGGGGTTTCAATCATACCAGTCCAAGAGCTTTGATATAAACCTGCGATCTGAATTACAGCTCTGTTCTCAAATCAGATTTGAGAATTTAAAAGCGTCGCAGTATAAGTAATGTTTTAAGGCATGACACGAGCCGAGGTCACTGAGTTCAATAAAATCGTGTATCAACACCTAGCCCTTTAATTATTCCGGTTAGACCATGGTTACTTGCCAGCAAGTTAATGCTGTCACTGATGTTTGCAGTGCATAAATAAATGGGGTAAAAAATGTTTTTTTTTTGCAATTTTATATTCATAAATAAGAATTCTGCCCACTTTAAATCTAAAACAGGGATAAATAAGTGGATTAAGGTTACATTTAATCTTTTAATTTGAAAAAATAGTGAAAAATAGAGGAGAGAGAAAGAGAGAGATAGAGAGAGAATGAAAGATTGCAGGGCTTGCATTCAGACAGCTCTCCAATGGCATCTCAACATTCAAATTGAGTATTCAGAAGTCAGTTAAAATACTAAAACTGCCAAGAAAGCCTTATCTCATCTCTTATAAACTTGTATATAATTTTTGATAAAAGCATGTGTGATTAGTAAATGTAAATAGTTTAAATGATTTCTTTAGGCTGGACCATGAAGTTGTCATGTCATGCTTTTCTCAATGATATGTACAAGCTAATGCAAAAATAATATTAAATGTAAAAATTAAATCAATAAAACATTGTTTGTGTTCATTTGCATCTACCAGCCACAAAGCTTGTATTATATAACTCGTATTTAATGCCCACAAGCCTCCCAAAATTCTTTATCTTTTCAATAAGCCAGACCTAAACATATTTATAGTGACTAGTATCAGGTAGTCAGTTATTCATGTATACTTGAGAGTCCATCTTGCAAAGTAAAGTCTAATTGTTTTTATTGATTTAATTTTTACATTTAATATTATTTTTACATTAGCTTGTACATATCATTGAGAAAAGCATGACATGACAACTTCATGGTCCAGCCTAAAGAAATCATTTAAACTATTTACATTTACTAATCACACATGCTTCTATCCAAAATTATATACAAGTTTATAAGAGATGAGATATGGCTTTCTTGGCAGTTTTAGTAATTAAACTGACTTCTAATTGACCACTGATAGTAAAGAAGAAGAGATTTTGACTTCACATGAAATTTGTTCACTGGGACGCCTTGTTGCAGTTTTGCACTGAAAGTGCGCTTACTTGCAGTAGGCCATTAACTTAACTTGTCAAAGATGTTCACATGGTGAGAGAGAGATTGTGTGGATGTGGAGCAGTTTTATAGTGTTGCTGTGAGAATGTGATGGCTGCTGCTCACCCTCTGCCCCAGTGCTGGTGGATAGAGGTGGATTAGTTTGGGAGTCTGGCTGGACTCCCTCTTTCCTCCTGTGCATCCTTACTCCCATTGGTCAGTTCAGCTCTCCTCACATCCTCCTGTTATAGTTCTCCCACCGTGTCCATCTGCACTCGGTCCTGTTCTGTACTCATGCTCACACTTTGTTTCCTCCTACTACTGCAAATCAGGTGTGACCTCTTTATCCAATACTCTTATACTAAATTGGATGTTGAAATGCGCAGATTAAAGCTAATGAATGAACACGTGACCCTTAATTAGGACAGACATCTTAAATGTAATAATTGCTTATATTACAGTCTCACGTATTAATTAGAACATATTTCTGACCATTTTTTTTTTTCATTTTCAGTTGAACAACATACACTTACTACAATCAAATTTTAGTGCATTTGACAGCAAGTCATTATCAGAAAGCAGCTTTACAGGAATCCACCTCACGATTTAAATCTTTAATGAGCAATCCTAGAGGTGACAGTGGCAAGGAACTCTCTGACAACCATAAGGAAGGAACTTTGAGAGGAACTAGATTCAGAAGGCTTGTTTGGGTGACACACAGATACTCATTACTTTGCTAAAGTTATATGCTATATTGTCGAACCATGACAAAATGTTTAGTATGAACACTAAGATGTTTCTGATTACAGCAGCAGGTGTTAGGAACAGGTCAACATTGCTGTTGTAGGCTGTATAGTTGTAAAATTGAGTTGTAGGCTGATTTATCTTAAGTTTGTAGTGTACCAGGTTGGATTTAGTCATTGACAGGGACTCAAAGCACTTTTGTACGTCGCTCTGGACAAGGGCATCCGCTAAATGCCACAAATGTAAATGTAAAGTTTTTGAACAGTTTCTAGGAAATCCATGTGTGACTATTGATGGGGGGCTGAACATGAATTATGAAAGCTCCAAGCAGAAGTAGAGACCCAAAAGGGCAGGGGCAGGCAGGTTAGTTCAGTGAGCAACGAGAATCAGGATCAGGCACTGAAATGTGAGAATTAACGCTACAGGCTTGATGCTTTAATAACGATATATCAATTCTTTCTTTTAGTCTTTACACTGACACTGTATATACATACACAGATTTGAGAATTGCACATTTAAAAGTGTGAATAAATAATAAAAAAGTATAAATACACATGAAAAGTCATTTATATGAGATTAAAGGAAATTGCAGTTTGCACCTTATTTTTTTAATATTTTTTTTTTATGATATCACAATTTCTTATGCGCAGAACAAAATGCTGTGCTAGCACTCTGGGGGTGTTAAAATGACCAAACATCACAAAACTCCATTTTAAATTTTATGGACTGCAGCATTTTTTTTTTTTTCTTCAGCAAGTTGTAAGTGCTCTGTAATCCTCTTTTACTTACACACACACACACACACACACACACACACACACACACACACACACACACACACACACATCTTAATGAGTACAGGCCTGATTACGTTAGTGTTCCCGGGATGCCAATAATCAATGCATGAGTTGCAGTGATTACTGGTTTGCATTTCATGGTATAAGGTTTCCACCTTGTTATGCTGCACAGGACCAAACGATCAGGTTGTAACTGTACTTTCCGCATGATGATGGAATTATTGGTAAAGAGTGGGGACTGTGCGTTTTGTGCATAGCTCTCTGAGAGCATAGGGAAAGCACACTGTGTTTTTGAGTGTTCATGTTGCTCTGTGGGAAGGTGGAGCGTTTGTGCTGAGATGACCACTCCGACTGCGCGGCACCTGTTCCTAAGTCTGGTCTCCTCTCAAGGCTCTTGGCCAGAACAGCCTAGAGATTTCAGCCTGATAATTATTTCTATAACAGTCATTTACAAATCTATAAACAACAGATTTTTTTACCATATGCTTCTTCATAAAATAAAATATTTGAATTGTGAAATATTGTCTTCAGCAGTGGTACAGTACCATTGTTGTATACAATATTCAATTTTGGAGAACATTCATGTGTTCTTATACTGATTATCTAGGAGAAAGTAGATATTTCAGCACTGCCTGATATTCATCTGTTTATTAATTTGTTCTGTCTCAGTGATTTGCAATGTAATGTGTTACAATAAGACATACACCAGTATGATACTTAGGTTCAATCCTGATATTAAATGCTGGACTGGTAATAAATTGGATATTACACATTTTCTGATCTAATTTCGTTTATTTGGCAGATTATTTTACGCAAATGGACCACGTGAATATGTGTTACTTCGCACGTGACTGAAAACATAGCTTATGTACACGAACACAAATCATCTTAATGTGTGCTGCCATCATCCCTGTGGTGTTTGCATTGTACAACAGAAGCTTGTAAAGCATCAACTCATTCATTGCGGGGATGATTCTATGAGCTTGTACATCAGTATTGTATTGAAAATTGGAAAACTGCAATGTGGAATTGGAGCTAGGGTCTTCCCAATTCCAATTTAAAAAGACCCTACAGATTTTGGTTAGGTATAAAAGTGAAAATAACTTCTTCAATGAAATGAGATGTAGTAGATACCTGTGTAATTCATGCAATTTTTGGAATTAATTATTAAAGCATGCTAAAAAAAAATCTAAATTTCACTCAGCTCACTGCTTTGCTAAATGTCAGAAATCATGTTCTCATTTTACTGCCAATGTTTTCATTGCTACACGATATATTTGGTAAGCAGTGCTTAGTGTGCATCACAAATGATTCATTAATTTCGCTGTGCTTGTTGGCGTTCGGCATTGCAGAGCACAACTTGTATGTGCGCGTGTCCAATTCAAGCCTTTCAAGTGTATGCAAGCCTATAATTAATAATTTAAATCAGAGCAGACAGAAATCCAATTGGTATAAACGTGTAAATCTTACAACTCTTGGCTTTCTTCCCAGATCACTTCTTATCTGCCAATGTTTCACAGGTATACGGTTATGAATGGCAACAAGATGAATGCATTAGAGTCACATTACATGATTTAAATGGGCGTAGTGAAGAAAACACTCACAAAGCTGTGGGAATATAAAAATGTATTAAAAAAAAAGTTTTCGAACTAAATGATTGTGGTGGAAGGAAAGTAATTTACCTGGGACATTATTCATTGCTCATTATGCACAGTAATCATCTCCAGTGGAAGAGTATTGAGTTTAGTAGAAGACAGAAATGTGTCTCACAAGAATTTTTTCAGGACAATCCATAAAATATGAGTAAAATATTCTGGTGGGAGAAAGAAAGTGGGCTAAAGGAATAGTTGGCTTTTACATGCCTGGAACTTTGGGGAAGAGAACTGTTTGTACTTTCAACAATTTTTAAGAGCATTATGAAGACGGTGTGTGAACAAAATTGATTAACAAAATTGGAATAATCTCTAAATTTAGTTGCATTACAGTATAACATATTTATAAAAATGTGTGAAATATATACCATTCTTTAGAAAATTATTGTCTTCAGTTGGTAAAACTCCAAAAGGCTGAACAATATTAAAGCATATTATTTTGTAATTACAATAAAACTAATACAGGATTAAAGGGGAAAAACCACAAAAAATCACAAGCTTACTCACTGGGCAAGTAAAGCTTCCAATCTGTTCCCAAGTCCCATCTTTGTTGCCCTGGATAGGCTATGAAAAGTGGTAAATAACACATCACAGCATGTCATAGTGGCAGATTACACAGCTTTCAAATACTTTTGTAGTCAGCTAAGAGTCATTCTGGTTTTGTTTAAGGATTTTTCAACCAATATTCCTTGTGGATCACACCTAGTTCTGAGTTATTCTGGGTTCACCTTGCATGCACAGCATGTTTAACATCTACACACAGATTTTCTCAAAGGTGTTCCAGTTGTATTATTGCGAGGACAATTCCTAAAGCTTCAGCTTGTATTCAAGCTGTTCATGATGGATACATGTTTCTTGATTAACTGTGTCACATTTGTTTCACAATGATATTTACTGGGATCAGTTCTCCCATCTATGTGTGCAATGTTTCCAGTGTCACTGAATGCCACACATACCTTAAAGCACAATGGATTCAAAACATGAAGAAAATGTTTTTTCCTTAAAAAAGCTACCCCTTTATTTCTCCAATACATACCTTTGGGTTTCTCTGGCTTATCTAGTGGTTTTGCTTGCTTCAGATATTGAATTGTGTGTTATAGGTAAAGCTTTCTTTAAGGTTATTCTTCCATGAGGTCCTTTTTTTTGTTTTACAAGCAATTCTACACACCAGAACAGTAACCCACTATTGTTCTGTCAGCTAAAACATCCTGCAGGTCCTTGCTGTGCTAATGTGGGTTTGGCTTAGCTTTCCTGGCCAGAATTATGTTAGTTCTCTCTGAGATTTTATTCACAGTCAACCCGATCTTGCATTAACTTTCACAGTTTCTCATTTCTTGATGACATTTTGGACAGTAGAAACTGGGAGCTGGGAGCACTTTGATATCTTTTTTTATAGATTTCATAAAAGTCAGAGAATGTATTTTGCACTGATGACAATTCCTAATGGCCTCTCTTAACCCAGTCATTAATAGTCCATTAAGGTTTAATGAGTAAATTGTACAGCTCGAAGGGCAGCCAAACTTTAACATGCCGTATATATGATTTAATTTTAAATTCTTTCTTTAAGTTAATCAAAGATAATGTTAATATTTGAAAAAAATTTGTACTTGTAAAAGTTGTTGGGGGGGGGGATGTTTTCATGTTATTTTTTCACTTCAGTAATCAACAAATATAGCTGTGGGATTTGACCTTGTGCTTTTAGTATTCTGTGAGGCTCATTAAATTTAAATGGAATTTGGAAAAGTAAAAGGTTTTTTCTTTTTTTGGTTCATAATTCACTTGTCCACTGGACCTCTACAATTAATGAAGCAATGGCTTGTCCATACCATCTGTTTGTTCTATCCTACTTGTATATGTCCTGAATAAATGGCTCTACCAGGTTCTATAAAGTTGAGAAGGAAATGCCTGCTCCCTGATCAATTGGACTTTTGCAATATACATCCATTTAACTGCCCATTGTGTGTGTGTGTGTGTGTGTGTGTGTGTGTGTGTGTGTGTTTGTGTGTTTGTGTCAGGGGGAGTTGCTGAGTCCATGTCGTTGTAGTGGCTCTGTCCGCAGCACTCACCAGCCCTGTCTAATTAAGTGGATCAGTGAGAGAGGATCCTGGACATGTGAGCTTTGCTACTATAAGTACCAGGTCATCGCCATAAGTACAAAGAATCCCTTACAGGTGAGTTTCCAATCTCACACACCTCTCTCAGTCTCAACGTATTTGTACAAAAAACGCAAATTTGCAGACAGATCCTAAATCTACATCTGTGTCAGCCGTCACAGAAATGGAATCCGAGGAAAAGGCTTACACTTTTACCAACAGCTTTCAATCTTTATAGGCAGTTTTCCCAGAGCCGGTTTCAGCCTATCCTCTCACAATTAATGATGATAAACCACTGGAAAGTTGACAAGTTTTTTTATTTTCCAAAGTAAGAAATATGTCAGTATGTAACCATTTTCCTTTTCCTTCACTTCTTGTAGTGGCAGGCCATCTCACTGACAGTAATAGAGAAGGTTCAGATTGCAGCCGCCATCTTGGGCTCGCTGTTTCTAATCGCCAGCATATCATGGCTGGTGTGGTCTTCGCTCAGTCCTTCAGCCAAGTGGCAGCGTCAGGACCTGCTCTTTCAGATCTGCTATGGCATGTATGGCTTCATGGATGTTGTGTGTATTGGTGAGTATGAAGCTGATCCCTCCTCATCATATAGGCATATCACTTTCCCTCAAGTCAATATCAAGTGTAATAGAGGACTGTGCAATAGGTTATGGTATGATTACTAATTCAGAGCTCACGGTACCCTGATTGATTCCCTGTAAAAGTTGCATTTCTCTGGAACTTGTGGGTTGGTGACAAAATTGATGCTTGCAATAACAGCAGTGGAGGAGTTATTATATGTTGTTTAATTACTTAATAAAGATTGTAAAACCACAATTCTTTATGCTATAAATACCAAAATATTTACAATATTTAATTTTAGTGAGGTACACATTTCACATATTTATGAATATATAGTTAACATAATATTTTACAAAATATTGAATATATATTTCACATAATATTTCACATCATATTGAATGCATTCACCGTGTATGTTTAATACTTAGCCAGAAGGGTAAGCAAATTCAACATGGGGAATCGGTTATGCTATGGAAATAATAACAAAATCTCAAATCATATTTATTATACGATAATGCCCTGGTAGAAACGTGCTTTAATCCTCATTGGGTCCTCATTGTGTAGTTTGAGTAATTGTATTAAGTGAAATGTAGCCTATTCATTCATATTATGTTAAACAATAAGCTCGTTAGTCAAAACATTGTCTCCTAGTAGACAATTGTAAAATGTCACAGGTTATGCACCAGGGCAAATATAACTTGTTAAACCAGATGGTCAGTTGTTGTCCAGGTGCACAAGTACCCTTTTGAGCTACATGTCTAAGCATACCACAACGCTGACGCTCCCACGTTCCAGGATGACAAGTGTCGAGTGCACAGACCTGAATCTGTATGTGACTTGTTTGACAAGTATGATGGAACTGGGACACTTCCAAAAAAAAAACCTGTGGGACCATTTGGAACGGCAGCTGAAACACCACTAACTCAGGCTGAATTGCACCCAGTCGGTGGAAGAGTGGGCTAGAATTGACATTTCTCCCATCCTTACCTGACAGAAATGGTGCTGTTGTAAATGTGAGGAAAAATGTTACCAAAGTATTTTAAAGAAATAGCATGAGACCTTTTTTTTTGTCCTGGAGAACCTCCAAACCCAAGTAAATGTCTGAGGCTCATGCTTCAAGTCAAGTGCAAGCAATAGATAAGCAATTTATGAAAAATGTCCTGGGCTGAAGTGCTACATCACTAGTTTCCTCTGTAGATACATAAAGTGTGTGTAGGGAGACAACATGAGATGAGGTGTGTGTGTGTGTGTGTGTGTGTGTGTGTGTGTGTGTGTGTGTGTGTGTCAACAGAGACAGAGATAGATTATGTGTGAGGAACCTCGGGTCAAAGAGTACAATTGAATTTCAGGAAAGAGGACATTAGGAAGAAATTGAGGTTGGAGGTACGGTGATACCACCAGCAGAGCCTAATCCTGAATCACTGTAGGGATGTGAAAATAGTGAAACAAGGAGCTCTGATTCCTCTGTCATATTTTTAACACAGTGCTACTGAATGAATCACTAAATTAATCTCTTCTACCCAGCTGGAGTTATGTAAAGACAGTAAGTGTTAGGAAACACAGGGGTTTTGCTGTGGAGTTTTAGTGTTTTGGCAAAAGTTTGCGTGTTGATGTGAAATGAAATGACTAAATGAGATTGGGGTGAAAGTTCAGTTGTATTCAGCTGTGTATGGCAGAGAGTCTTTAGTTAAGTAATGCTAGTGTGTGTGTGTGTGTGTGTGTGTGTGTGTGTGTGTGTGTGTGTGTGTGTGTGTGTGTGTGAGAGAGAGACAGAAAGACAGACAGACAGACAGACAGACAGACAGACAGACAGACAGACAGACAGACAGACAGACAGACAATGCAACCTGGTGTCTCTTGAAAACATTAAATACAAATGAACTAATTTAATAACAATAATAATTCTATTGTTTATTTTTTTAAGTTAACAATGACAAAGACAAAGCATGAAAACCTAATTGATATCACGTCTGCATCATCACTGAATAAATTCACTCCTATGATTCTGAACCAGAGGCGTAAATTAGAAATGAGCTCTGAGAGTCTCCAGGCTCTTGATATATTCGGCTCAACCGAACACCAATTTCATAGAATACTAAATACGCATAAACACACAGAAACGCACATACGAGCAGACACACATACACATACACACACAGAGACGCACTCTCTCTCTCTCTCTTTCTCTCTCTCTTGCAGGAATAGATAGGAGTTAGCGATTCTTGCTCTCCCCAAGTACAAACACAAATGAAGAGAAAGAGAGAGACACTGATTTATTCAAACAAACCCCCTGACATCAGAGATATGTTGTAGCGGGCTAATTCTTCGACGAAACAAGGATGTAATAAAAGAGAAGAATGAGAGAGCACATAGGAAGCCGGGTGTCGAACTATCACCAGTGAGATGCCTTACTGTAGACAATCATTAATGTTACTTTGCTCGAATGAACGTGGCAGCCTGCAGGCCCTTTGTTAAAAAAACAAAAAGGGTATCCCAGCTCAGAAGAAAATGGCCACTCAGAGTGTGTATGCAGTGAAGGAAATGGGAATAATCTTCACTGCTATTTTCTATCCAGTGAAGACAGAACCATCATGTAAAGCACAAGCTTGTTGTGTTTAAACAAGCTAGTATGAGGCATATTTCACTGTATACATTACAGTGAAGGTTATTAGTGTATTATCTCTGGTAAAGAGGGAAGCTGGTTGAATGTAATGCATTAAGGCACAATGGTCAATAAATCTGATGAATTGCTGTATGAACAGCTGTATTATCATATTACATCATATTCAATTCAGCATTATTAGGTTACAAAACACAATGTATCTCACACACACACACACTGTCTTTACTTTGAGCTGTGGGTTTATGACATGTTCAGAAGCGCCCAAGCAAGCAGACATTTGCTGATATTCGCCCTGCATTCTGCACTTTTTTGTCACGGTTTTATTCTGTGAAGAAAAATGAGTGAGTGGCAAATTCTTGACAGAGTCTCTTCCACTTTTCCAAGTTTTGTGTGTGAGAATAACTTTAACGTTTACTGCCTTTATTTTATGGCTCAAAATGCATCTGAAAGTCTGCCTAAAAACATGTATAAAACTACATTTTGGATTACACCATACAGTATATCTCAGACATACATTAGTCAAATGCTTGATTTTTTGGTAAATTAGTAAAATAATATATTTACTTTATTTAATACCGTGTAATACCCCCACCAAATAAATAAATAAATAAATAACAACAAAGATTTCTTAGGATCTCTGCTTTTAGTAAACTCAAGTATGTTAGAGAACATAAAATCATAGGCATCAGCTTTCTTCCAACTGAAGCGTTTCTAGAAACAATCCAAATAATTTTGCTTTGCAGAAAGCTTAATGGAGAACAGCAGGAGATCGAGCACTTTAGCTCAGGGAACGTGGCTGCACTGTATCATGTTTCTGCTCTAGTATATCTGATTCGACTCCCTGCCTTTTATAGTAGCTGTTAAAGTTAATTGTAATAGAGATAAACTATGGTGCCTGTTTCATTCATCATTATAGTAAACAGGTTTGGGCGTTTTTATATTTTTTTTAATAATAATAATAATAATAATAAAATTTAATTTAAGCGATTTCGCTGATCAAATATGTGTGATACGATTGACTGGATTTGTCCTCCGACTTCCTGTTTCAAGTTTTACAATGACAGGGAAAGAAAGTCATATAGTAATCTGCAGAATAGATGTAATACTTTCACAGTATATAACTCAACAATGGCATTGAAAAACAGGAGATTAGAAATCATCAGGAAATTATACAGCAACAATATGTGAAACTCTACACATGTAATCCAAACTGTGAGGGGGCATACAGTAAAAGACATATAAAATTGATCGAATGAATATGATAGTCGGGGGAAAAAATCCTCAAGGGCTGAAATCAATGATGATTTTGGTAACTGACTTTGCTTCCCAAATGAACACACGGGTTATATAAGCATATGCTGAATAATTAGTTATAAACTATGGATTATTTAAAGAACTCTTAACTGATGCTTACATTAAAGAACAGTTCAGAAACGATATTATTGGCATGTTGGACGAATCTTGTGCTCTGAATCACTGAGAGATTGTCTACATTTCAAACTCTTTGTTTGTTCCTATTAATTCAATGTTAAATAAAGGCCAATATCTACTCACAAAGATGACAAATAAATTGTTTTATGTTTTAGTATCAGTTTGGTGTATGTAATCATCTGCCAAGATTTAGGATTGATTTTTTTTTGGACTGCAATCTTGGCCTTGATACGCACCATATATTCAAATTACACTGAATTACTGTGTTTATTACTGTGATTCAATAAGCTTTTAATTTTTAATTGTTATTTACACAAGTTTTTCTTTTTTTTAACTGAACTTTATCCATATTGTTGATAAACACCTTTGAGTTAATCCCAAAATTAGAGTTATTAGAGTTCAAATACAGTCAATAAATTATGCAATATGCTAAAACTATAAAGTGAAAGTTGATTGAACTCTTATTTTTGGCATGGATGAATCAGCCTTCATTTTGCAGACTACAGGATTGCATATTTTTTTTAAAGCAACCCAGGATGTTGATGAAACAATAACATTACCACTTTCTTTTCTGTGCCCTCAGCTCTTATTGTCCACGAGGGCCCTTCAGTCTTCCGAATATTCAACCGCTGGCAGGCGGTAAACCAGAAATGGAAAGTTCTGAACTATGATAAAAAGAAGGACAGCGAGGAGCTAAAGGCCAGCGAAGGCGAGTGGACTCTCTCTCTGCTCCACCAGCAGGAGCAGGCAGGAGCCAGTATATCACCGTCAACCTCCTCGTTAGTTGCTGCTGCCACATCTCTTGATACGCCAAACACCACAGGAGCAGCTCTCACTACAGAGGACTCTTCACACAACCACAGTAATGACACTACAGGGACTGACCATCACTGTCCTTACAGCTTTTTTCACCTCCTCAGTCACCTTAGGCCACATGAGCTACGCAGCCAGCAAGGAAACACCAGCAACACCAGCACTACCAGCAGCCATCAGCCTAGAGAACTGGTCATGAGAGTAACCACTGTGTGAGAAAAATGACACGCCTAATCATTGTGGAGGTGGAATGTCAAAAAAGCACAAAGGGTGAACTTTTTTTTTTTTAAATGGTCTCGCCTGAATGGAACAAAAGCACAATTTCCGTTTGGTGCGCAGGATGAAATTTGGATTGTGTAGAACAATCTGTAACTGTAATGACACAATTTGCTGACGTATTTGCGGATAGAAAATGAAGAAGAAGAAAAAATTATCTGTACCTTTACAATACAACTTTGTCTTTCAGTCAACCTGTCACACATTTCCCTTCATGCTTAATTCCTTTCCCTGTAAATGTGAACACATTGTCCATTTACATCCTCTCAGTCAGAAGCTAAAGAACCTCTGATGCAGCAGGTCAACATTCTGTATTAAACACCTGTACAGTCTGAACGTTTACAGTCAGAAATGGTTTATCTCACTGGTGAACTGTTTTTTCTTTTTCTTTTTCCGAAATCACTGTAAAACTGCAATTTCAAAATACGAAGAGATAGGACTCTTATAATAACTGTGCGTTTTTTTCCCCCCGAGGAAGGCTCCCCTTTCTCAATCATATGGGATGCCATGAAGTGCTTATGTCAGATGTTTCCTATTTACACGTGGTGTCTCGAGATTACTTTTGCCTTGTTGCTATTTCAGTACTGAAACGGAAATAAACTTTAAATATGGCATTGTGGACACGAACATTCATTTGAATATGGTTTACCATTTAATATTATGAACCACAAAATGGGATGAAATCACTTTCGGGTTCTTGCAGGCATTTCACAGCAGGTGTGTCGGAGATGAATAAACAGGAAGAGCTTTAAGCGGGCTGCTATCTGCGGATTTTCAGTGGCCGCCGTCTGTGACCGCTGAATAATTCAGTCCATGAAGTGCTGATATCAATGGACTTGAGGTACAATAACAGCTTCCTTGGGAAAGCCTGGTGCTGAGAGCTCACAGTGAATTAATTTGCCCCATTTCTCTTTGCACTTTTATAGACGTCAGCGTCTTTTTGCCGCAGCACTCTTGGAAATAAGTCAAAGCGTGTTTGAGAAGTGAATCAAAGGTTCACACTTTTTTTTTTTTAAACCAGGAGAAGATGATATCAGATATTTTGGCACACAGTTTGCTCCTCGGTCTTGTGCTGTTTTTAGTGCATGATATATAATTCGTTTTGGAAGGAAGAAATATGTTCGAGCATTTATTTTGCTGCTGAAGGTTTCATAGTTCCCATAACTGCTTGTGGCAAACCTGGTGTAGCTGTCAACATAATGAACAGAACTGTACCTTTCTGCTTGCAGTCCCATTTTATGGCATATTTCAGATTCAGCATTAAATCACTGAGGTTTACTGGTTCAGGGTGACATATAAGCCAGGAACATTCCTTCTTACAAGACATAAGTAGCTTCTTGGATGGGGAAGCGAGAAATATTTATTTATTTAAATATATTGAACAATGGTAAGATGTTTGGCAAATAATTAGGTAGTATTGGCTATTAGGAAAATGCAATAGGAAGGTCATGGAGAAAAAGTGTGCACTTTTCTCTCTCTCACACACACACACACACACACACACACACACACACACACACACACACACACACGCATATATGAATATAATATTCAACAGAAACTCAAGACTCTTACTAGGTTCAAATATCTTCACTCTTTTTTAGTGTTTTTAGACTGAAGACATTACAATTATATGTAAGTCATCTGAGCAGTACAAACCTCCAACTGAATAGAGGAGAAAAATGTTTCTTTTCTATGGCTGCCCACTTTAATGTTTCTCCATTTGAAATGGACAAAGCAATATAACATATTACATGAAATGTGTCAAGGAAATATCATGCCATAAAGCACATAAAATATGGGATCTAATTAAATGTTGTCATATGTTCGCTAGAGTTCTGTAGGAGACAATGTGCACTATAATGAGTATATCATTATGCTGGATCAGGGTTTGTTACTGTGACAGTCGGAGTGCGGTATCTGAATATAAGCTGATTTTAATGAGGCTCCTCCTGTACAAGGACACTTCCTCCTCTATCTGTTACATGCTGAATCATTACTTTAGTAACTGAGGACAGCAGTAGCATTTTTTTTTTTTATTAACCATGAACACTAGTTATTCAGGCACAAATTGCTCTATTTGACCAACTGCTTAAGATGAATTGGCGTATTGATTTGCAAATATGGAAAGTTGTTTTTAATTTACGCACCAAAAATGCATAGCAAGCTAAAACTTTAAAAGAGCATTAGGACAATGGCAAATCTTCAGCATTCCATTGTTGTCCCGCTCATGTTTGACCATTAGTATGACCATCTAAATTTCAAGTACTGTAGGCCTCATGTTTAGAAAGAGGTTAACGACAGGTTATTCAAAAGATCTTTGAGTGGGTTTTAGCAAGATGCTTATCTCAGTAACTATTGAAAGGGAACATGTTTGTTGTAGGGTTTTATTGGTTCTATCAAAAAGAAAAAAAAACAGATCTGTGGTGCTGTTTCTTTTTTAAATTCCCAGGGAATCTTGTTAGGATAGATGACATCATGGACTCTATGAAGTACCAAGAGATTTTCAATGAAAACTGGATTGTGGTTAGATGTTCCAATCTGAAAGATATGCTTAAATACAGTAAAATGATTTAAATAGCTATGGACATGGCTATCCAAATCCCCTGATATTAACCCAGGTTAGTTAAAAAGGTGTGGTCACATGCCAGACCCTAGGATAATATATGATCTAAACAGATTTAGTATTGAGGAGTGGTCTCGGGTTCCTCTGTGTTGGATCTTCTAGCAAGACAGTGGTCCAAAAGATACAATCCAGATTCAGTTGGAAATGTTTCAGTAACTACAGAATATAGTTCTGAGAGGTCAATCCTGGACCCATGCCCTAGACCCCATTCAAAAACTTAAATGAAAGAGGTCTGGTCACAGGAAACACCTAGGCCTATAAGGGAGTTGGAGCAGTTTTGTGTAATGGTGTCAGATTCCTTACAATGTATCCCATGTTTGTGACCACAAAATCTAACTTTTGACCTGGCCATTCCAATACCCAGACCTATATCCCTTTAGAAGCTGTGAAGTGAGTTGAGGTGGAAAGTGCATTAGACCTGGGATGATGTATGAGGATTCTGTATTGTTCTTTGCTCTACATTTTCCATTTTCATCAAACATTCCTGCTAGAATTCTTGGTGCTGTTGTGTTGACAAGTTGGGAGGTAATAATAAAATAAAGTACTAAATGGCAATAATTGTGCACTTTTGTAAAGGTTTCTCCCAATATTTTCTACATAAACATACTTCAAACAAATGTTTCACATACTGTTAATGATAAAAAAAAAGTATAATAAAAAAACAACAGAAAAACACTTTTGGCATACCCCATCAGGGATGTTAATAATTCTGGAAATGACTGTAGATAAGATGAATTTATCTTTTTGTCAGTAAGTGAACTAGAGGAGGTGAAAAACATCTACAGGCAAGAATCCGAAATGCAATATATAAAATCGTATCCAACGAAATAAATCTGGTAACAGCAGCAGGAGAGGTTTGTGTTTACATCTTAGTTACACCTCAGCTCTGCAATTTCAATGATTTGTGTATGTTTTTCCCAGTGGATTCATTCGTTTCTCTCCTCGTCTCTTGTTTGCACCAAACACAAAACTTTGTGATAAATGCACCCGATAATGGGTTCATACGCCACCGTGGTTCACCAGCCCCCATTGCATCTGTCAAATTAAAATTTTAAATCAGTCATATTAAGCATTCCCTGCTGGCAGAAGCCCATCATCAATGCCTGAGTATCGAGACGTCTGAATTAAATGGAGAATAAACCTACTCACCTATATCTGACCTCATCGTTGCTGTCAATAGTCGTGCAGTGATGCCAAGGTAAGGCATTAAAGAGCTTCCTAACTGGAAAAATGACTGACAAAAAGCCACTGAGTAAGTCTCTTATCCTGGGTGTGGATGGTTTCCTGTCTTCATCCAGTTTTCAGATACGAATGAATGTAAATTGAAATGTTCTCCTCGCCTGCTTTACATGTCAATAATCATATTTTTGCATTAACCAATCAGTGAAATGAAAGACTGAAACAGCTTGACGGTCTTTCATTATTTAGACATGTTTATGGTTTTGCTATTTCACAGAGGTAAATAGTCAGCTGCAGATTTATTGGCACACTTGGTATAGAAGGAAATTAATTACGGCTGTAACATTGCAGTGTATCACCTCACTCAATACAAGCTGTCGATTTTATATGCTGTATGCGCTTCAATTACCACATTCGGACTGCATAGGGGAAAAAAAGCTTATCCACTTATGTGCGAACATTTAACCTTAATCAAGCCTACATTCCTTAAAAAAACAGTTGTATTTAAATATACAGTGGAACCTCGATACTCACAACCTCGATAGTTCATTTGGAACCGGACTTGAGTAACATTTCAAAACAAAAAAAATGTTTGTACTAATGGATTACATCAAAATGTTTAAAAAACTATTTTATTATTGTATTATTCATTTAAAGTAGTAAATAAAACATTTCTGAAAAGTAATTCACAATTTTTGTTGAGTATACTGTTCAGTACATGTACAATTCCCCTTGAAAAAGGAACCATCAAAAGGAGCGAGTCAAAACCTCGGGAGTATTGAGGTCGCACTCATATATATATATATATATATATATATATATATATATATATATATATATATATATATATATATATATATATAAAAGAAAAAACCTCTATAACACCCATTAGGACAGGTTTTTTTAAGCACAATAGAAAATAGGAAGAGTAATGAGAGTCCCTTTTCCAATGCTCCATTTAAACAAGTTTTTTTTGAGAGCTTGAGATTACTGTTCTTTTTGAACTTTGAACATATTAATTAATTAAAGTTGGAAATCTAAAGTCATCTGTTCAACCCATAGTATCTATGCATTAACTATAGCATTAAATGTAGGGGTACCAATAACTCTAACCGATGTATTTTTTTTAAATACTGTAAAGTCTGACAAATAAAAAATAAAGAAAATGAGTCAAAAATGTAATAGACCAATGAACGTGTTTAAGAAGAAATACTTCCTATTGTTTCTGATTTCCAAAAATCAAAAGGACAGAACACAAGACACAAGCCACTGTCAAGAACAGAGCTCTGACTGACAGGTCCATGATTACACTTTGCCCAGGTGAACTGTGGTCAAGGAACATATCCTGTCATACTGCAAACCATCTGACATCCAGACCTCAGCTGTGCACACAACCTGCTGGGGTCATTATATAGTTCATCCAATATATCATCTCCAGCCACAGTCATCAATATCACCAGACAAGTTCTTAAAATATTCTTTTGCGTTACTCTGCAAGCTTATATATATATATATATATATATATATATATATATATATATATATATATATATATATATATATATATATATCCATCCATCCATCCATCCATCTTCTCCCGCTTATCCGATGCCGGGTCGCGGGGGCAGCAGTCTAAGCAAAGATGCCCAGACTTCCCTCTCCCTAGACACTTCTTCCAGCTCTTCCGGGGGGACACCAAGGCGTTCCCAGGCCAGCAGGGAGACATAGTCTCTCCAGCGTGTCCTAGGTCTTCCCCGGGGTCTCCTCCCAGTGGGACGCGCCCGGAACACCTTCCCAGGAAGGCGTCCAGGAGGCATCCGGAACAGATGCCCGAGCCACCTCAGCTGACCCCTCTCGATGTGGAGGAGCAGCGGATCTACTCTGAGCTCCTCCCGAGTGACTGAGCTTCTCACCCTATCTCTAAGGGATCGCCCAGCCACCCTGCGGAGAAAGCACATTTCGGCCGCCTGTATCCGGGATCTTGTCCTTTCGGTCATGACCCAGAGCTCATGACCATAGGTGAGAGTAGGAACATAGATTGACCGGTAAATCGAGAGTTTCGCCTTGCGGCTCAGCTCCTTCTTCACCACGACAGACCGGTACATCGACCGCATTACTGCAGAAGCTGCACCGATCCGTCTGTCAATCTCCCGTTCCACCCTTCCCTCACTCGTGAACAAAACCCCAAGATACTTAAACTCCTCCACTTGCGGCAGGAACTCCCCACCAACCTGAAGTGGGCAAGCCACCCTTTTCCGACTGAGGACCATGGCCTCGGATTTGGAGGTGCTGATTCTCATCCCAGCCGCTTCACACTCGGCTGCAAACCGTCCCAGTGCATGCTGAAGGCCCTGGTCTGATGAAGCCAACACGACAACATCATCTGCAAAGAGCAAAGACGAAATCGTGTCGTCACCAAACCGGACACCCTCCGACCCCTGGCTGCGCCTAGAAATTCTGTCCATAAAAATTATGAACAGAACCGGTGACAAAGGGCAGCCCTGCCGGAGTCCAACATGCACCGGGAACAAGTCTGACTTACTGCCGGCAATGCGAACCAAGCTCCTGCTTCGGTCATACAGGGACCGGACAGCCCTTAGTAAAGGGCCCCCGATCCCATACTCCCGGAGCACCCTTCACAGGCCGCCGCGAAGGACACAGTCGAATGCCTTTTCCAAATCCACAAAGCACATGTGGACTGGTTGGGCAAACTCCCATGAACCCTCCAGCACCCTGTAGAGGGTATAGAGCTGGTCCAGTGTTCCACGGCCTGGACGAAAACCACATTGTTCCTCCTGAATCCGAGGTTCTACTATCGGCCGTATTCTCCTCTCCAGTACCCTGGCATAGACTTTCCCAGGTAGGCTGAGAAGTGTGATCCCCCTATAGTTGGAACACACCCTCCGGTCCCCCTTCTTAAAAAGAGGGACCACCACCCCGGTCTGCCATTTCAGAGGCACTGTCCCCGACCGCCACGCGATGCTGCAGAGGCGTGTCAGCCAAGACAGCCCCACAACATCCAGAGACTTGAGGTACTCAGGGCGGATCTCATCCACCCCCGGTGCCTTGCCACCGAGGAGTTTCTTTACTACCTCGGTGACTTCAGCTTGGGTGATGGACGAGTCCGCCTCTGAGCCCTCAGCCTCTGCTTCCTCAATGGAAGACGTGACGGCGGGATTGAGGAGATCCTCGAAGTATTCCTTCCACCGTCCAACGACATCCCCAGTTGAGGTCAACAGCTCCCCACCTCTACTGTAAACAGCATTGGTGGGGCACTGCTTTCCCCTCCTGAGGCGCCGGACGGTTTGCCAGAATCTCTTCGAGGCCAGCCGATAGTCCTTCTCCATGGCCTCACCGAACTCCTCCCAGGCCCGAGTTTTTGCCTTGATAACCACCCGGGCTGCAGTTTGCTTGGCCTGCCGGTACCCGTCAGCTGCCTCAGGAGTCCCACAAGCCAACCAGGCCCGGTAGGACTCCTTCTTCAGCTTGACGGCATCCCTTACTTCCGGTTTCCACCACTGGGTTCGGGGATTGCCGCCTCGACAGGCACCGGAGACCTTACTGCCACAGCTCCGAGCGGCCGCTTCGACAATGGAGGTGGAGAACATGGTCCACTCGGACTCAATATCTCCGGCCTCCCTCGGGATCTGGTCAAAGCTCCGCCGGAGGTGGGAGTTGAAGATCTCTCTGACAGGAGGCTCGGCCAAACGTTCCCAGCAGACCCTCACAGTACGCTTGGGTCTGCCGAGTCTGTCCAGCTTCCTCCCCCGCCATCGGATCCAACTCACCACCAGGTGGTGATCAGTTGACAGCTCCGCCCCTCTCTTTACCCGAGTGTCCAAGACATACGGCCGCAGGTCAGATGAAACGACCACAAAGTCGATCATCGACCTACGGCCTAGGGTGTCCTGGTGCCACGTGTACTGATGGACACCCTTATGCTTGAACATGGTGTTCGTTATGGACAAACTGTAACTAGCACAGAAGTCCAATAACTGAACACCGCTCGGGTTCAGATCAGGGGGGCCGTTCCTCCCAATCACGCCCCTCCAGGTGTCACTGTCGCTGCCCACGTGTGCATTGAAGTCTCCCAGTAGAACGACGGAGTCCCCAGTCGGAGCACTGTCCAGCACCCCTCCCAGAGACCCCAAGAAGGCCGGGTATTCTATACTGCCGTTTGGCCCGTAGGCACACACGACAGTGAGAGACCTATCCCCGACCCGTAGTCGCAGGGGTAAACTCCAACACATGGCGGCTGAGCTGGGGGGCTATAAGCAAACCCACACCAGCCCGACGCCTTTCACCATGTGCAGCTCCAGAGTTGTAAAGAGTCCATCCTCTCTCGAGGAGTGTGGTTCCAGAGCCCAGGCCGTGCGTAGAGGTGTAGAGATCTCTAGTCGGAACCTCTCAACCTCACGCACAATCTCAGGCTCCTTCCCCGCCAGCGAGGTGACATTCCACGTCCCTAGAGCTAGCTTCCGTGTCCAGGGATCGGGTTGTCGAGGCCTCCGCCTTCGACTGCTGCCCGATCCTCTTAGCACCGGCCCCTTACGGTCCCTCCTGCAGGTGGTGAGCCCACTGGAAGGCGGCCCCACGTCGCTCCTTCGGGCTGAGCCCGGCCGGACCCTGTGGGGGAAGGCCCGGCCACCAGGCGCTCGCATACAAGCCCCAACCCCGGGCCTGGCTCCAGGGTGGGGCCCCCCGGCTGCGCCATACCAGGCGACGTCACGGTCCCTGATGTAGTATCTCTCATAAGGGGTTTTGAACCGCTCTTAGTCTGACCCGTCGCCCAGGACCTGTTTGCCTTGGGAGACCCTACCAGGGGCATATAGCCCCGGACAACATAGCTCCTAGGGTCATTCGGGTACTCAAACCCCTCCACCACGTTAAGGTGGCAGTTCAAGGAGAGGTGTATATATATATATATATATATATATATATATATATATATATATATATATATATATATATATATATATATATATATATATATATATATATATATATACATACACACACATATATACACAGTGAGGAAAATAAGTATTTGAACACCCTGCTATTTTGCAAGTTCTCCCACTTAGAAATCATGGAGGGGTCTGAAATTGTCATCGTAGGTGCATGTCCACTGTGAGAGACATAATCAAAAAAAAAAATAATCCAGAAATCACAGTGTATGATTTTTAAACTATTTATTTGTATGATACAGCTGCAAATAAGTATTTGAACACCTGAGAAAGTCAATGTTAATATTTGGTACAGTAGCCTTTGTTTGCAATTACAGAGGTCAAACGTTTCCTGTAGTTTTTCACCAGGTTTGCACACACTGCAGGAGGGATTTTGGCCCACTCCTCCACACAGATCTTCTCTAGATCAGTCAGGTTTCTGGCCTGTCGCTGAGAAACACGGAGTTTGAGCTCCCTTCAAAGATTCTCTATTGGGTTTAGGTCTGGAGACTGGCTAGGCCACGCCAGAACCTTGATATGCTTCTTATTGCATTTGCATTTACGAAAGGAGTCTCCAGTGTCGGCGATTTGGGAAATGTTTGTGCATGAACATTATATTTTCTACACAGTTTATTATTCAGGTTTATTGTATGGCACAAGCTACATTTGTTATATCTCATATACTCAAAAAGAGAAAAAAAGAAAAAGAAAGGCTACTGGGGCAATGCCTTTTTATAGCTGTTATAAAATAAGTCGTAAAAAGAACTTGTTTCATGGAAGTTATACAACAGAGCTATAAATTGCTGCAAAGTATGTGTCATTCTTTAATAAATGAAACATAATCATTGGCAAATTGCTGTGAACTAAAAGGTAAAAAAAAAAAAAAAAACGATGTGCTGAAGTCTGAAAATGTATTTTTTTGAGACCCATGCATGTTCACCTAATTTATATGCAACAAACTAAGTAAAAGGCAAATACACACAAGATTTGGACAGTGAATAACAGAGAACAGGAGAGAAGATTTTAGCAGACTGCCGCACTCCCGGAGTCAAACATGGAGGTGGATGCTTAATGGTTTGGGGTTGTTTTGGGGCAGGGAATGTTGGAGACTTATTCCGGGCAAAAGGAATTCTGAACCATTACGGCTACAAAGCCACACTTCATTACCTTTCAATTCCATCTGGACTGCAGCATATTGGAACCAACTTCACCATACAACAAGTCATCGACCCGAAGCTGATGTTAATGCTCTGTAAGCGCTATTTAAACAGTTAAATGGAGTGACATCTATGATGGGATGATCTGCCCAGTCACAGCACCTAAATCCTATTGAACTGCTCTGGGATGAACTGGATCCCAAAGTCAAAGATAAATCTCCAACTAGCGAAGAACATCTTTGGCAAGTTTTACAAGTGGGCCGGCAACGTATTTTAGGTAAATGGAGAAATCAACTGTCCATATGCCAAGAGTGTGTGAAGCTGTTTTTCATGCTAAGGATTTTTCAATAAAAATAAAGTTTCATATCTGGACACCATTATCTGTAATTAATATCTGCACAATTAATATATTTATTACACATAAACAAAAGGAACATGCATTTGTCTGTCAAAAATGATGAAAGACTGGGTGTTTCCAGACATTTGACTGTCACTGCATAATTACTACACCCAAATCAATAATTCAAATCACTGATATCTACTTCAGTTTCTCACACTGAACTGACTTGTATCTGTATCTCGATATGTTCTTTAAAACTTAAACAAAGAATTAGATCAGGATGTAATTTAATTAAGGTTTATGAACATGTATGGTATATAAGCTTGTGAATATTATCAGCATTTCTACGATCATTTTTACAATTGGCACTTTTAGAATCCACACCTAAGCAAAAACAAATTGTTGCGTTGAAAAACAGTCGAAATCGTAGTGCTCCAATTTACATACACTACAAGAACAAAAGTATTGGGACACCTAACTTTTCCAGGAATGTGTGTGGATCTTTACAGAATGTGTGTGTTTCCAGAAAGTTGTGGACACACAAAGGATGTCTTTGGATATGATAGCGCTCAATTCTCCCTTCACTTGAACTAGAAATCCAAAACCTGTTCCAACATGACAATGCCCCTGCGCACAAAGTAAACTCCATGAAGACATGGTTTAAGTGGGTTGGAGTGAAAGATATTGAGTTGCCTACTATTAAGTTCTGACCTCAACCCTATTGAACCCCTTTGGGATAAATTGAAATGCTGACTGCACCCTCACCCTACACCAGTGCTTGGATTAACTAACATGCTATGACTGAGTAAGCACAAATCTCCAAAAGATGTTATTTCAAAAGCAAATTGAATGTGGAAATGTGGGATGTTCAAAAAAGCAAAAATGAAACCAGGGACACACCCAAAGAAGGAAAGATTGCTTACACTGTTTTACAAAAAGAGATAAAAGAAAAAAATTCACCCAAAATTCTATCAGAGATAATAGTAAGGAATGTTTCTTTTTAGTTAACGCAATCAAATATTGTGAAATTCTCTGAAAGAAGAGGTTCTCCTGTGTTCTCATTCGCTACATAACCCAAGTAATAAAGTTACATCCTGATTGCTATATGAACTGCAGATTAGAGAGAAGCCATAACTGAGTAATCACACGTTTAGACTTTTTGCATTTATTCTTTTTAATTCTGGCCCAAAATCCTGCGTTTTGTTTAGATGGGGAAAAGAAAAATAGTGCAAACACCACTGTCACCTCGGCGCCATGTGGAGAGGAATGAAGGCGATTCTGAATGGCGGTACGGGTTCACATCATGTCCAGCTGTGTGAAAAGAATTCACACACACAATGCGAACGTAAATAAAATCGGTAGGGTTTTCCGCTCGTGCTGATTAGTTTAACGACAACGAGGGCACTTACCAAATCATCCACGTCTCCGGCGTCCTCGTGGGAAGGAGCAGCTGCCACTTCCTCTTTCTCTTCAAATGTCAAAAACTAGTGAACGTATAGTTTTTTTTTCTGGTTAGAGCTGAACATAGAGCATAAATCCACAACGTAACAGACATACACGCTGAAACATTTGTCAGTGTCCAATAAGCTTAGTGTCAGTTACCAGCTGGTTAAATGACTGTCAATCACAAATAAATAAATATTGTTTTTATTTAACTAAAGCATTTTATTCACCTGATTTGCCTCGTGCTTGGATACTGCGCTGCTATCCACTTCGTCCTTGCTGATCAGTGTTATAGAATCTATAGAGATTAGTCTGGGTTATTTATCATGCCTAATGGTCTTCTCATTTTGCACAAAAAATAAATAAATATATAAATAATTTATAAAAGACACACACCTGCAACAAGCAGATCCCAGAATTCCTGAAGATTCTTGTCTGGGACGCTGTTCTTCAGAGACTGCATGTAGTTGTTAAAAAGGGTCGCGTTTGATACCTGGAAAAGTTGAAACGGCTTCAGAACTGCAGCTTAAACTGATGTAGATAAAATCAATCTTTTGGTTTCATTGTACTATGAGTAGAGACCCGATACTACATTTAAAAAAAATTCTGGATCAGTATCAGTCTGGAATTTCCTTAATTAATGCTGGGAATGTGTGAGTTAATAATATACAATTAGCAAGAACATATTGGCCAATATGTAGAGCATCTGTTCAAATATCTGTAGGCCAACAGGAACAAAACACTGAGATTGTGATTAAAGGTGTGCATGATTTATAATCACATTTTTATAATCTCACTCTCGACTGGTCACAAAAAGGAATTCTGCCCTATCTTGCCCTTTTCGAAACTATTTGATTTAATTCATTTGCTAAACAAAAAAAAAACAAAAAAAAACTTAACCATAGAAACCCTGAGCCACTGTATGCAATCCATTCCTGTATTAATGAAGATTATCTTTTTTTTGGTCCTTTAAGCTTCATATCTAAGCATCTGAAAGCGAAAAAATGCCTGCTATGATCCTCAGTGGGTGCGGATATGAAACTTGGACATCCCTGATTGCAAGAGGTTTCCAACCGTCCAACCTACACTATACGGACAAAAGTTTGTGGGCATCTGACTATAAGATTTGTATCGTTTGCTCTGTTCTAGAATTTGGAGTGCGCTTGTTTAGATTTGTGCTCATTCAGCCACAAGGGTGTGGGTAAAGTGAGGTACTGATGTAGGGTAAGGAGGCCAAAGGTGCAGTCGGCGCTCCGATTCATCCCAAATGTGCTCAACAGGTCGGAGCTCTATAGCAGGACACTCGAAATATTCCACTCTGACCCATGTACATTATATCTTCACGAAGCTCACTCGAATGTGTTGCATCCAAAAGCATCCTATACAATTGTCTGCATCCAACTTAGTGGTAACAGTTTGGGAAAAAACCTGAAAAGTGTTTGGCTGAAAATCAGGTGTCGAATGTAGTCAGCAGTTCTAAATTCAACCGTGAGTGTCTCCAAATAGGACAGGAATTACGTTTCGGTTATTACTAATACATTTCGGCTGTTTCAGACCCAAGCAGCGTATATCCATGTACGATAAAATAAAAATCTTTGCTCGCATTGAAGTGCTCGGATAATGATTACTGTCTGGCTTTAACACGTATTAGTACATTTCAGCGCACAGTCATTCGCACTGCTCTGTAAACAATGCCTAAAAAGCCCACGAGTGCTTTGTCAGAAGACTCGACAGGTGTTCAGTGCACTCGAAATGAGAATTCTTGTGACTCATCAGAAGCGACTCATCTGCTGCGTGCGACTATCCATGCTTGTGGCGTGTCGAGAACACTTAGAATTTCATTCGGTGCAGCTGCTGATGATTACCTTCCCCCTCACCTGACTGATAAGAGCACGGGTGACGTAAGACAGTAAACACTCCAGATGTGTCGAGTGGGGACGTTAGTCTAAATTCGACACACTTGGCAAAAGGCGAATCCGTCAGCTTCAGACTGATAGTGTTGATTCTAAAGTGAAACCATAACTGATTATTGAGCCTTGATTAAGCGTTCACCTTAATGGACTGCTCCCTAAAGGCCTGGATGCATGCAATAGTCTTCATGTAATAGTCGGTGCTCCTGTTGCCCAGCAACTGCTCCATCCTGTGGGTGAGCTGCTCACATGCTGTTTGTGAGGACCAAAAAACCGAACAAGTCAGCGGGACAGTAAAGCATGGACACGCAGAAATGTTGTCAAACTGTGAAAGGTGACAAAAGCAATTATTTCAACAGACGCCTGAACCTTGATCAGCAGGGTGGGATATTTCTGCACATGACGAACACCATACTCGATGGAAACCCCAGTGACATCAGAGAATACGCCGAAACTAAATTCTCAATGATGAACTAAAGTGTTATTTGCTGAAGAGTCCTACAAATGCTTAAGTGTAGAGTGGTGAGGATAAATCGTAAATAACATTTCATTCGTACTTCAAACCAAGATCTAAGGATGGTAATCAAAAGGTTTCGGTCAAGACCTATTTACGTATGTAAGGATCGGTTGCTAAACTAAAAGTCATTTTTTTTTAATCTCAGATATTTGGGAATACGAATACGATTTTGAAATGAATCTAAGCTAAACAACACTAAACACAATTTCTGGTTTCAAATATTTGTTGAAGTATAAACAGATCTAAATCTAAATCAGTACAGTAATGTGCCCTTTGCTAGATTGAATATACACAGAATTTCACAGATGGCAAATCAATTTGCACACTCAGGAGCCTGAAAATACAAAACTACCTTTTCAAGCAAGAGCATACATTAGGGAGCAGATATACTATGTTATTTCAACTTTTGAATCAATACTTTTCGCCTTCGGCTCATTTTCTACACTTAGAAAGTTTTTAACCCGTGTGTTCTTCAGTTCTCCCCTTGGAGAAACTTTAAAAAAACATCTATGTGGAATCCTATCAAAGCATCGATCCTTTAAAGCGAGTTAGAAACCCTTCACCATTCATCATTGCAGGTCCACTGAAAGAATGTTCTGTAGATTTGACACTATTATTTATTATCTATCTTTTTATCTCCGAATAGAAGCAAGACATATTTTGAAAATAAAACTGGTATGTGGTGTACAATAGTTTGGAGGCCTCTGGTTTACAGTGACTATAACATAAGCAATGATCGCTAATCCTAGAATATAGCTGCAGTAAACCAGATTGTGCTGTTAATGAAAAACAACTTTAGCATAAGAACAGTAACTTCACACTGGGTCACATTACACCACTCTTGAATCATTTTCTAATTCATCTATCATTTTTCTATCTTAAGTCAAAAAACTTTTAATGAACCTCTTTCGAATGATAATGATTTTTTTTTATGATAAAGAAGCGCATTTTCATATCGTACCTTGGTCAAAGGGAATGGTCTTCTTTACCACTAAAGTGCGGAAGTTTTCCGCAGGGTTCACGCTGCCTACCTGTAAAGATAATACATGGAGATAGCGAATTAGCAATCGAAATCGAAATGTTTGAAATCCTGAAACTCGTTTGAGGATTTCTCACAGAGGTAACGTTTTCCTCGGAAGTCTCTGCTAAGCTGAACTTCTCCCCTTCCTCCATTTTGAACTTTTTTGTGTCTGGCTCATCAGTGCTAAACAAGAGAAAAAAAATAAACAGTACAGAATTTTAAGCACCAGATATCAACTAAAAAAAAAAAACCACATAAGGCTACATTTTCTGAGTCTATTAATAGCATGAATTACAAAAAAAATTCAAGGATTTTCCATTTTCTTGGCATTCCTTTATCCTGAAAGCCAGACAACAGTTAACTACATACAAATAAAATATAGGCTTAGACTAATAAGGAGCTTCAGGGTGGAATTATCATTATTGATTGCATATAATAAGTGCTTAGCGATGCAACTTGTCTCCTGCAGTCCCCTCAGACCTTCCTTCTATATAGCAGATCAGATTATGTATGTATGTATGTATGTATGTATGTATGTATGAGGGTCTGTTTTTTTTATTATTACCTATTTCCAAACACATCTGCACTGGTTTTCTGGCCTTTCTTTTGCACCACCTCCTTTAGGGTGAAGAGGTTCTTCATCTCCTGCATAGGTGCATTACAGCGGGCAGAGATGGCCTGGGGTCGATCCAGCATCCGCTTAAGCCCCGGCTCCATAGGGGGAAGGGGTGAATCTGCGTTTAAACCACGATGGTGTAGACACTGCAGTAAGGGGGGGGGGAAAGAACAACGTCTATCATATTTCTAGGTTTGCTAAATCTAAACAGCCCCCTGTTTTAAGCTGCAGCAGTTTTGGTTAAAAGTGTTCCTCAAGTTCACACCTACACTCTTTAATGACATGTCATGTTATCTTAACAAGCATCATGAGGTCACATGGAGATATGTAAATACATAGGGATTCCCTGTTTTAAAGAGACAATACCTGGATACTGTACACTGGTACCTAAGAGATGCTGCTGTAATCAAAAAGATGTTACTTTGCTTATTGCAAGAGCACAATATATTCATTCTATACAACATAATTACCAATATGATATTGTAATATACAGTGAGGAAAATAAGTATTTGAACACCCTGCTATTTTGCAAGTTCTCCCACTGGAGGGAGAGAACTTGCAAAATATGGAGGGGTCTAAAATTGTCATCGTAGGTGCATGTCCACTGTGAGAGACATAATCTAAAAAAAAAATCCAGAAATCAATTATTAATTGTGTCTTTTGGCTAAACTTAATACATAAAATTTCCATTTCAGCCAGGAATATGGATCATGTTGTGGTCACCGGAGAGAAAAAAAAAAAAAAAAAAAAAAAAAAAAAATCGCCTAACTCAAGATTAAACACAAGCACAGCAGTTTTGCGATCTGCCCTCTGGCTGATTTCAAGCAATATCTTGCACAACCTGAGCTTATTTTTGGATCTGTGTGGATCTCTTACCTGGAAAAGTCTCTGGAAATGTGGGTTGGGGATTTTGTTGACTTTGAATATGTCCTCCATCTCTCCATCTTCACCCTCCTCCATCAGCATCATTGAGCTGATGAGATTGTCCACTGCTGACAGCTGAGCCTCTGGGTACAGATAGACAGCACTGCATTTATATATATATATATATATATATATATATATATATATATATATATATATAAATGCAAATGTATACTATAATATATATAAATATATATATTATAGTATAGTATAGTATAGTATAGTAATGTTGCTGAATAGTAATACAGTATTAAAACAGAAACATTTCAATGACTAGAAAATGCATCACACTGTTATTGTGAATCATCAGATTCAGGCATGGTGATATTTATTCACTCTGAAGCCTCCACAGTTCATAAAATAACAGCAGTTGCTATTCTCTTTCCAGGTTTGGCAAATCAGGTGCGTTAGTTGTGCTTGGATGTATTTTTTATTTGTAGCAAAAGTGAGAGTCTTAAACTGGAATCATTTAAAATCATATTTCCTATAAATTGTTAATGCCCATGTCTCACCTGTTTATCAGTGAGTTATACTACCAGAATACACTATACTATATTAAATATCCTGTATGCTTACTAAATATCTTTAGAACACAAAGTGTACAGTTTTACTACACAGTCAAAGAAACAATGATTTGAACTCCCACTATATGGTTTTACCCCAAATACAAGAGGTCCCTTTTTAAATCTGGTTCATCCTCATGTGGTAAATTTTTTTTTTAACGGATTAAAAATACCTTAATTTCTGTTTTGGTTTTGATTGGTTCATAAAAATGATACTTGTAAATTCACAGGCCAAAGATTGCCTACATAAAATGTATGTTTATTTATATCATTCTTCTTTCTCCGTTAAGATACTAACTTTTTTTATTGTTTTTACTGCTTTAGCTGACAAATTTGTTTTTCAGTTCAAATTGGCCAAAGCAATGGGACAACCTGCAGTAGTGAAGTGTTCTGGCCTAACTCAGTATTGTTCACATTGACTGCACATACACTATATTGCCAAAAGTATTGGGTCACCTGGTCATAAGTATGGTATTTTTGAGCATTGCATTCCACATTTAGTCAAAATTTGCTCTTATAATTCCTCCACTCTTCAGGGAAGATGTTCCACTAGATTTTGGAGTGTGCTTCTGAATATTTGTGTTCATCAGACACAAGGGTATTACGAAAGGCAGGCACTGATGTAGGATAAGGAGGTCAGTCAGCGTTTCAATTTATCCCAAAGGTGTTCAGTAGGGATGAGATCAGAGCTCAATAGCAGGCTACTGAAAATCTTCCTCTCTAAAGCATGTAAACCAGATCTTCAAGGAGGTCACTTTGTGCACAGGGGCATTGCCATGCTGGAACAGGTTTGGGTTTCAAGTGAATGCAAAATTTGATTGTAGAGCATCTAAAGACATCCCGTACAATTGAGTGCCTCCAGCATTGTGGTAACAGTTTGGAAAAGAACCACATACCATATAGCAGGAAAGGTCAGGTGACCCAATACTTTTGGCAATATAGTGTAGCACAGTGTTCAATTTACATTTACAAGTTATTTACATGGTCAGTTGGATCCCATGATTTCTTACCTGATGGAGCAAATTTCTTGTTGCTCTCCAGTGAAGGGAAAGTGAATTGACGGAGGTCCTCGTTGTATGGTAACTGCACATACACCAAGCACTGGGGAGTGGAGGAAAGAAGGACAGTGGCTCCAGGGTGACACACACACAGCATGAGGCAGATTTCCTGTATGACTCACACCCGCATACCTCGTATGTGTCTTTGATGCAAGCGAAGGCCGCTCCTACTTGTGGGTTGCTGCGGCGGTCATAAGCATAACGAACGATAGCCACCATCTTTAAACTCTCCAGGGCACGAATCAGAGCAGAGAGCGCAACAGCTGCATGCTGAACTCACACACACACACACACACACACACACACACACACACACACACACACACACACACACACACGATAAACCACTAAAACTAATATTTATCAACAGCATGTGGTTTTGCTAATACAAATTAAACCTGGCCTGCAATGTGACTTGTCTTTTACGAAATAGTGTGCTGTATCAACAACACTGGTGTACAAAGCTACACTCACCTCATCATCTTTGGCAGCAAAAACCTTAACAATCTGATGGCCCATGAAATGATGACGATTAATCTGCAGGAAATAAATACTCATTACAACAGATCCTAATATAAATATAAATCAGCCGTAACCGTGTGCAACGATTAATTTTGTAAATAAAAAAAAAGATCAGTCAATAATAGTGTGAATGATTTAGTTATGAGGTGCATATATTAGTATAATAAATAAAGAAAATAAATAAATAAATAAATAAATAAAAATAAGTATTGCTTTTACACTGGCCTGAGATCAGATTTGTTAAAACTGGCTGGATGGGTACCATTGCAGCCTCACTGTAAGAATAGGAATTCCAAATGTACTCATTTACAGAGAAAGTGCTCCATCTAGCGATGAACAACTCACCAGCTCCTGCTTGGTAAAGCCAAGCACAGCAAAGGATTTCCCATCGCTCTTGTACTTCATCTGCTCTTGGTCCACTTTGGAGAATGGGACAATGTCACTCCCATAACGGAAGCCTAAATAGAAGGAAAGAAGGAGATGAAAAAAGCGAAAGAGAGAGATAGAGAGAGAAAGAGAGAGAATAAAAGCATGACTGAAATTTCTACTATATATTACGCACAAAGATGCACATATTGACTATGCAAATGTCCTGATAAAATGTAGAATAGCAATATAAACACTGTTTAATGTATAAATTATTGAAAAAAAAATCCTAAAGAAGCAGGAGGACCCAAGAAGCCCAAAGGACCACCTCTCACCCTGAATGACATCATCTTTCTGCACTTCGGTCTCATTGTCATCGTTGAGGCAGTAAACCGTGTCCCTTTTTACATCATCTTTCTGGTGACTCTCAGCATCGACTATGGACCAGGACTTCTTAAGCTTTTCTTCGCACACCTTTACGGAAAAGAGAAAGACACTGTTAAACCATGTGTTGCAGCAGTAATCACCTCCTTTGTGCCAACCGGGAGGTGAAGGATTAATAATGTGAGTGAACAATCACACGCTCATCTTACACAACGTTCCCTCAGTCACCTTTTTCCAGTGAGAGCTGAAACGCTACAGCTGCTGTAAAGTATAAGTCCAACTCACGGTTTTGTATCCGATGATGCGGATGGATAAAGAGCTTCCAATAGTAAGCTGACAGGGCCACGCCATTGGCCGTCTCTCGATTCGCTTGAAGATGGACAGCTTCTCCGCAGCATTACTGTTAAACAGAGAAACAAATAACCAACCACCAGCTGGAACCTGAAATTTGGTTATAACTTTCACTTTCAAGACTTCAAGTATGAACTAAATTGTAAGTCATGTTAAGCATAATTGATTATTTAGCATTAAATAGTTATTTCTAAACTATGGTACTACAGCCTACTGTAATTATTTAAGTTAGACAGAGTCTGCATTATAAAGCATAACATTTTTTGAGTGGGTGTGAAGTATATATATCTGTATACATGATTTATTACAGAAATCTGTTTTGACATTGGTTGTACCTAAAAGTGTAGACCTCATCCAGACTGTCTTCTTCATCCAGTGAAGTCATGACCTGCCGAACCATCTCCAGCCCCTGCTTCTGCTCCCTGCTCAGACCTTTACCACTCTGGGGAGGAGGCCTTGGACCTGGTCTATCTCCATCTCCATCTCCAGAAGCCTCTTCATTTGCATTAATAGGGAATGGCAGACTACAAATACACACAAGCGGGCATATGCGCACACACACTTTAAGCACGTGATTGCACACATCATGCTGATGTAATGCATTTATCAGAATTCAAAAACACAACAACACAAGTTGAGACAGTATAGAAATCTAAGATCATTTAAAAAAAAAAAAAAGAAAAAAAAAAACTCTCACAAGAACTGTAGGGTAATTCCGGCTCTCTTCAAGTTGCCGATGATGATGTCCAGCTGATCTGTGCAGGTGGGTGTGTTGAGGTCAGTGAGCACGGCGATGTTCAGCTTCTCGTACTTTTTCCCACTGATCAAAACACATTTTACCTTTAGAAATCTCAAAAAAAAAAAAAAAAGCCCATCAATATACAGCATATAATATGACAATAAATAAACTTACATCGTTTCCTTTTGCAGAAGATCCATGCTTACGACGAGAGCATCAAGCCCTGAAAGCCTTCAGGTAAAGGATTTGACAATGTAGTGATGAAGCAAAATCTATGAAGTACATATCTAGCGATCTTTCTGTGTATCTATAGGTGATATAAATATTTATATTTGCAATGAACTGAACTAATCATTAATATTTTTGCAGGGTTTAAATAAAAAATAAACAAAAAAAACAATAATAAAAAAACCTCTGGAATCAGAATTAATTACAGGTCATGACAGCCTGTTACACTTGCTACTGTTAGTACAAAGAATCACATCAGCTTTAACAATTTCCAAATGAATTCCAAATATTCTGAATACCGATTAAATAAACAAATGAATAAATAAATAAAACAAGCATGCAAGAGAAGCAAATGATGAGGATGTAGCGTTACATGCAACAAAACATTGATTAGAAAAGATACAGTCAGCTTGCTGACTACCAGGCTGAAGGTTATGTTCAATGTCCTCCAGCAGCTCAAAGTCAGCCATCATCAAATGTCTGTGTACGCAAATGTTCTGGTACTGGCCATCTTTAGCGAGTGGATTCTTGGTGTTGTCCGTTCCAAACAGAATCAGGCCTAACTCGTTTTTGTTCTCAGCAAAGACCTAAAACGAGTGTTGGAGCATGATCAGACTGTGAATGTCAGCAGGTAAACTGATAATAAAAAATAAACGCAACGTACCTGCCGCTGGATGAATTTCTGAATGACTTTCTTTGCTTGTTCAAATGGGGCTTCCTCACCAGGGGCTGAGTTACTCATAGAGAAGCCCACATCCATGCAAAGAACAACAGCTGACTGCAAACACACAGAGAGAGAGAGAGAGAGAGAGAGAGAGAGAGAGAGAGAGAAAACATCAGATGTCCTTGCCTACACAATTACCCAATCTATATCCAGTTGAGAAGGTTTAGGATGAGTTGGACCGGACAGGGAAGGAAAAGCAGCCAACAAGTACTTAAAACTATTGACAACCTCGTGAGGCTGACTGAAAAGCGTGTGCAAAGCTGTCTTCTTCTTCTTTTTTCGGCTGCTCCCATTAATGGTCCCCACAGCGGATCATCCGTCTCCATCCCCTATGTCCTCTACACCTGCCTCTTTCAAAAACGCTACCTGCATGTCTTCCCTCTCCACATCCATAAACCTCCTCCTTGGTCTTCCTCTTTTTCTCCTTCCTGGTGGCTCCATCCTCAGCATTCTCCTACCGATATACCCCATGTCCCTCCTCTGCACATGTCCAAACCATCTCAATCGTGCTTCTCTCACTTTGTCCCCAAAACGTCCTACATGCGCTGTCCCTCTAATACACTCATTTCTAATCTTGTCCATGAAAACATCAACATCTTCAGCTCTGCTACCTCCAGCTCTTTTACTCAATGCCACTGTCTCTAATCCATACAACATCGCAGGTCTCACCACAGTCCTATAAACTTTCCCTTTCACTCTTACAGATACTCTTCTATCACAAATCACTCCTGTCACTCTTCTCCACCCACTCCACCCTGCCTGCACTCTTTTCTTCACTCCTCTAACACTCTCCATCACTTTGCACTGTTGATCCCAGTTACCTGAACTCTGCCACCTTCACCACCTCTTCTCCCTGCAACCGCACCACTCCACTGCCCTTCCTCTCATTCAAAGTCATTGTGCCCCAAAAAGGTGTTCTGTCATAACTAAAATGCCTTCAGCATTAATGTATAATGTCGAAAATTATCAATATTAAACAATATTTAAAAAAATACGAAAGAAAAAAAAAAGGAAAGAAAAGTAATTTCTTTCTTATGCCTCATTATTACTTTTCTCTCCTTTTTCTTCTTACGTTTTTATATATATATATATATATATATATATATATATATATATATATATATATATATATATACATATATATATATATATATATATATATATATATACATATATATATATATATATATATATATATATATATATATATATATATATTGTTTAATGTTTATTATTGCTGTAGTTTGCCTGGAGCCTCACTTAAGAATTTCATTGTAGTAAATGTCACTGGCATCTGTACATATAACAAATAAAACTTGAAACATGAAGTCAAAAGTTTGGACACACCTTTCTCCTTCAGTGCTCTTTCTTTATTTTTATGACAGGAGACATTGTACACATTTCAAACGTGCATATTTAGTTACTTTTGACTGTTTACCGTTTTTTTATTTATGTATTTGGCGTTTCTCCACCTGATTCCTTAATCTCGGCGCTCATTCAGACAAGTCCGGACATGCACCAAGGTGTATTTTCAAACTTTTATAAATGTAAAAATTTAACAGCATGCATACAAAGACAATTTTGTTAACATTCTGGCGCATTGTGATACCGCAATTGTTTTTCATCATATACAGCACATACATAAATATTTTTGTTTTGGTTTTTACCTTGGACGCTCGCGCCATCTCGATGGTCTTACACTGTTATGAGTCCGGAAGGCAACATGCAAACGAGACACTATTGGTTCCGGACGCTGTTCAGAGCACAGCGTTTGGGAAACTTTTGTTATTCAGGTTTCAACGCCCACGAGTTATGTAGCTGGTTAGTGAATTGTTGAAGATTTAATTAGAATTTCATTCATTCGTTCGTTTGTGATTGCTTTATCACCTGGTTGGGGTGGGGGCGCAGGAGTAAAGGTGTATAAGGACACCCCCCCCCCCCTTCTACACCTGCCTCTTTCAACCCAGCTACCTGCATGTCCTCCTTCACCACATCCAAAAACCTCCTCCTTGGCCTTCCTTTTTTCCTCTCAATCTCACCCCCTCACCTTGTCTCTAAAACGTCCTACATGCGCTCTCCCTCTAATAAACTCATTTCTAATCCTGTCCATCCTCGTCACTCCCAACGAAAATCTCAACATCTTCAGCTCTGCTACCTTCAGCTCCATCTTCTGTCTTTTACTCAATGCCACTGTCTCTAAACCATACAACATCGCAGGTCTCACCACAGTCCTAGGATCAATGCAGGAAACACTGGGTGTAAAGTGGGAATATAGGCTTCCTAGGAAGAGATGCCAGTCTGTCACTGGGAAACTTGCTATATTCACATTCAGACATTCAATTCAATTAAACTCAGTCCAACTTAGTTTTTTTTTATATATTGCGCTTTTAACAATGTACATTGTCCAAATGAAGCTTTACAAACTTAAGCTTATAAAGTTGGAATGTATAGGTTTAGTACATATAAGTTTATTCCTTATACATGTTATACCTAATGAGCAAGTGAGTAGCAACTGTGGCAAAAAAAACCTCCCTAAGATGGTATGAGGAAGAAACCCTCAGAGACCTCCAGACTCAAAAAGGAACCCATCCCCATCTGGGTGCCACTGAATTTCCATTCATTACAGTTCCATCATTGCTGAGGTGTGCGGTTCAGTGCTTAAATGCAGAACTGTTCATGCAAACTGCGGTTTTAGGCCATTGTAGCAAACTGTTGACACTAATCACAGTCCAAATCCATCCTAATAGTCCTTCAGTAACTCTGGATCTTTAGGTTTGTTAATGTGAAACCATCCCCAGATGCACAATGTGGTCTCCAATTGAAGAGAACTCTATCCAGAGGTAGGGTGTTGGGATGAATAAGGCAGATCTGAAAAAAAGAAAGGGACAGGGACACATGTATACACAACGAAAGGCAATTTAGTGTAACTGCTGCACTCACTGGCATTTTTGCGGCGGTGGGTGGAACACAGGGGAATGCAGGGGAATCCCCATGGTTCAGGAAACCTGGAAATGTGAAACAGCAATTCTATGTGCCATGCCTCTGGACCACTCTTAAATAACACAAACACAAAACTCTAACAACAGTGATCACCATCAGGTATTTAGTGAATCAAGTCGAATAGATTTCTAGTCTCAAAACTAATATCTATAAACCAAGACAAAATATGGAATCATACAAGGGATTTCAAAATACAGCATCATGCAAAAGGCTTAGTCACATGCAAAGAACTGCTGTAAAAAAAAGAATGAATTCAGGATTATGAAAATCTGTTTGAAACAGCATTATGACCATTATGATTTTGCTTTTTAAAAATGTAATACAATCTCAGATATAATTTGGAACTTGGCTGGCAAGTTTTAATAAACATCTTGGAGAATCTTCCTCAGATCTTCTCTGGAATCAGTCACACTTGGATTTTTATTTAGTGACATACAAATTAAGGCAAACGAATGCAGTGGTCATAAAATAAACATCTATAATAAAATTTGCATTACAAAAAAGGGGTTCCCAAAAGCTTTAAATAGTATAGTATGCGAAGGCAAATGCGTAGGCTACACATAGCTACATGCTAACAGCACCACAGCCCCTGTCTTCATGGGCAAATCACATATACATTTATGGCTTGTTTTGTTATGCATGACCTCATGTTCCATGAACCCCCCCCCCCCCCCAAGAAAGCCATTTAGAATCAGATCTAGGACTAGATGAGTGAAAAGGATACAAACAGTCATTACAGTCATTCAATTGTGATTCAAATACAGTGAAGGGCCACATGGTGTATTTTATGCAAAGGTATGAATTTTATTTCACTTCAGTTGGTTTATATTTTATGCGTTGAACACATGCACAATTTCCAGAAAACTGATGACAATAATAACCTTTTTTTTTCTCATGATACATTATTAAAAACGATTTATATTGTATGTAATACCATGAGTGTAACTCATACCTTCATATCTTTAATAATTAGCATTGGGGAAAAAAGGCAAAAAGACATAATTTTGCACTAGGAAAATCAATCTGTGCAAAAAAGCAGAATTGAATAACATTTAAAATACATTATCACCAGTCATTAAAAAAAACTAAAAAACTGCTGAGCAATATTCTTTATCGAGGTGACGAGCAATAATATTTAAGCACAAGGCTTAAATGAAGGTTGAGGAAAAAATTGTAATATATATATATATTTTTTTTTTTTCATTTTTAACAGCAGCCTTTGAAAAGCTCTCCTGGAAACAACTGCTAATTATCCAGACCATCTATTCAAATAAATACAGTAAAAATAAATAGCATAAATATATTAAAAAAGGGGAAAGAAATTTAAATTGCCTGTGAAAAAGAAGGAATGACAAATGATCTTGAATAAGGATTTAACCAGGAGCCTGTGAACAAAATGGCCAAATAAAACCAAATAAAGTATTTCACATAAACTCCTTAGCTCATTCATAAGCATTGGATGTGTACACGATGTATACTGACATGGCTACATTTCACAAGCAGTAATAAGACCCCTATACTCTATGTAATCACTCTCAAATAATACAACTAGGACTAATCTACCAGCACGGATATAGTCAGTGAGCACTATTTCAAGTAGGGCATGTTACTAGATCCATGCCACTTTATTATTTCTGATACAATATTTCACCCTGACACTGCCATCTGATATCATCAGTGGGATACTGTTACCCCAAATAAATCCTCGGGAGTGGGTAATTTGTAAATAAAGAAAGAATCAGCTTCAACTGTTCTTTCTTATGAATTTTAAAACATTTTTCATATGATGACTCAGTTAATTTCTATCTGTAACTAATATAAGCTAGACCTAAGCGAATACATTACAAATGTTAGCCAAGTGAACCTGTTACTAATGTTAGCTTAGCCTATCAGTAACTAATGTTAGCCAAGTACCTATTGCTAGCGCAGTAAATATTTGACAAATTTGACCTAAGCCCCCCAAAATACTATTAATTATTGTTAAGCTTTAGTCAATTAAAGTCAGTTGAAAACCCTGAAACTATTAAGTAGAACCTCTTTAGTGTTTGTGTTGCTCTCTATTTCGCCTGTGTACACGGGTGTTGTTTCTTTTGTCTGGAAATTTCCACGAACATCCACTGATGCAGGCAAAACCGCACTGGTGCACGTATTCATGAAACCCTTTAAAAGAAGATTTTTGGTACACCATGTAGTTTGTAACTTCAGTATACCCAGCTACAGATGTATTCAGCTGACAAATAAATTGAGGAAAAGACAGAAACGCAAACTAATGATATCAGATAGCAGTGATTATGTGGAATGCTGTTTCAGGAGCACCAGTCAGATGTGATTCCAGGAAAGGTTTTTATTCAAAACCCAATTTACCAGAATTAGTCCAGCACTTACACTGAGGAAGTCTGCACACTCTCGCCAGGACCTTTCCCCTGCAGACTGCCAGAAATCGTGTCCGAGTCAAGTAATTCTACAATGCTATATGGAGAGCAGTCCTCAAGGCCCAGCTTCCCACAGGCCCAGCCACAGAATCCCTTTTCTAGATCCCGCACTGAGAACCACCACTCACTGAACACCCAGGATACTTGCACTACTGCCGAGTACACCCCTAAAGACAATGACACAGCCATGATGATCAGCGGATAGGAAATGATGAGTAAAGGGCACACTGTGATTTTGTGCCAGAACGTCCGCTCCTCATTGTACACCAGGAAGACGTTATACCAGGTGAGTGTGCCATAGTAAAATGAGGTGATGAACGAGAGCAGGAAGATAAAAGGAGCACATGAGAGACTCCACAGCACCACATGAGGACCCTGATCTAAGCCAAAACCACACATGCGCTTCCCTCCTCCTGCTGCTTCACACTCTGCATCCAGACGCTCTTTGGACTTGGCCATTTCACGGAGCTCCTTCTCTGTTAGTGTGACGTGAATGTCCACCACCTGACCTTTCTTCTTACCACGTGTGATAGTGCCAGTTAATGTCACATAGCGGCTGTCTGGAGGCAGATTCCAACCTCCTGGAAATAGAGTGAAAAAATAGCATTAGTGGGACGAATTGTTAAATTGGTGTTTTAATTATTTTCTATAAGAGCAGCTGCCGACAATCATGTGACAGTGGTTGTATTATTGGATGCATAGAAATACATAGTTGTTTCGATTTTAACTTATAGAGACTTCAATGGTAGATATGCCACAAACATAAAAAAAAAAAAAAGAAATAAACTTGTTTGGGAAAAAACTATAATCAGTGCTATAGTTAAGTTATTCCATACTTATATTAATTGTTATTATATAGTTGTAATGCGTTCTGCTTTGAGACAGGTATATTTGTTCAATGCCATATACCAGCCTACGGCACCATCTGTGATGATCAAATCTTCTTAATTATATTTCATTAAAATAATTTGCAAATTAGGGATTTCTGTCTATTCTGAGATCAGAAATAGATAGATAGTTTTAGAACCAATACAAATAAATCACTATAATTAAATTTTATTTCATTATTGATTATTATTTACTATAATAAATTTACAAAACCTCACAACATTTAATGATAACCAGAAATCTAACAAGGCAAATCTCATGCAATTACTGATTGTAGAAAATATATACTAACAATTAATTACATTTTTATTCTTATTGATGTGAGCCTGCAGTTACAAAATAGAAAAAAAAAGGTAAAAAGTTATCATTTATTCCCATGCAGGTACTGAAAAACTAGAAAACTCTAGCCTTGGAAGTTTTTCTTTCCTGTTTTGTTTTTAATCCATACTGCAAAGAAAATACGAAACATTTTGTGATCGGATTATATGTTTTATCGATGGCTGAAGCTCTTAACTGGAAATCATGTTATGATTTATTTTATTGCATATCTGTATTTTATCTTAAGTATAGGAGATGTTTTAATTATTATATATATATTACTGTCTATATAATAAAGATACATTCTAATGATATCAAATTATATATCTTGTTTTACAGAAACAATGTGTGAAAAAAATTTCAAATACTTTTACACATGCTTTTACCTTTCCCTGTTGGGGTTGCAAGAAATTTAGCCCCTTCCTCAGAACTCCTCTCTGTGACTTCCACATCTCCACTTCGTTCGTCTCCATCAGTCCTCTCAGTGTCAGAACGATACACAATGATGGATTCGGGCCGTGGCTCTCTCTTCCTGCGCTTCCTGCGAGTGCTCGTTCCACTGTTTCCTTCCTCCGCTGGAGCTGTAGATGTGTCTGACTGTATGGATGACGGCTGAGGGCTCTCTGATCCTGACTGCTCCACCTGCTCCATGCTGCAATGTCGAGTCACTCCTGTGTGTTAACAAACCTCGGCTGTAACGGATGTATGCAGGGAAGAGAATTGCCTCAGGCAGCCTGCTGTTCAGTTTCATGCATGGTCACCCTATGAAAGAAACATGAACCCAAGAAGACATGGGTTGGTGCTCTTTTGGAAAACACAATTTAGTAAAGGCATTTGTACATACATATAATTTAACCTAAAAAAAAAGAAAAATACAAAAAAAGAAAACCAAAATAAAAAATGTTAGAAAGTACACCTGGAACATTATCACAATAATATGAGAATGACGCAGGGGTGCAGAGTGTAGCATTGAGCTCGGGTTATTCCCGTATCCCACCTAACACTCAGTAGCTAGTTACAAACTAACTGGTCAAACGTTTGTGGACACCTAAAAATCATAACTATATTTACTTGCTTTACATCCCATTCAAGATTTATGCACCATTTGCTGTTATAATAATCTCCACACTTCTGAAAAGGCTTTTTACTAGATTCCGGATCATGGCTGTGTTGATTTTGGTTTATTCAGATACAATAGCGTTAATGAGATCAGAAAATGATGTTGGTTGAGGAGATCTGGGGTGCGGTTTATGCTCCAGTTAATTAAAAAGGTGGTGCTGAGGTGAGGACTCTGTGTAGGACACTTCTTTTGCTCGGTTTGTGTACAGGGGCATTGTAGTGCTAGAACAGGTTTGAGTGTCTTAGTTCTTAGTAAGATTCTATACAACTGTGTACTTTGTGGATACAGTGTGTGTGTGATGATCAGCTACAACTTTCAATAGAGAAATCGTAACGAGGAACATATTTTTTACAGTATAATGCAAATTAAATTAACTAAAGCTGATGCTGATAGCTGAACATGACACATTTCTACTGGCTCTCTCACCCTCTGGAAAATGTCTGAACCAATCTCAATGCTCTTTTTCCGCTTGGAGAGTTCTGCCTTTATGACTCACAGTGTGCTGTTGTAGATGATTCCACTCTTATATTGTAAAGATTTATACAGTCCAAGTATTAACTTTTCTTAAAGATAGCCTTTAAATACCTACTGTCTACTTGTAGAGACTGTTGCTGTAATTATAAAGACCGTCCTGTGGCCATCCCAGGACTGTTATTCAATATATACTCATACTGAAAATCTCAATACATTCAGTGCTGCTTGGATTTACTGTTCTATGCCTGTATAATGTAATAATTCATAACAATGTGTCACAATCTGCTTTTAGATTAATTTCTCAATAGATAGATAGGTATACAGAGATATAGATAAGTTGATAGTTTTAATTAACAGTTCACAAGACACAATAAACTTACAATATACCCTTAGATATGAATACAAAATGCAGGTATAATTAGCCCTCCAAATTATTTACAGACTGTGAATTCTGTGCAAATTAACTGTACAAAATAGATTACAAGTTGGGATGTTTAAATGTGTCTGATGAGTAGCTGTGGGAGTGTGTGTATAAATATTAAGTAGATATAAATAGTAAGTCAAGTCAAGTTTATTTCTATAGCGCTTTTCACAACAGACATTGTCTTAAAGCAGCTTTACAGAAATCAACAGTCAAGGTGAATGATGTGTATTTATCCCTGATGAGCAGCCGTGGTGACTGTGGCAAGGAAAAACTCCCTTAGATGTTATGAGGAAGAAACCTTGAGAGGAACCAGACTCAAAAGGGGAACCCATCCTCATTTGGGTGACATCAAGAGTTTGATCATAAATCTTTCAACAATACAGAACACTGGAGAGTGAGAACTAACATGAGCACTGGAGTATAAGATTATAAGTAATGATCTTTCTACAGTCTTATACAGTCTTACATACAGTAGTACTACATAGTAGCAATATAACACCCAAAAAAGGTGGGACTCTGTGTATTTGTGTGTGTATATATATATATATATATATATATATATATATATATATATATATATATATATATATATATATATATATATATATATATATATATATAAAAGAATGCAATGATTTTGAAGTTTAATAAACCCATTTTTAATCCAGAAAAAACATAAACATCTAAAATGTTTACTCTTCTGAAATGTTACATTTTAAGTAAAAAATAAGGTCATTGAATTTGATTGCTGCAACACTTTTAACAACAATTGTATACATTTATAAAACCAAGGAGACTAGTTGGGAGAAGAATGTTGTCCCATATGTGTCTGATACAGAATTGTAGCTGCTTAACAGTCCTGGGTCTTCTTCGTCATATTTTTTGTTAAATGATGCACCAGATGTTTTCAAACAGTGAAAGGTCTGGACTGCAGGCATACCAGTTAAGCACCCAGACTCTTCTACTACAAAGCCATGTTGCTGTAATAAATGCAGTATGAATATGCAAGGCCTTTCCTGAAAATGATGCCTTATGATTAGAATCATATGTTGCTCTAAAACCTAAAATAAGAAATTTGCAAATCATTGCATTCTGTTTCCATTTACATTTTACTAAGTGTCCCAACTTTCTTGGAGTTGTAATAAAGAAAGGCAGTGGCAGTGTATGTAAGAATGTGCAACGACCCTAAGTACAAATTAGTTTATGTGCAATATGCAGCGTAATATTTGGGTGTGCAGAATCATGGCATTAGAAATAACAAAAATAAAACAAAATGAAAATATGCTAGAAATGTATTATTGGGAGTATGTCTGCAGATGCATTAAGCTTAATACAGCGTAATGGAAGTTTGTGTGTGTGTGTGTGTGTGTGTGTGTGTGTGTGTGTGTGTGTGTGTGTGTGTGTCTACTCCCTTTTCCGTCTAATGGAGCTTCATCATCTATTGTTTGCAATGCAAAGAGGCGACAGTAGAGAAGGAACAAAGAAAGCAGCAGAATACAGGATCTGTACATAAGCACAGTGTAAGCTGTTTAATGCGCATGTGTGCACTGCAAAAACATCTTGCATTTCGGTGATTTCTGTACAGAAAAGCCGCTTGGTGTGGTGTGTTTTTCTCTTCCAGCTGATCCCCCCTGCTTAATCACACCCCAGAATCTCTGATCCACTGCACACCCAACACTAAACCCGAACAACTCCAAAACAACAGCACCAAAACACGATTAGTCTTACCCGCATACACACGCCAGCACGATTTCGGTTATAAGAAGCAGATCCAGCCTTTGATATTACTTCATTTCTGATGAATCGATTCACCGCCATGCAGATGCGCCTCCGCTCCAGCACGGTCTCACACCTAACCCCGCCCCTGATCCGGCGAAAATCAGATCCCAGCCAATAGAATTCGACTTTATCCCAGCTCAGATTTAACCACGCCCAAGGATTTTCCCAACCGCTGTCACACCCGATTGGAACGGAAACGAATTCCAAATGACTCGTTTTTCAAAACAAGGTGCCCTACTTAGGGCACAAAATACATTGTTTCACACTTAGAGTAGTGTCCCTATTGAGAAAGTATGGCAGCGTTTGGGACGATTATGTTTTCTGTGACGTGAAGCTATTTCCTTTCTTATTATTTTATTTATTTCTTCATTATTATTATTATTAGTATATTTTTTGAGTGCAGATAACCATAATGTACTATTATTATGTTATTTAATTACTAAATTATTATGATATTTTGTATATGAAATACAGAGGTGGCAAAAGTACACACATCCTTTACTCAAGTACAAGTACATAAAATTATGTTTTAAATGTTTTAAAAGTTAAAGTACAGACTATCCTTTTTCACTAAAGTTAAAGTTTTTATCAGTTTTAAATGTACTTTATATGAATACTTTCCAAGTTTTTAATACTCTAATAAACATAGGCATAGACTAATGTTGATGCTTTATGCAAATATGTGTTTATTAGTAGTGAAACCATACTAAACATAAAGCATGAACACAAAATATTCCTGTAAATGTTTTGAAGTAATTATTGTGTTTTAAATTACGTAAACCATCAGGACACCAAAATTAACCTTTGCAATGTTTTCATACGGACGGTTAATGAGGTGATAGCTGAGAAACTTTACCTCTTCTAACTTTCATACGGATTACATTATTACTCAATATATGTGTTCGAGGTGAATTTGTTTATTTAAAAGTAGACATTTCGAGCTTTCTATTTATATATTTATTATGTCTGTGATGCAAGTAGTTATTGAAATTCAGGTTGTTTTATTGATGTGTCTGTGAAGAGAGGTGACAGAGACGGCAGAGAGCGCCCCCTGTCTGTTTACTTTATTTTACAAAATCACAACGTTTTGTTTTTATTATGTGTATACAAATGAAAGTAGACCATTTACAGATTCGAATGATTTGTTGCTTTTATCTGTACGATAAAAAAAATGCGCCCAAAAGGTGCATTGTGCGCATCATGGCAGATTTTAGTGCTGACTTGATAAAAAAAAGATAAGAAAAAAAAGTTAATTAATTGTATTATATCTGAGTTAAAAAAAAAAAAAAAAAAGGACGTCGTGGATAAACGTGTGTTGCGCTGTAGGTTTTAATTCCGCCTTAATTAAAAATAATTAAAATAATTCCGTTTTAATTATTTATTTATATTATTTGAGGAAGTCAGGTGTGTCAGAAAAGTATGTGAGGGTGGTGCAGAACATGTATGAGACAGTGTGACAGCAGTGAAGTGTGCATTAGGAACAACAGACTGGTTTAAAGTGGAGGTTGGATTGCATCAAGGATCGGCTCTGAGCCCTTTCCTGTTTGCAGCGGTGATGGACAGGTTGGTGGACGAGGTCGGTGGACGAGGTCAGACAGGAGTCTCCGTGGACCATGATGTTTGCGGATGATATTGTTATTCGTGGTGAGAGTAGGGAGTGGGTTGAGAAGAGCCTGGAGAGGTAAGAAAGAGTACATGTGTGTGAATGAGATGTAGGGCAGTGGAGTGGTGCGGTTGCAGGGAGAAGAAGTGAAGAAGGTGGAGGAGTTCCAGGTACCTGGGATCAACAGTGCAAAGTAATGGAGAGTGTGTTAGAGAAGTAATGAAAAGAGTGCAGGCAGGGTGGAGTGGGTGGAGAAGAGTGGCAGGAGTGATTTGTGATAGAAGAGTATCTGCGATGTTGTATGGTTTAGAGATGTGGCATTGAGTAAAAAAGCCAGGAGGTGGAGCTGGAGGTAGCAGAGCTGAAGATGTTAAGGTTTTCATTGGGAGTGAGGAGGATGGACAGGATTAGAAATGAGTTTATTAGAGGGACAGCGCATGTAGGACGTTTTGGAGAAAAGGTGAGATGGTTTGGACATGTGCAGAGGAGGGACATGGGTTATATGGGTAGGAGAATGCTGAGGATGGAGCCGCCAGGAAGGAGGAAGAGGAAGGCCAAGGAGGAGGTTTATGGATGTGGTGAGGGAAGACATGCAGGTGGTTGGGGTGAAAGAGGCAAATGTAAAGGACAGGGGGGTATGGAGATTTTAAAATACATTTTATTTTATTATCAAATAAAAATCATGTCACCAAATATATTAAAATTAAAGTAACGAGTCTGGTTTGGAAATGTAAGAAGTAGAAAGTACAGATATTTGTGTAAAAATGACATGAGTTGCCGTGTGAAGCAAAGTACTGATACATGAAAAACCCACTCAAGTGCAGTAATGAATTTTTGACTTCCCACTTCTGATTCTATACAAAATTGAGGGTGCGCGCGAGGATCAGCACGTGAGCTTCCGGTGAGGGAAGACCGTTAGCAACTAAAAATAAATAAAAACATAACTGCAGTGTAGATAATTGGAAGAACACCATTTATAACTACATGTAAGGTATTTTTACGAATGTCGATATCAGTGTTTCGAAAAATGGTGAGAAGTGACGTAAACAGGTTTTATATAAAATATAACGCGCTAGCAAGACAGGTAGATGATATAGAGCACAAGAGCTAGCGTGCTAATTTAGCGTGCTAATAGATAGCGTGATAATAGAGCTGCACAAACTTCTTCCTGTGATAATATTATAATATAGTCATATTTAAAATGAAACAAATGAGTAAATAGAATTAACGCCGATTTCATTTTTTTTTTTTTCTTTAGACCAGAATGGATAATCAGTCCGGTTTGGTGAATTTGGACAACCTTTTGCTGCAGTTAGGTGAGTCTCTAAGCTCAATTGTGAAGTTTGACCTGACATCTGAATGTTGACTTTGTAAAACAAAAAAAACTATAAACTGTATTAACATAAAGGAGATTGTAGACTAATTTGAAACACATTATAAAGCCAGAAGAAGGTGGACATCAGACCATCACACCCATACTCTATGTTTGTCTTCCACAAACTTTCCACACATTTGAAAGCACTTAGATGTGTAATAAGTCTTCATTTGTCCCTGTAATATTATAAGTTTTATTTAACTATCTAACTATCCATAACAAGGTGCATGAAGACATGATTTGCTCCTGCACAGAGCCCCAACTGAACACAAAAGCCAAGCTTTCTTGGTCAAGATCAGTGCATGATTATGGTCTTCTGTTCATATGTAAATATGGATACTTTCAATACTAATGTTAAATCAAGAGGATCGATTCGGTGTTTTTGAACCACAAGCCAGTTTCATGCAAGACCATTTTTCGACGAACCTGGAGGATGGGGGGTTGCACATAACTAATACAACATTGTGCCAATTATATTACTATTATACATATTATATGATTTAAATATGAATTAAATTATTACATTTTTAACGAAACTGTAACTTAACCGACAATAACATTAGTGGAAGCTTCATTTATCAACGCATAAAAAAGAAAAAACTTACATCTGAAACAAGTGCGGGATATTGACATCATCAAAAGTGGTCTTTTGTGAAAGTCAATAAAATGCAAATGAAATAAATGCAAAAGGTTTTTATCATTTCTGGGTGGCCCGGTACCGAATAAGCCATGGCCCAGTACCGGTATGCGGCCTGGTGATTGGGGACCCCTGATATATAGTTTAGTACACAGTAAAAAAAAAACAACAACACACTTGTAAATAACATAATCTGTACAATGATTTAAACAATATTTCTACTTTTGTACATGGTGCATTATTTAATTGTCTGGTTTTCTTATATTCTGTTATATTCCACCTCTACTGTGTAATTCCTATTTATTTAAGTCAAATTCCTTGCGTGTGCAAGCATACTTGGTGATAAAACTATTTCTGATTTTGATTATAAAATGAAAATGTTCCTACAGAATCAAGGCGCTACAAAAAACATCAGCACAAGATGACTAGAACAAACAGACCCATTTACTGAACATTACATAAAGGGCACATGTGCAAGTGTCTGCATGCATCATGTTAAAATATCGATTCTACCTGGGATTTTCCTAAACCATGAGTTTAATATTGACATAATCTGAGCAGGAACTATTTCTTTTTTTGCGGCTCCTTCTGAGAGATTCTTTTCAAAAGCAGTGATCAGTGAAAGAAGAAATACGCTCAAGTGGAAAAATATCAACATGCTCTTGTTTCTTTTCGAAAACCTATGAAGAGGAAAAGTATGTAAAAGTATTTTTTGAATAATGTAAATAAGAAGTCCAGTGCACTGTTGTCGATATTCTGGTATCAATATTGGGGATACTGGTCTTGAAAGGAACTGGTATCAGAGAGAAAAGAAAATAAGTGCTGACTCGAGACATTGACCACGAATCTCCACATCCACACCCTCCCCAAATCTAGTGGAAAGCCTTTCCAGAAGCATGATTTAGGGTTTATTAACAGCAAAGTACTAAAGGACTGAATCCTCCAATATGTTCAAAAAGCACATACAGATTGTGATGGTCAGAGTGTAAGTTGTAAATAATGAACTATTATACCGGAAACTACTTTAACACATCAGGGATTCGTGAAAACGCAGGCCTCACTTCATAAATTGACATGGCACAATTTTATATTTGAACAGCTTTAGAGACTCGAGAATTAGATCAGAAAAAAGATGATCTGACACAACAAATTCAAAGTGAGTATTCCACTCATAGTTTAACTTACTGTAAATATTAATAATCATAGTTTTGAACTTGTTCCTGCTTGAACTGCTTACTACAGTGTATAGAGTGAACATACAAGAAAAGGGAAAATGCATTGAAGAATCTCATAAGGCCATAAAGAAACTGGAGGAGGACATTCAGCAAAAAGAGAACACAGTGAAATGCTGCAAAGACATTGTGAAAAGGTATGTTCAAAGCCAAAACCTTTCACTTATCATCCAGTGTCCATATCTTTGAGCACTTCTAGACTGTATGTTATTTTTGTCGAGTGTTTAAAAAAACAAACAAAAAAAACCAAACATTTCATCCACATGAAAAAGGAAAACCCTCTCAATTTGCGATTCTCAGTCTACGTGGAACAAGTGATCTCCTGCTTCAGTATGAGAAGATGCTGGAAGCTGAGCTTGAAAGAAGGCAGGAAAGCTATAATCATGACATGTATGAAATTCATTTTAACATTTCAACGTTGTTAATTTTTCACAATACTGTTCGCTCTGTGGATCAACACAAACATGCTCGCTTTCCCCTGAAGGAAGATGTTCCAGGAAAGAATGGAAAACTACTGGAAAATATTTCAGCAGCATAAAGAGGAGTATTTGCGGAATCCTCTGGCCACCAAGCTCCTAAAGATCCATTCAGAGAATGAAGAAATTGAAAGAAGAATCCGAGCGAAAGAAGATGAAATAATAGCAAAAGAGAAAGCGTTGAAAGCTCTTCAAGGTAATTCATCAGCCAGATATCAAGATATATATTTATTTATTATTCAATAATCTCTTTTTTTTTTTTTTTTTTTTATAATTTTTTTTTTTTTTTACAGAGGACAAAGACACCTGTGACAGGTAAATGTATATTTACTGCAGTTAACTGATGTTTATAGTAAAAATAAAATAAATAAAAAGTGTCATTTTCATCCTAGCCATGAATGTTTTCCAAGTGTTCAGAAACCCGTTGAACGGAACGAACAACAAGCGGCGCCACCCGATGGTGACACTCGGTCTGAAGCCGATACGACGTCTTATCAAGATCCTCAAGCACAGGTAGTATAATCCCACTTTTTCTCCTTTTTCAGTTTTGTAAGCAGACCACACATTTCAAATGCTCGAAACATGCCTGTTCAGTGGAAGGCAGCACAAGACAGGAGTAATTAGCACGTATAACGCCCCTCGTGCCAGTGAAATCCGATCACACGTGTACACTGGAGGCGTGTTCAGAATGCCAGGTGTAAACGAGTCTCCTTTTGGCAGCCCACTCGTGATCAGATCATTAAAGATGGAGGTTCATTCAAGATTTGAACAGATTTAATCGCCATTACAATCTGGCGCTCTTTTTCTCTCAGCATATGGATTTCCAACCAAACTGAATGGAAGATTATTATTTAGAAGCGGAGGTTCAAAGGTTGTTTTAGTCATCTATATTTTCTCATCTAGGCTACCAAAACAGAGCAAGAGGATATTCAAATAGAGCAGGATGAGAAGTGTTTGGAGAAAAATCAGGACCAGGCAGATGGTAGTGATGAGTCAAATTCATGTGAAGTGGGTGTAACTGGTAGCAGCTTATGGACAAACTCTGAAATAAGAGGTGGTAATGGTTAGAAATATAAAATTTTTTGAATGCTTGTCACATACATTTTTATGTTTATACAAGTGTATCTTTCAGAACCAAGGCAAGGAGCAGAGCAGAATGCACAAGAACACACGGTCGCATTGGTAAGGCTGATTTTAAAGCGCTCTCAACCTTTTGTGGCATGGAGCATGGTGTATCAACCATGTATGCATTTTACAGAGCACTTCTAATCCAAATACTGATGGAGCAACAATTTCAAACGGAAGAAAAATACTTTTATACTGTCATTAGCCCAGCTGTGTTGTTTCGTGGTGTTGGTTTTGTGTGCACAACAATCTGCTGTGATCTTTTTTTGGATTTGTAAGCAGGACATAAATATGAACACCTCCTGTGGGTCTGATGTGCTGGAGGAGATGATGCAGCCTGAGGAGCAGAAGGAATGCGCAGAGGCTACCGCGGACGAGGGCAGTAACGAGCAAGCCGAACACGTCCCATCAGTGCCGATTACGCCAACATTTAGTCAAACGTACAGTACCTCCGAAACAAACTTTTAGATCTGTATTCGTAAATACCAAATACGATAGGACTTCTCAAGTATAGGACGTGTCCATACTGTCCCAATCTCAATTAGAACACTTTCCCTATTGCAAAGGATTTCAAACTACAGCTAGCTGCCAGTTTAGAAGCAGCTTATGAGCTTTTTCTCTTTTTTTTTTTTTCCCAAAAATGTAATGAAAGATCATTTCATGCAGTTGCCCCACAGCTTGAGGCATCAGTTTGAGTTTGGATTACAGTCTGTAAAGAGTTTCCTTTCATCACCCATAAACAAAAAAGCCAGTATGTTTATGCGTGTTGCAGTAAAGTCCTCTTTGGTGCATAGGTGTCCCATCCCAAATATATTCCCCTCACACACCCAGTGTTTTTACAATTTAATCCACTATGAGTCTGATTACCAGGCAGTCTATGTATAAACCATTTATCTACACAGCATTGTGTCTAAAACTCAAGTAGGTGAATATGTAAAGTAATATGTGGTATAATTGTGCTCATTAATCTGGCCTATTACTTTAACTGTAATAAAGGTTTGAACACCTGTAAAATGACAGCATAACTGTTACAGTGAAAATAACTGTAGGTAGAATTGATTTATGAGGTAATCTAACATGACAGTGGCTACTTCCAACTACTTCCATATCACATGTGCAGTAGCAGCCAGAGTTCATCTCAGGGGCAGAAGGAGGGTAGAGACACCCCATCGTTCGTTTTCTCCATGAACTCTGGACCAAACACTCCTACATTCTCAGGCTTCGACTGCAACTTCGAAGTGGAACCGAGCCAGCATGAGGTTAGGTTTAAAAAAAAAAAAGTCAAAAGACAAAACAAAAGCAATAGTTAAATGAGTTGCTCGTTATCTGACAGCGTTTACCTTTCTAGGAGTCATCTTTCATGTTCTCCAGCTCTTATTTCAGCAAGGTACGCACTTCAAGTAACAGACGCTTATGTCTATACAAATCCTTTTGTCTTATGATTCCGAATTTCTACGTTTCAGAATATAGGCTTCAATATATATTCTGTAGATTCCAATATCAGTGAGGAATATCTCTATGAAATGTGTAAACATATAAGAGTTACAATAATTAAAGTTCAAACATAAAATGGCATCCATAATTCATAAGATTGTCATAAATTGTTGTTTCTTTTTCATGTCTTCATGCTTACTACTTTATTCTCATTAACAACCTTTTCGATTTGTTTTTTTAATATCTGTTCTAGACGTCTCCTGAATCTAATCTACCAGGTAAGATTGTTTAAAACACATGCCATTTTTTCTTTTATAACATGAACATATGAGATGAATGTTTTCTTTACTTTAGCAGGATTTCTGTTCGACGAATCGGAGAATCGTACAGAGGAAGACTTTGCGTTTTCTTTTAGCTCTAAAAGCCCTCAGCCCAGGTCGGGTGGGTCAGGTGGGGCTGGAGATGCTTTTCCTTTCTCCTTCAGCTTTGGGAAATTTTAACTCTATTGTAGGGTTTTGCTTTTCAGTAAACAGTGATTTAGTTCATTTCACTTCGAGTTAGATTCTGACATTTTATAGTTTTAATATTATATTTCTAACAATGTCTTTTTTGTTCATGGTTAGAGGGTATTTGGTCTGATGTTCTGATACAGTGAATGAATACTAAATATATACAATTCTTCTGCAAAGATTCTGTTTGAGGTCATTTAACACTGAATTACAGCTTACAGTTAATAAAATTTTGGTGTGTTGTAAATAAATAATACATCAACAAGAGCAGGACTTTATTTAGCTTTATTTATATATATATATATTGACACATTGACACATTCAGTTCACATTCGAGTTTCTATTTTTCCATTACTGTATACAGAGGAGTGTTAAAAGCGGAGTGTTAAAAAACAAACAAACAAAAAAAATACAGATGGAAAGCCAGTTTTGTTGTCCTTTTGGTACATGTCAACTGTACAATCAGTAAATCTAAATGATTATAATAGAACAATATCCCTTAAAAGATATACAGTGCTGGTATGTTCTTTGTAAATGCTCTTAACATGCATATGAATAACTTTACACTTGATTGAATACATCTCACATTATATAGGCACAAAATGACACGTGAAGCTTAGACTGTGGATGCTTGTGGATATTGTAATACAGACCAGTGTGTAAGGCAGTAATGGTTTACTTTTACTACTGTAGGGTTTATAGCTGAAAACACTCACAGTTTTGGCACATCTGTAATCTTTATCATTTTGTCCTGAGTATGATGTCACAGGCTGAATAATATATAATTGCTGTCAATTACAAACTCTTTCTATGGATATAGTCCTAATTTTAAGGTTCTTCTATGTATTATTATTTATTATTTATTTTTTATTATTTCATTTTTGTACTTGGTCCCGGTTGTTCTTTAAACATTTTCAGAATTTAAAAGAATATTCCAAAGATGCCCACACTGACAGCAGACCAAAGGAACAAGGTGCTATTTGAAAAAGATTTATATTATTAATATTAAAATAATACTAATATTCAAATAGTTTAGATACTCTAGTTAAATGACCCTATGTTTAAATGTCTCATTTTGCATCGTATCAGTCTTATTGACTAACTATTCCCAAGAGCAAATATTAGACAAGGTCAAATTTAGATCTTGTTTTCATGTATTCAATTTTTTTATTGTTAATTGTTTTACTGTTACAGTTAATCGATGCTAAAAATGCTTTTATCTAAAAACTATTAGTGCACCTGAGGAGAACATTCAGTGGAATGATAAGATTGTTTTGTTAATACAGCCCTTGGATAGTTTTTACATTTTATCAGTAGTATTATTACTCACTTAATACCAAAAAATAAAAATACATTTTTGGCCAAGTGCTAATTTAGACACTGCATTGACAGGAGTGTTTCCTGCTTCAAATGGAGCACCAGAAGAGTAATTAACATGTTAATGCTGTAACCAAGCAATCCAGTGATAGCCAAGTAGATCTGGTGTATGTCACTGTATCGCATGTGACTGTCTAATACCCAAGATCTTGACTTAAAGAACGAAGGGTCACATGTCTAATCTCTCCTGGGACATACTGATCAAAACTGGTCTGGTATTTGGCCAACATCTTCAGCAGCAGACGCAGACTCAGCCACCACTGCTCTTTGCTCATTCTGTGCCTGTAATAGCAGCACAAACAAAACAAATATAATATCATGCTTAAAGTAGATCATTCACTGGTGTATAGTTAATGACGGGCTGATAAAGATAAAGTCCGGTCACTCACTCGAAGTCAGTTTTCAGCTTTAGTTCAGCCACAGGGGTGAAAGTGAGCACTTTGCCATTCAGACCCAACACGCACGCCGTGTCCGGGGAGTTAGCAAACACAGAACCTGAAAGATAGAAATCGTTCGCAAACATACAACTAGAGTATAAAACACAGCTTAATAACATTTTCTAGAGTTTCGAAAAATCGTTTCACCTTGTCTGAAGGTGGCAGACATCCTCTCAGTGAGCCACTGCACAGCCCTCACACCCAACTTAGTACCAAAGTTTCTATCAAAAGGTGATGGTGCGCCACCCTTGAAAACCAAAGCATCAGCAAATTCATGCATGTGGAATTAGTTTACTCTTATTGTAGATTAATTAAAGATAGGACATGGCAGAAATAATCTACATGAGATATGTTACGCATCATATTCGAAAGTTTCAGTGTTTAGCCTCGAATTTCTCACATTTTGCCCATATGACTAAATGAAATCTGAACAACAAAGTGTCCTGATGTTTTAGCGTTTCTTCTGTTACTCAGTGCTGACCTGTTGGAGATGTCCAAGCACGTTGACCCTGCAGTCAAACACTCCTTTTCCTTCAGCAGTGTACAGGTTATGGATGAAATCGGTGCTGTACTGTGGATGGGATTTCTCGTTCCTGTGTCAAAAACAATTCAGCATTGTGTTCAGCAAATCATATAAGCGTAATGACTCATTTACGGAGTGTCTTAAAGCATATGTGTCAAACTCGCAGCTTTTTAGGCCAAACAGCGCCCGCTGCCTGAGACACTGAAACAGCCTGCAGAGCTTACCACTCCATGAATTCACAGCATCAAGATTCTTGCCCACGTTCTGCATGTGCCGTTGTACAGCGCATATGGACTCACAGCTGACGGGCTCAAAGCACCAATTTAAATCAACCGCTGTGTTTAACGCCATTTTAAGGTCTTTTTAAATGTCTTTCTTTAATGTATATTCAGGATTTTTCTTTAAAGGTATTAATCGAGCTTTATGATTAGTATATTAATCATTTAAAAAGTAGTAGACTCGAACTCTAGTACAAAGTGTTTCATGTTACATTAAAGCAAAAGGAAATGGATACACTTTTCCAAGTGAAGTCTTTCATAATGTTCAGTGAACTGTAGAGTTGGCCTCATGGAGACTCAGTATATTTGGAATATAGCCTGATAGTATTTCTATACTGTCTACCTTGCTGTATTTCACTGCCCAGACTAGTAAATGGAATGGATTATTATTATTTTTTTTTACAATAAAAATATACAGTGGTCCCCTGGATCGCCGAAAATCTGCGAATTTCGGACGCAGCCCCTATAGTACCTTCACCTAGACATTATGTTACTTTATTACAATAATGTGTTTTAAAAAAAATAGTTTATGGACCTTCTGCGAATTTTAAGATAATCCGCAACCTGCTGTTAATTTCCAAACGAGAACCCCCAAATTTTCCGAGCCGCGAATTATCGCTATATTGCCAAAAGTATTGGGTCACCTGACCTTTCCTGCTATATGCGGTTCTTTTCAAAACTGTTACCACAAAGCTGGAGGCACTCAATTGTACAGGACGTCTTTAAATGCACTATAATACAATTTCCCATTCACTTGAACATGGAAACCCAAACCTGTTCCAGCATGGCAATGCCCCTGTGCACAAAGTGACCTCCTTTAAGATCTGGTTTACATGCTTTGGAGAGAAAGATCTTGAGTGGTCTGCTATAGAGCTCTGATATCATCCCTACTTAACACCTTTGGGATTTATATGTACGCTGACTGCACCCCAGTTCTCCTCACCTACATCAGTACCTGCATTTCGTTATACCCTTGTGTCTGATGAACACAAATATCCATAAGCACACTCCAAAAATCTAGTGGAACATCTTCCCTGAAGAGTGGAGGGAATTATAAGAGCAAAATGGCACAAAAATGTGGAATGCAACACATACCAAACTTATGACCAGGTGACCCAATACTTTTGGAAATATAGTGATTATATCTTAGAGTAGGTGACTGATCTAAAAAGTAGAATCAGTCGTGCTCTGTCAATACTGTATACAATATTAGAAAAGGAAGATTAATTACCGTTCAAGTCAAAGCTGAATTAACTGTCCAAAATAATAAACTGACAGAGAGAAGATGAACATCAGACTGCCGTCGTGTCTCTCCAGTCACTATAGATTATCAAACAGGAAGTGTAGGGTCTTTTGTACATTTATCAGAAATGCATAATGATCCAGTTTTACTTAATTACCGTGCTTTAATAAGCACGAGAGAACCTGGCAACACTTTGAAGGAAGTGTGGATTACACAAAACAGACTGTACCTCAGCACCAGACCCCTCTGGATGTCCTTCTTCATCTTCTCTGCCAGATGCTCAACATTCATCTATCAAAAAAAAAGAATGTTACAATATAGAAAGAAGTGTAGAGTTCAGTGACCACTTCAGGCATTGAAATGATTTCACCCCCTGTCTTGAAGATCAGACTTATGCTTCTCTATTTGTGTGGTTTACCCACTGACTATAGCAGGAAAGGTGTTATTTTCTGTCTCACCTTCAGATCGTTAATATTGAAAGGCTCCTCGAATATATACGCAGCATCGGCTCCCACAGCAATGCCGGTAGTGGTTGCCAGGTATCCACAATACCCTCCCATGGTTTCCACCACAAATACTCTCCTCTTTGTTCCTGTAGCTGACTGTTTAATCTTATCACAGCTCTGATGGAGAAAAAAATGCATACACAGTACATACTTTTATATTGGCTGGCATCCATTTAATAGTGTTGTGTGTACAGATGTTGCCAAAGATTTGGAGAATGATACAAATATAAAGTTTCACAAAGTCGGATGCTTCAGTGATTTTAGATCTTTTTTTTCAAATGTTTCTATGGAATACTGAAGTAGAAATACAAGCATTGTTTAAGAGTCAAAGGCTTTTATTGACAATTATATAAGTTTATTGCGGTGAGGACCTTCTTTTTCAAGACCTCTGCTGAAATGCAGGTTTTTCTGGGATTAAGTTTCATTTTCATGGCAAGAGGGACAATTAATTGCCATTGGTCTGATCACATAACATTCTGGAGAATAAGCAAATCGGCGTCATAAAAACAGACTTTGTGAAAAATTATTATTTGGTGTCATTCTCAAATCTTTTGGCCATCTCCATATTGATTTTGGGTACGACATCCATCTTTTATTAATCCCAAAAGAATTTCCATCTTATCTCGTTTTATCTTAGACCGTACCCATTTATGTCTAACGTTCTAGTGTGAGCCCGTCTAAATAAATAACTAATTGAACTCGCCTCCATAGCTGCGTTGACGGCAGTATCGGCCCCCAGACTGAATTCAGTACCAGGGACGTTGTTGCTGATGGTGGCAGGAATAATGCACATGGGAATACACAGCTCATTATAGTGACCCCTGGCAACATACAGCTGCAGAATCCCTTCATAGGCCTAAACAAACAAAAAAAAAAAAAGTAAAATAAAATAAAAAAAAAATTCCACTAGGGTTAAATGGTTTAAGTGCAAGTATATAAATAACCAAGAAGATTATCTTGCCACTTACCTCAAAACCACCAATTACTAGCAGTGACTGAATGCTGTACTTTGCAATACTTTCAACCAATTTTTCCATGCAGGTATTGGGCAGGGTTCTGGGAGGAAAACATTTAAAATACTGTCATGGCTGGAATATCAGATGGATAATAATAATAATAATAATAATAATAATAATAATAATAATAATAATAATTTTAAAAAAAGGTCAGTAAACTAACCGTTTTGTCCCGAGAACTGAGCCGCCTTGACCGGTCCAACCAGCCACACAACTCCAAGACATCTCTTTAACCTTTACACAGAGTTATGTATGTAATACACAATACACTCAGAAGCACACTGCGGTACATTTTTGACACTTTTTTGTTCTTTTTAGCATTTTATTTATAATGTAGTAACCCCAGTCCTGTTTTACCACTCATTTTCTAGGGAGACAAGAGGAAACCCCGCAACAAGAACAGTGTGAATGATACAAAGTTGAGAACCTTTTTTTTTTTTGCAATGTAGAGAGATTCGACAGCAATAATGACATTGTTTTAAAACTTTTTACATACCGTGATTTCCGGACTATAAAGCGCACCCATATATAAGCCGCACCCACTGAATTTGACAAAGATTTTTATTTTAAACATAAATAAGCCGCACCTGTCTATAAGCCGCAGTTGTCTACACTGAAACTAATGAACTTTAGACAGGCTTTAATGAAAGACAGTGTCTGTTACATGGTGTAACGGGTGAAATATGTTGTGGCTCTTTTAAGAGCAGAGCGGCATTTTGGGAATAGCCTGCTGCCGCATTTTTCCACTATTACTGCACGTGTGCAAGACCGAGGAATATGTCCTTATTATTTTCTGATGCTCATTTCTATGTTTCTTTGACTAACCCGTAACGCTGTTGCCAAGAAAAATAAAAAAGCACGAGTTTTGGAAACCTGTCTGTGCTTATATGATTTCTGTTGAAACTGGAGTTAGCGAGCTCTCCCATCACCCAGACTCAACGCGTTACAACGGCTTGTATATAAACAGTAGCCGACCAAGAAAGTCATTGTTCACTGTCTTCCTCCTTCCTTTCACAACTATTTCTTTCGGGAGTTTATCTTTTGGCATCGTCGTGCGTTTAAAAAACACCGATTTTTTTCTCCCGATGCCGTGCAGCTCAGAACACAGGTGAGGTGCGTTTTTTCGTTTCGGAAATTTCATTGGTCTAATGTTATGAGGCTCAGTTTTTTGGCTTGATGTTTGTGAAACCGGGAAAAACCCAGGAAAAATCCATAAATTAGCCGCTTCGTTGTTTAAGCTGCGGGGTTCAAAGCGTGGGAAAAAAGTAGCGGCTTATAGTCCGAAAAATACGGTAGTCATTGGTTGAATGCTCCCGATAGCAGGAGATAAATGTTTTTTTTTTTTTTATTAAAGGTTAATTTATCAGAACAACAAAAAGACACCAATGCTCTCATGCTCTGAGCTCTTTCACTAAAGCACTTTACTATGTAACTTGCTTGTTTTTTAGCAACACACCAGCAGTGTAAACTACTCTTGGCTTCACTACTGTATTAATGTAGCAGAAGTGTGGAAATGATTATTAAAGAATATCTATGCCGTTATCAACGTAGTCAAATGGTTTTTATTAATTTTCGACTCTCCCAGCTTGTCAGGAAGCTGGGTTCAGGATATTGGGCTGACTACAGCGTCCCTGGAACAAATATTGTTAAGTGCCTTGCTCAAAGCCCCAGCAGTAGCAGCTTGGCAGTGCTGGGGCATGAACCCCCGACCTTATTATCAAAAATAAAACCATTGCAGACTATGTTAGGCTTGGGTTCTTTACCTCTCCATTGGCAAGGCCCTCAAATCCATTATGAACAGTGTAGACTTTGTGGCCATTTGACAGAGCCACTCTCACTGCAGACCTCACAGCTGCGTTCATTCCAGCCGCTGGAGCTCCCACGTTCAGGATGGCCAGAGAGAAGTTGCTCTGCGGAAAAGACATACGCTCTAGAACCTACACCCGTTTCTGTTCACTGAAAGCTAGTCAAACCCCACACAGTAATGGCTAATGGAGTTAGCATCTAGTTAGTATTAATTTCACACAGAACCAGATGAGCCTTCAAGCCTCGAAACACATAAACGTACATATAGTACCTACTACCATAGCTTCCAAAATCATATTGTTTCTTTCATTCTGTTAAAGCTCATTTAGGATGTCTATAACCTACTGACTGTCTGAACAATAGAACTGTGTAAAACTTTACCGTCACTTGAGCAGGCTTCTGGTATGCCAGTAACTTGTACATGCCCCAGTTGTTCCCAAAGCTCCTGAAATGAGCACGATGTTTGTTAGCGTTGAGACTTCTAGCATTTATACATTAACAATTACTAAAGCAATGGCCCAACTAAACAAACTGAGAACCACTTTATCGTGTTGGACGTCACAACATTCCTCACCTTCCACGCAGCTGAATGGCCTCGTCAAACCTCTTCTCATTCATAGCCTTCTGTACCGCTTTGGTCTGGAGGGAAAAACGCAGAAGTTGCATAAATGAATGGTAACACAGGGTGTCTGAATAGTCAAGACGGATTCGAGCAAGTATACTGATTCAAATATTTGACAAGTAGAGCAAATAATGTCGATAATTAATACAAAATCAAGTAATATAGTTTGAACGCATGTAGCTCAGTGGATTGAATTTTTAATCCCTGCTAAAGTAAATCAGTTGTTTTTTGGACGCAGTGTTACACTGTGCCTCCAAAAGCACTGTTATTACTGTTATTAATTGTACATAAATGTGTGTTGTTCTACAGATGTTATGCAGTGCTATTTACTTGTACAAAAGTAGGAGATTCTTCTGTTCTAACACACTCACTAAACCTGCCATGATCCAGGTGTTCCAGGAAAAGTGTCCCTGAACAGGAGGTTGGCACTTCTGCAAGCAAACTTAAACTCTGAGAGGGGTCTTACCATTTCCACTGCTTCCATGAGGGGCAGCTTCACTGACCGGTTACCAGACAGGCCTATCACACAGGCCGGGGTAGCAGGAGTGGCCTCCATCAACGCCACCACTGCCTCCATTCCCAGCTTGCTACTCTAAAGACCACAGCCACAGTGTTCAGAGTGTAAAACAATACAATATCTTCATAATGCCTTCTCTCAAAAGCTCGAAAATTCGCTTTGATTTGCTTACTAGTACTCGATCGAATGCTGAAGGTGTTCCTCCTCTCTGCACATGGCCCAGGACGGTCACTCTGGTGTCATAACCCAACTGCTTTACAACAAGCTACACACACAGACACACACTTATCAGAAATCATGTAAATCATACGAAATAGAAAAAGTATTTTTAATACTTACATCTTTGATGTAGCTGGAAGAGATGGGCTCGCCTTTCTTGTTGATTGCTCCTTCAGCAACGATGATGATGTTGAGTCGGGATCCCTTACTACGACTCTGTACACACACACGTTCAGAAAGCATTACATTGTCTGAAAGCGGTTCAATGCTGATTTCGTGTTCTGTAAAGATCGTCACCTCTCCAAGCCGGGAGCACATGATCTCCTCCCAGTTGTCCTCTGGAGGATCTTCAGGAATAAAGAGCCAGTCTGCTCCAGATGCCAAGGCAGACACCAGAGCCAGATATCTGCAAGTGTATACACACACACACACACACACACACTTCTATAAAAATACCACACCAGTTTATTTTCAGACAGCTGTTCTTCAATTTAAGCATTTGGCAGCAGATATTAATTTGATTCATCGCTTTTGAAAACATGATGTTTAATATAAAAGCACATTAATGAACATAAATCTAATCCAACCTAATCTAAAATTGATTTTTTTCAGTAAAAATAATGACATTTATCACTTCATCTTTACATCAGTAATAACGAAATGTTTATGGATGTAACAGCAGTGACCTCTATAATTATAAGTATATATAAATATATATATATATATATATATATATATATATATATATATATATATATATATATATATATATATATATATATATATATATAAATATAAATGTCACTAAATGCCTACAGTAATGTAACCAAATAAAAAAAAAAACCCAATCATTTCTTGAATCTATGCACTAAAATGTGTAGCTTTTTTTTATAACTGAAATGAATGCAAGTGTTTTCGACAGAGACTCGACTCACCCACAATGGCGTCCCATTACCTCCAGGACAAAAGTGCGCTGGTGGCTGTGTAACAGATAAACAGAGATTCGCAAAGCGTTAGTTTTTCATAATCGAAAGTGATAATGCAAATAGTTTGTTTTATATACACATTTCACACAGTTATTATGTATGCAGCAAAAAAAAAAAGGATTTTACACACTTCATAGTCGAAAGTATGTGCACACGCAACTATTACAGCATTGTGTACTTTTTCTGAACATCTCATTCTAGACTTAGTACTCTCTTTCTGTTATTATATCCGTCACTCTTCTGGAAAGGCTTTCCACTAGATTTTGGGGCATAGCTGTGAGGATTCGTGATCGCTCAACCACAAAAGCATTAGTCAGATCAGTGTTCCAGTTCATCCCAAAGGTGTTCAGAGAGACTGAGGTCAAGACACTCGAGTTCTTCCACTCCCACCATGTCCTCATGGAGCTTTTGTGTCCAGGAGCGTTGTCATGTTGGAACAGGTTTGTTCCTCTCAGTTCCAGCGAATGGAAACTGTTCATTCTACAGCATACACAGACATCCAATACAATTCTGTGCTTTTAACTATATTGCAACAGTTTGATTTTTTATTATTTCTACTAAGTCTCCAAAAACAGTCATAGGATAAAATCATGCAACACTCCATTCATTTTACTGACTTACTAACCATGTTGTGTATTAAATATAATATGCTGTAAAACATATCAGTATACTCATGTGCTGTCAGTGTTTTTAAAGAAAAAAAATGCTCAGAAAGATTCAATAATGCAACAGATTCCTGACTTAAAATTCCTGATCATCCTTAAAAAAATCCAGTTAGTTTAGAATTCTGCTTCCTGCTGCTGGTTGACATCATGCAAAAGCTGATGAGATGACTTATACATCTCTCTGATTAGAACAATCTAAGCGGCTATTTCTAACCGCAGATCAGTGAACCTTCAGGTGGAGATAGCAAATGTAGGGCAGGTCCAGACAAAGCAAACTCAGACTCAGGAGATGTTTTGTCACAGCAGAGTAAAAGTGTAAAAGTGCATTCCTCTAAGTTAATAAACGACAGCACATGCTCAAGTTCCAACGACACCGAGAAGATCATTCATTTTCCATTCTGCACTTCTGGCGTAAAAAAATATTAAAGAATACGCATTTTCAGCCTGTAACTCGCAGTCATGTCCCTATAACACATTATAATGGAAGTTGTTGAGCATTAATACGCATTTATGAGAAACACATTTTTTTGCAATGAAGCTCTGAATCTATTTATACCACACAAAGCTGCTTGATTCTCAATCTGATTAGCCAGAAGGTTAATTATTATATAACACCAGCAAAATAAAAGTATCTCACAAAAGTGAGTCCCATTTCAGCTGCCTTTTTAGTACATGTTCTCAAAGAAGAGCACCATAGAAATTAAGCTGGATATATTTTAGAGTAGTCAGTGTGTAGCTGTACAGATTTACTGTCCTCTGAAAATAACTTAACATACAGCCATTACTGTGTAAATAACTGACAACTAAAGTGAGTACACCCTAATTGATAACAGCTGAATGTCACATAATATGCAATGTCACATGTCCTATTTATCATGTTCATGTTTTTGTCTGCTTGACAGGACCATACAAATTTCATATCTTGTATTAGAGCAGGTAAATGTGGTACTTTGAGTACAACTCTCTCATACTGATCACTGGATGTTCACCATGGCAAAGCATTCTCTGAGAATTTGAGAATTAGAATTGTTGCTCTTCACAAAGAGGGCTGAGGCTATAAGAAAATCTGTAACACCCTAAAATTAAGTTACAGAACAGTGGCCAGGGTCATGCAGAGGTTTTCCAAGACGAGTTCCATTAAGAACAGGCCTCACAAGGGTCAATCAAAAAAAGGGTGAGTCCTCATGCTGTCTGTCCTCCCAAAAAAAAGCCTCTTCTGAAGCTAGTTCACAAGAAAGCCTGCAAACAGTTTTTCTGAAGACAAACTGTCCAAGAGCACGAATTAATGCATAATGTCCAGGACAGCATAATGTCCTGTGGTCTGATGAGACCAAGATAAACTTGTTTGGATCAGATGGTGTCCAGCACAAGGAAAATTATGTCTTGCCTACCGTCAAGCATGGTGGTGGTAGTATCATGGTCTGGGGCTGCATGAGTGCTGTTGGTACTGAGGAGCTGCGTTTCATTGAGGGAAACATCGATTCCAACATGTACTGTGACATTCTGAAGCAGGACATGATGCCCTTACTTCAAAAACTAAAACCAAAACCTTACTTCAAAAACCGAGCAGCAGTTTTCCAAATTAATAACGACCCCAACTCAGTGATGTCACTATGAAGGAATGAAAGAGGATCCCAGCAGCAAACTGTGCAGCTCTGGTGAATTTCATGCCCTGGAGGATTAAAGCAGTGCTACATAACAATGGTGCCCACACTAAATATTGCCGGTTTGGACACAGTTTTGACATGTTCATTTAGGGTGCAACTTATGTTGCCAGTTAACATAGACAATAATGGCTGTATGAGTTATTTTCAGAGGATAGTAAATCTGTTTTGATATACAAGCTGCACATTGACTACTCTAATATATAAAATATATAAGTTTCATTTCTATAGTATTGTCCCTTTAAGAACATATAATAAAATGGTTGCTGAAATGTGAGGGGTTTACTATACTATACACACATATGTATAAATAGAATACAAATGATAACAAATAATAAAACATATTGAACGTAGGAAATTAGTATTAGAAGTAATAATAATGATGTTTTAGATGTGCTCCTACTAGCAGTTGTATAGTCTTTAGCTTGTTGTGTAACAGTAATTTGTAAAATCATAGCCAAATACTACCAATTATTAATAGCAACAAACAAATACTCAGTATGTTTTTTTCCTTCAGGTTTATTCAAAATAATGTAAGTAAAATTAGCTGAATTCTCCCCTATTAACCTTTCATAAAAGCAAAAGAATGACCATTTTGACTAATATAAAGAATAAAAAGTATAATGTCATTCATTAATAAATATAAAAACCTGTGAACTGCTGTGGTGTGAGAGGAATAAAACCCTGCAGCATGTGGTGTTAATAGAACATAATCACTGTTGTAGAAAAACACTTTATACTTTGTATCCCGTTATAGTTACATTAAATTGGGGCTACTGGAATTGGTTAAACATTAAGAAATCTAGATGAAAGTGTAGATTCAGAAAAACAATTCTCTCATGTCTAAACCTACTGGTTGTACTTTTAAAAATGTGCTGCATGTTTTGAAAATGAGTCAAATCAATTATAAAACAGACCCCAAACCCTCATTATTAGTTTGTTTTACATTGATATTCTGTGTGTTTATCACTAGACTGACCTTGTAGCAGTGGTGGTAATGGCGTCCACAATGTCCATGATGCGATGGAGGGCGGAGTCTGCGCCGATGGTCATGTCAGTGCCACAGAAGTCGTTATCGATGGAGCCCACCAAACCCACAATGTTTAGGTGGCTGTACTTTTTAGCTGACTCAGCACTGATCCTGCCTGGAAAGGAAAACATAAGTTGAAAATATGTGTTTTAGAGACTGGCCTGTTTAAAAAACATTTAATCTGTTCTGCTCAACATCAACAGAGATCATGTGTAGCCACTGATGTGGTAAAGGATTTTGTTATGTTGCATTTTTTGGAAGAAGTCCCTCCCAGTATCCCCGAGGTAAAGCGCTAATTTCATTCATTTTTCTCTTATCGCAAATTACAAATGGCGTTTTTCTTTCTTTCTCACAAATCTGACATTTTCTTACATCTCAGTGGCATTTTTGGTCTTATTAACTTCAAAAGAAAAGAAAAGAAAAAAAGAGGACATCCCATTCCACACGTAGTCCCGAATAGCTGTTATAATAAGCTCCACTCCTCCAGGAAGATGTTCCAATAGATGAGTGTGTTTATGATGATTTGTGCTCATTCAGCTACAAAGGTGTTATTAAAGTCAGGTACTGATGTAGGATGAGGAGGCCTGGGGTGCGATCAAATTCATCCCAAATATATTCAATAGGGTTGAGGTCAGAGCTCTATAGCAGGCTGCTCATGATCTTCCACTAAAACCCATGAGAAACACATCCTCATGAAAATATCTTTGAGCACCGGTGGAACAGGTTTTGGTCTCCTAGTTCAAGTGAAGGGAAAATCCAATGCTACTGCATCCCAGAACATCCTATACAATTGTGTGCCTTCAACTTGTGTGGTAACAGTTTGGGGAAGAAGCACATACAGCTGGAAAAGTTGTGTCTTAACGTTATTGTTTCTAAAGTGTATGTTAGGACACAAACTAATCTGTTATGTAGATGTTTCACAACCTCAAATGTAATTGAAAAGCCCTTATTAAAAAACATGACGTTTTAGCCAAATGCTTCAGGAAAACCATCAACCTCGGGGTCATAATGAAGCATCACACTTACAACAGCGAACACATTTGGATATTGGTGCCATTTTTTCTCTGGTATTTGGGCGTGTCTTTTCAGTCTCTCACCGAAATGCCCTGATATCTCATTAAAAACATGTTGACTACTAAAAGATGGTTTGAAACAGAGGAAATTCAAAGCTGAATTTACAGAGGTAAAGACAAAATGCAGGGTAGCGAGATGCAGTGCTCACTCTAAGAAAAACATGTAAGCATATTCATACGCCGTTAATCTGTTACTCTTTTTCATTAAATCAGGATGGATACGGTTTACAAAGTCTACCTGAATTTGAATTTCGACTCCAAACCAAACAAACAATGTGATCATCAGAATTAGTGTGGGTTATGTCTGATGCAGTGTGTACCTTTGGCTTCCAGCTCAGCCAGTAGTCCGCTCCACTCGTTCCGAAAGATGTTAGCTCCTGTAAGGCTGCCATCACCTCCACACACACACAGGTTGGTGATCCCACGTTTCACAAGGTTAAAGGCAGCAGCCAGACGGCCATCCCGCGTGGTGAACGCTTTGCATCGTGCGCTGCCTATCACTGTCCCACCCTGAAGAAAAGATCTGCATCAAACTAGCCAATCAAGCACATTCATTCACACCAAACCAATTTCTAATGTTCTCCATATAGACATAGAACAAATTAAATACTTCAACAGCCCTCATACAGATGTGTGTTTCCAGTAATTAAATGGTGGAAAAACCACACATTCAGTGTAACAGTATAATATTACAAAAGACAGCAGGTTTTAAACTTTGAAAAAGTGAAACTGTGTACAGAGTAAGGTGGTTGTCTCAATCTATAACTTAAATATTAAATAAATGCATTATTGTGTTCAGCAGTGTTGAATAACAGACACACAGGCAAACACATGCTGTGCAACATCTTATCAGTACTGAACTATAAGTTGACATACAAGGGAAATACTTCCACCCGAAGAGTGAATAATCACAGAAGGAACATGTATCGTGTATAGCATTATTTTACCAGCTGGATGATGTTGGTTACGCTGTGCCAGTGAGCCAGTTTGATATTGTCTCCTCCATCCACCAGACCCTGGTAACCCTGCATAACATTAATACAGTACATCACGACTACGGCGGGATCGAACAGGCCATGTGGGTTACTGTACACCATTTACAGTACATGCGCATCACCACATCCTCAATCACGGTCAGGGACACCATCTTTTTATGAATCTTAAATTACTTTGGTAATTTCTGTGCAGTAATAAAAATTTAAAGCGTATACATACGCAATATACCGTCACAATACAACATGTGTGGGCTGAATCAGAGAGTCTAGCCTCAAGTTATGTTTAAGATACACAAATGTAGCACAAAATTGCGTTTGATAAACAAATGACAGTCAAGCAGTCGGGTCATACTGAAGACACCTATTGAAGAAACCAAATGTAAACACATTTGTATCAGGAATATAAAAGTGAATAATAGTGTTATAACACTGATTAGGGTTAATGCAGTGTCACTGTGGCTACTCAAAATAAGGAAATGAGATTTGTGTTACGCATGCATGAAAACGCTAAAAAGAATCCAAAGCGCTCACACGTCCACTTCCTGGTTAGCGGCTAGCATTAGCATATAGATTATTTAGCATTTTATGTCCAGCTTCAAGAATTTCTCTTAAAAGGTGAAAATCCTGACAATTCCACATTTTGAGGGAGTGAATGAATGAAGGATAGAAGGAATGAAGACATTTGCTAAAGTATGCTGAAATAAGTACAACAGTTAAGTGGAACATATCTTTAGAAAATTAAATATCAAAAATAAAAAACACACACACGCGCACACACACACACACACACACACACACACACACACACACACACACACACATACATACTGTACATGCATAATTAATCTGTATTACCCAAAAGGGGTCCAACAAATGTAAACTATTTTAAGAAATGTATAATTCCTTTAATTTCATTAATTTCATTTGTGCCAATTTACTCAATTTAATGATATAAGAAAGAAGTGTATTGCATTAATTTGATTTATTTTATTTTATTTTTATAAAATATTATTTGATGTATTATTTAACCAAGCAGGCATTTTATTTAGAATTGTTTGTAAAATGTAAACTGTTCAAATGTTGATGAGCACAAAAAAATAAATTATATATATATATATATATATATATATATATATATATATATATATATATATATATATATATATATATATATATACAGTGGGTACGGAAAGTATTCAGACCCCCTTAAATTTTTCACTTTTTTTTATTTTGCAGCCATTTGCTAAAATCATTTAAGTTCATTTCTTTTCCTCATGAATGTACACATAGCACCCCATACTGACAGAAAAACACAGAATTGTTGACACTGTTGCAGATTTATTAAAAAAGAAAAACTGAAATATCACATGGTCCTAAGTATTCAGACCCTTTGCTCAGTATTTAGTAGAAGCCCCCTTTTGATCTAATACAGCCAGGAGTCTTTTTGGGAAAGATGCAACAAGTCTTTCACACCTGGATTTGGGGATCCTCTGCCATTCCTCCTTGCAGATCCTCTCCAGTTCTGTCAGATTGGACGGTAAACGTTGGTGGACAGCTATTTTTAGGTCTCTCCAGAGATGCTCAATTGGGTTTAAGTCAGGGCTCTGGCTGGGCCATTCAAGAACAGTCACGGAGTTGTTGTGAAGCCACTCCTTCGTTATTTTAGCTGTGTGCTTAGGGTCATTGTCTTGTTGGAAGGTAAACCTTCAGCCCAGTCTGAGGTCCAAAGCACTCTGGAGAAGGTTTTCGTCCAGGATATCCCTGTCCTTGGCCGCATTCATCTTTCCCTTGATTGCAACCAGTCGTCCTGTCCCTGAAGCTGAAAAACACCCACACAGCATGATGCTGCCACCACCATGCTTTACTGTTGAGACTGTATTGGACAAGGGATGAGCAGTGCCTGGTTTTCTCCACACATACCGCTTAGAATTAAGGCCAAAAAGTTCTATCTTGGTCTCATCAGACCAGAGAATCTTATTTCTCACCATCTTGGAGAACTCCATGCGGGTTTTCATGTGTCCTGCACTGAGGAGAGGCTTCCGTCGGGCCACTCTGCTATAAAGCCCCACTGGTGAAGGGCTGCAGTGATGGTTAACTTTCTAAAACTTTCTCCCATCTCCCGACTGCATCTCTGGAGCTCAGCCACAGTGATCTTTGGGTTCTTCTTTACCTCTCTCACCAAGGCTCTTCTCCCCCGATAGCTCAGTTTGGCCGGACGGCCAGCTCTAGGAAGGGTTCTGGTCGTCCCAAACGTCTTCTATTTAAGGATTACGGAGGCCACTGTGCTCTTAGGAACCTTTAGTGCTGCAGAAATTTTTTTGGAACCTTGGCCAGATCTGTGCCTTGCCACAATTCTGTCTCTGAGCTCTTCAGGCAGTTCCTTTGACCTTAATGATTCTCATTTGCTCTGACATGCATTGTGATCTGTAAGGTCTTATATAAACAGGTGTGTGGCTTTCCTTATCAAGTCCAATCAGTATAATCAAACATTTCTGGACTCAAATGAAGGTGTAGAACCATCTCAAGGATGATCAGAAGAAATGGAGAGCACCTGAGTTAAATATATGAGTGTCACAGCAAAGGGTCTGAATACTTAGGACCATGTGATATTTCAGTTTTTCTTTTTTAATAAATCTGCAAAAAGGTCAACAATTCTGTGTTTTTCTGTCAGTATGGGGTGCTATGTGTACATTCATGAGGAAGAAGAATCAACTTTAATGATTTTAGCAAATGGCTGCAATATAACAAAAAGTGAAAAATTTAAGGGGGTCTGAATACTTTCCGTACCCACTGTATATATATGCATAGAAAGAGAGCGAGAGAGAGAGAGAGACAAACAAATTGAATGCAAAATCATCGTAATAATGCAATAATGATATTGGGAGTCATGAAATCATCCCTAATTATGGGATATTAAAAAGGTTAGTGAAAAAAAGCATTTAGGAAATACCTCATAAATCAGATACACCTTGGCTCCAACGTATATACCCATCCGAGTGACAGCACGGACAGCAGCATTCATACCTAAAACAGGAGAAACCATATTTATTCCATATTTCATCATATTTTCCCTTACTCCAGAACAGGTGTCACCAACCTTTTTGACACCGAGAGCTACTTCTTGGGTACCGATTAATGTGAAGGGCTACCAGTTTGATACACACTTCTGAAATAACAAGTTTGCTCAATTTACCTTTAATGATATGTTATTATTAATAATTAATGATATTCATCTAGTCATCTATATTTTAATATTGTCATTTTTAAATTCACTAATCACCTACACCTGTTCCCCGTTACCTTACCTTTTATAAGGTCCCGAATCCACCTCACTCACTGTCGGATCTACTCGTTGCCTTGAGAGATCTACCGGACTTCCTACCACTAGTATTCCCCGTACTTCCATGCTTCATGCTCCGCTTCAGAGGAAGCGCTCAGGACAGGTTTGCCTTTAACGGTTCACATTGGTGTTCATCTCTGGACTACCCGCATTACGGATTCTACCCGCATTACAGATCCTACCCGCATTACGTTTTATACCCTCTCTCCGGTTCATACTTCTCCTCAAGCCTCTGCCTTGTATATGTTTAAACTAAATTAAGACAAGGTGTTTAACCATACTCCGGTTTCTGACTCTTGGTCTATCCGTGACAGATTAAAAAAATAATAGCAACAAAATAAATTAGATCTATCTAAAAGAAAAACGATTAATAACAGAAAAAAGAAGACTCTCGCCCATATTCCTGCACTTTTTACAACCTTGTGCTTCACATCACATCCAGGCTGCATTTGACATGAGATGACGGATAAGCTATTGTGGTTAATTTAACATCTTTAATGCTTCTAAGTGAAAATGTTGATTTTTTTTTGATAGATAGATAGATAGATAGATAGATAGATAGATAGATAGATAGATAGATAGATAGATAGATAGATAGATAGATAGATAGATAGATAGATAGATAGATAGATGTTATTGTCATTGCATAGTACAGGTATACAGCAACAAAATGCAGTTTAGCATCTACCAGAAGTGCAAAATGTAGCAATTGTGCAAATTGACAAGTGCAGATGAATATGTAATTATATGTACCGCATGTTATATATAATATATATATATATATATATATACACACATACATATACATATATTCATACATATACATATATATATATATATATAAAATAATGTTTTGTCAAGTTTTTAGTAACAATCTGCTACCTATTTTTCCTGCTTAAATGGTGCTGCTTTAAAAGGTAAATATTTTGCATTTAAAAAGTGATTTTAAGTATATAATTAAAGTTAAGGGTTGCCTTTAATTAGCGTTTAGGACTTAAATGCATCTGTAGATGTAGCTGCAATACTAAAAAGAACACATGCAAAAAAAAGTCAACTGTACAAGCAACAAATAAAAAGCACATTTATGCATTTTTGTCAAAACAGTCCTGCACCTATAATAATGCTGATTTAATTTCATGTTGACTTTCTTTCTTTCTTCTTTCTACAGAACTTCAAATGACGTTCTCCGAGGATGGTTCAACATAAACAGCCTACAGATCCATTTGATTGCTGTGGAAGGTTAAACTCAAGAACTATGAGGATGGATGTTGAAAGGCTTAGAATTAGCACATATTTACACTCAAGTCTAAATCAGTGAACTGCAAATAACCTCACCAATGATCAAAAGATAATGAATGGACATTCAGTGTCACTCAGATGAAGATGGCTTTCCTTTTAAGGTTGGTTCCTTTCACCCTTAAGAGGTTTGTCCTTGCCATTACTGCAATTAGCTCGCTTATTAGGGATCAACTTATAGGGACTAATTTATGACGAAAATGTATATGCATAATCTATTTATTTCAAGCTTCTTCAGATTCTGGAGATCATGCCCTTGATAATAATCTGGGATCCATCATTGCAACTGGTGTTTATGTGATGATGAAAGAATAAAAAGGAGTGATGCTGAGTGCACAGTAAAGTACATGACTGACTGCACGTATGAGATGGACACGCCCTCATTTCCCTCTCACACACACACCACACACACGCTTCAACCCTGGACACTATGTCCAGCCAGTTTATACGTGTTTCCAGAGTTTAAAGTGCATACAGCAGGAGTAAGTAGCGTGTAAGAGAACTCGCGATGCATTGAAGAAATCAGTGTATTTGTTTTTGGCGATATGCCTCTGTGTTACAGATGTTTTTCCTCTGGCTTTCCGGTAGGGTGTCAAAATAGTAAACACGTCACACAGTTTAGGACACAGAAATGTCGCATTTAAACTAGAATAAAAGGGAAATTAATAAAGTTTGAAGCGTTAGATTTCTCCCCACGTGTATACACTTTTATTTGCGCATGTGCGCGCGCGTGGATGAAGCTGTAGGACACGTAAAAGCTGGGCACATTGGTTACACTGTTGTAAATGATACTCTGTGTACATACTTTGTGTGTGTGTGTGTGTGTGTGTGTGTGTTATACCTTGAGCATCTCCTCCACTGGTCAGCACGGCTAAGGCTTTTCCAGCCCCCGTCATCCGGAGCTTCTCCAAACTCTGGGAACTCATTTTAAATCCCAAGGAAACACGGAAACAAACAAACTGACCCTCAGTGAAAAGGTTTAGGACCCTCACTGACACTGACAAACACACACACTAACACACACCTCGGGAATTCTTTGCGTTGAGTAAACAGGCAGTAAATGACCTTTCGCAGAAAAAAAAAAACTGCGCGTATTTGGTAGCCCCGCCCTCTGTGGGCGTGTCCGGGCGCCATTGCTTTGCCGTTTGCTCAGGAATTTCCTGCACAAGTGTTGCAAGCCTAAAAAACACGGAACTCTGCAGGATCTACGTCCATTGATGTGGAGATTGTTTTTGTGTTCACTGATATGGATTTTGATCTCATTTTGAGTTTTTTGAAACAAAATATCTATCTTAAAAACTAAATTCTGCACCAGGGATGGGCAGTATTTAAGATGCATGTACTGTATTTTAAATATACAATAGGATTTTGTAATTTGCATTTGACAGCTTTGATGAAAATAGCTCCATATTTTGGATCAAAATATTTGTGTTTGGTAAAAATTCTTACTAAGAAGGCTACATGATGACATCATAAAAATGCTGCCTCTGATTGGTGCCTACTCAGTAGTTTACCCAGACTTGCTGAGATCAGAACAGATTGATCCATATAGACCAGGGGTCACAAACGTGGTGCCCATGGTAGCCACCGAGGACCACATGAGTAGCCCGCGGGCCTTTTCTAAAAAATAGCTGTTTCCTACTTTGTTAAATCATTGTTGATAATTATTATGAGAAATCATTTACATGATCAGTGTCTTCACATAAATGAATATCATTAATTATTAATAATAACATTTAATAAAAGGTAAATTGAGCAAATGTGTTATTTCAGATCAAACTGGTAACCCTTCACATTAA